>NW_026526788.1:71265091-71680091 GCF_024362965.1 Panthera pardus | reverse complement strand
ATCTTTTAGGTTTTATAAAAACCTGTTGCAATGAAAATTTCATTAAATCAATGGATCAATTTGAGTGGAATTGATAACTTCATTACATGGCATTCTTCTATCCATGAAGATATTTCCATTTAGCTGGATCTTCATTAATGTTTCTTAATACAGCTTCATAAAATCGTATTATTTTATAACTTTATATTTTTCTACATAAAAATTTACATATCTGTTAAAATTGTTCTTAAAAGGCTATTTTTATTGCTACTGTAAATGATATTTTTAAAAAATCACATTTGCTATTTGTAGCATTTTATATATATAAAATTTTTATTTTGTGTATTTAGTGTACTTCTGATCACTTGCTATCTTATACAATAATTTACATAATTTAAAATAATTTACAATTATTCCATATATTCATTTAGATTTTCAATGTAAACAATTATACAATCTATAAATAATGAAAAATGTATTTGTTTGTGATCTATGTAACTTTTACTTTTTTAGATAATTGCTCTGGCTAAAGGCACGAGTATAGTTTTAAATAGAAGTGGGGATATAGAGGGTATCCTTCCCTTGTTTATGATTTTAAAAGCTGTGCTTTGTACATTTCGCCACTGCATTCCATGTTTGCTGTATGCTGGACTTCTATAGATACTTTTTATAAGTTAAAGAAATTTCTTTGTATTCCTAGTTTGCTATTATTTTTTAAATCATGAATGATGTTGAATTTTCTACTGTGATGATCCAATGATTCTCTTCTATAAATAAAATAAACACCAGTATTCAGAAGCTGGACAGTGGACAAATAATGGGAAGGATTAATCACAAAGGTGGTTAAAGAATGGAGGCTGCATGAAGTTACAAGCACTAAAGGAGGGAGAGCTCTCAAACAGTACGTGTTCAAATGTAGCAGACATATTTTGCTTCTGAATTTTGTCTCTGACCTTTAACAGCCCGTTTGACTTGATCACAGTGCTTTTTATTCTTCTTGATATTGTCCTGCCCTGATATCAGCAACATTATTTTTTAATGCATTTGCTTGATTGAGTTCAGGCACCAGTGTTTTTGAACTGAGTTTGGCAAGAGGTTTTCATTTCTTAAGAATTTACTTTACTCCATAATTCTCTTTATTGTCCCTTTAATTTTATTGGCATGAAATTGTTCTTTTTTTTTAAAGCTTGTTTATTTTTAGAGAGACACACACACACAGAGACCTTGAACAAAGGAGGGGCAGAGAGAGAGATACACACACAGAATCCAAAGCAGGCTCCAGGCCCTGAGCTGTCAGCACAGAGCCAGATGTGGGGCTCAGACTCAGGAACCGTGAGATTCTGACCTGAGCCAACGCAGTGCTTAACCGACTGAGCCACCCAGGTGCCCTGGCACCAAACTGTTCTTACACAGTTGTCCTGATAACCTAGAAGTTAATAGGAAGAATTTGGCTCTCTTCTCTCAATAGTGATCTTTCACAAACAGGAAGCTAAAATTTCATTAGTCTGTAGCTGACTACTGCTCAAGAGATCACTGATCAGCCCATCAATGGCACTGGATAGTTCTTACTGGAAAGCACTCTTCTTGTAGTCCATGTGACTTAAGATCAGTATAATTCTTCATTAACAAGACAAAACAAAACAAAACAAAAACAAAATACAAACAAGCAAACAAAAACCAAAAAGAAGGCAAATAACTGCACAAATGAGACTGTGGTTTGGATGTGCAATTCTTTTCACATCGGGCAGCTTGTGTGATATTTCTGTTTGTTATTTTTTTTCTTTAAAATTTTTTTTATTATTTTTTTTTTAACATTTACTCATCTTTGAGAGACAGAGAGAGGCAGAGCATGAGTGGGGAAGGGGCAGAGAGAGGGAGACACAGAATCCGAAGCAGGCTCCAGGCTCTGAGCTGTCAGCAAAGAGCCCGACATGGGGCTTGAACTCATGAACTGCAAGATCATGACCTGAGCCGAAGTCAGACACTCAACTGACTGAGCCACCCAGGCACCCCCTTTTTTTTGGTTAAAATTTTATTTTTAACTTGTCACTGAGTATACCTCAGTCTATCATGAGATTGCCACTGTTTGATCAATGATTATGAAAGAGCTTCACTATCACAATTCAATGCCTTTGAACTGCCAACTTTAATGATCAGCAGCCTTAGTGTAGCCCCTGACACTTCTGCCAAATAGTAAAAGGTATGAGAGTACTGTTTGAGAAAATCTCGATCTTCTTCTTGTTCCTCTCTGTAGCTATCCTACACAGATTGTGTAAGCACAAAGCACTGATCTGTGGATGTGCACTGCTGGTGGTCATTTTCACATACATTCACCCCTGGAAAAAGCACTGAATGGAATAGTGCTAATAATGGTAATTTCTGGATAGTTGCTGTTTTGCCTTCTTATGCTGCTACTGGATAGTCAGAAACATCTATAGCACCTTTCCAATTCTACTGAACTCTATCAGCATGCCATATGCTAGGAAGGCTCATCATGCTGAGATGTCTATATGATCTCTCCTCTTGTAAATTTTGTCATGTGTTCTGCTTCAAGGGCATTCAGATTCACAAGATCTCATGAAGATCCTGGGAACAGAAGTCCAGTATTTTACTTGGACTTTTTTATTTGATTTATTCCTTAGAGAATAACTTGATTGTTTTTCATATGTCACAGCATTGAATTAATCACCTGGGTATTAAGTTGGTAACCTCTACATCTCCCCTCCCTCCTCTCTTGGGTAACATTTCTCTTCTCTTTTTTTTTTAAAGGATTACTGCGGTAGTATATTTAAGCTGGGTCCATTTCTCTGATTGTTGTAAAGTATCTGTGAAAGTATCCATAAAGAGTTAATTCTTGTTTCTCTACCACTACAATTAGTTGTTGAACATCAATGTGACAAAGAGCATAAATCAAAACACTTTGTCTGAAAGTTTAAGCTCTACTCAGTGTGATTCAAAGAGGAAAAGTGGGGCAATTTAGAGTTCATCAATTATATCACATTAAATTAGCCTCTATCATTGACTTGGCTCGACAGCCTTCATCTATTTTAATTTACAACAAAAAGGACAGCCAAGTACAGGATAGTAGCAATGACATGGTCAAAGGGAGGCTTTGTCTTCTTAGTTATAAAAAAAATGCTTTGCTTTGGTACCATTAAAATGTTATTCAAGGTCTTTAACTCAACAAAATTTAAGATAGTATAAAATATGGTGCATCCCATAATACATTCACAAACACTGATTTGTAGTGCAATTCTATAACTAACACACTAAAATTTTTAATTAATTTTTGAAATGTATGATATTCTTACGTTCTTATAAAGTACAAACTCCAACTGTGATACGCTGTTAACACGGCAGAATATAACCAGTTCTTTATTCACCATTCTATTCCTTCAGAGATACATATTTCTCATATAATAGAAACAATATTACGTACATCATTGGTGAGGTATCAACCTACACATGACACCAAACAGGAATACTAAAACATTTTTTTTTCAGTTAATTGGAATCGAGGAAAATGTAAAAAAGAGCCAAGGCAGCTTGTGCGGATTTGTCATGAAGTTCTTGCCTTTGAAGTCGAATAATAAAGGCAGATACATGAGGTGGACATGATCATGTTAACTAACGACTCCCGGAGGTGAAGAAAGAGAATATGGAGCGTAGTAAGATGTACCTTTATGCTTGGTAGAAAAGAAAACCAGGGAAGGGATAATTACAATCCCAGAAACACTATAAGATGTTAAGCCTTTGCATATTTAAAAATGGTATACTGATTTAACAAACAGTAAGTGAACAACCTATTATACACCTACTACTGTGTTAGGTGCTGGAGCTACAAAGGCAAAAAAGACACAATTCCTGCCTTTTAAGAAATTTTGGGAAATTCTATTGTGACATTCATTCTTCGACTATTATTGTGCTCCTACTAGATGCTGGATATATCAGGTCAAGTAATTTCTTCTTTTATGACTTTTCTCACTACCAACACACAAATATGTAAATTTTTAAACTTAATTTAGTATCATTAATCTTTTCTTTGTTTATATTATAAAAATTATAGAAATTATGATATAGGTTTTACATACATATATAGGGTTATCAATACCATATATATGTATTCGACGGAATGTAGATTAAAATACAAATCACATTTATACATTGTGGTTTTATTTAGTTTTTTTTGTTGTTGGTGTTAGTGTTGGACTTTCTTTTCTTTTTTGCAGCTTATTGAAGTATTATTGACAGAAATTGTATATATTTAAGTAATATGCTTTGATACATGTATACATTGTGAAATGGTTACCACAATCGAGCTACTTAACGTATCTATCTATACCTAATTTGCAATAACATTGATGAAATTGTAGGGCATTATGCTAGTGAAGTAAAACCAGACACAGAAAAACAAATATTAGATGATCTCTCTCACAGGCAGAATCTAAAAAGAAAAAAGTCAAAGTCATAGTCACACAGAGTAGAATGGTAGTTACCAGACACTGGAGAAGGTAAAGGGACAAACTTTTAGTTATAAGATGAATAAGTTCTGAAGGCCTAATGTCTCAGCACAGTGACTATTGTTAATAATAATGTAGTGCATACTTGAAATTTGGTAAGAGAATAGATTTTGAGTGTTCTCATTATAAAAAATGGGTTTTACTTTCTTACTGCCTTTCACTTTAAGCAAGATATGTTTAATATTTCCTTCCTAAAAACTTTATCCATGGGGCGCCTGGGTGGCTCAGTCGGTTAAGCGTCCGACTTCAGCTCAGGTCACGATCTCACAGTCCGTGAGTTCGAGCCCCGCGTCGGGCTCTGGGCTGATGGCTCAGAGCCTGGAGCCTGCTTCGGATTCTGTGTCTCCCTCTCTCTCTGCCCCTCCCCCGTTCATGCTCTGTCTCTGTCTCTCTCTCAAAAATAAATAAACGATAAAAAAAAAAATTAAAAAAAAAAAAACTTTATCCAAATTAGTTCCACAATGTTAGAACACACAGTGTCTATGAAATTAATGTTATCTATTCAAAATATACTTTCATATATTAAGACATTTTAATCTCTGTATATATCTATATGAAATTTGTTAATATAAATGTGTACATATTTACAAATATAACCAATCATAAGAGAAGGTTCAGGTTTGTTGTTGTGTAGACATGACAAATCACTAAACCTACTTTTCAGCTTTGGATTTTTGGCTGAAAAATGGAGATCGAATAGAATACTACCCACCTAGGAGTTTTTTATGAAGAGCAAATGAGTTAATGGAGTTTCCCAAATTCATATAATTCCAGCACTGCCTTCGTAATTTTTGTCATTCCCTAATGCCACCTGTGCTATTATTTACCTAGCCTTTGATTTTTCTTTCTTTATTTCGAGAGAGAGAAAGAGAAAGAGAGAGAGACTGCATCTGGGTGGGGGAGGGGCAGAGAAAGAAGGAGAGAGAAAATCCCAAGCAGACTCTGTGCTGTGAGCAAGGAGCCTGATGTGGTGCTCAATTTCAGGAAACAGTGAGATCATGACCTGAGCCTAAATCAAGAGTCAGAAGCTTAACCGACTGAGCCACTCAGGTGCCCCTCTCTAGCCTTTTAAAATAAATTTACTCAGGGGAAGGAAAAAAAAAAAGAGGTTAGAGTGGGAGAGAGCCAAAGCATAAGAGACTGTTAAAAACTGAGAACAGGGGCGCCTGGGTGGCGCAGTCGGTTAAGCGTCCGACTTCAGCCAGGTCACGATCTCGCGGTCCGTGAGTTCGAGCCCCGCGTCAGGCTCTGGGCTGACGGCTCGGAGCCTGGAGCCTGTTTCCGATTCTGTGTCTCCCTCTCTCTCTGTCCCTCCCCCGTTCACGCTCTGTCTCTCTCTGTCCCAAAAATAAATAAAAAACGTTGGAAAAAAAAAATAAAAAAAAAAAACAACAAACTGAGAACAAACTGAGGGTTGATGGGGGGTGGGTGGGAGGGGAGGGTTGGGGATGGGTATTGAGGAGGGCACCTTTTGGGTGAGCACTGGGTGTTGTATGGAAACCAATTTGACAATAAATTTCATATATTAAAAATAAAATAAATTTACTCAGCTTTTTACTAAGTAAATTTATTTCAAAATAAAACTAGCACCAAAATGAGGCTTCTCCTTGGGATTTCAAAGATAAAAAAAAAAAACAAACAAACTTACAAATGAACATATAATTCAGTATTATTTAATGCCAGGTGCTTATGTATCACCTAAAACTGTATTGGCCACCACTTAAAATCATATTTCCGATTAGTGGTGGCCTGGTTTCCATACTAGCAATACCTAGCTAATATATTTCAATAATTTAGATTATAAGCACAATGCAAATCGAAGACATTACCGTTAAGTGGTCACCCAACTGTATGATATTCATAAAAATATTTAACCAGTCCTACTACTAGAGTTCCATAAAACTTCATTCTTTTTTATCTTACAACTGAATATTAATTATTAGGGTGTTAAATATGATGAAGAAGAAACTAAATACATTCATCATATATTATTAATAAATATGCTATCTGTTTAACAGATGTATGTCATTTATCAGGGTTTGAGAGAATGAACTCTAGGCTAACTTCAATAGAGAGAAAATAGGAAAGTTGAGTGTTACACGCTCAGAAAAGTGGCAAAGGCCAAATTCAATTAGGGAGAGATTGTAGAGAGAAGACAGAGTAGTGACGAAGCAAGCATCCTCTTCAACTACTTTAAAATTTTTCTTTTGGGGGTGCCTGGGTGGCTCAGTCAGTTAAGGCTCTGACTTCAGCTCAGGACATGATCTCCTGGTTTGTGGGTTCAAGCCCCACGCCAGGCTCTGTGCTGACAGCTCAGAGCTCAGAGCCCGGAGTCTGCTTCGGATTCTGTGTCTTCCTCTCTCTCTCTCTGCCCCTCTCTTGCTCCTGCTTTGTCTCTCTCTCTCAAAAATGAATAAAGTTAAAAACAATTTTTTTTAATTTTATTTTTGACCTGATCTTTGACCACAATAGGATGTGTGAGTGTGGGCATGTGTTTCCTAGACTGCACTTTATTGGCAGAGATAAGGGGTGGGGGAAATGGGAGGGTTAAAGCTGGCAAGGCTCTGGCCCCTTCTCTCTGTTCCCCCTTCCCCCCAAATAGCAATTTTTTCTTGTATTTATTTTACATTTAGTTGTGTGAGTAATTTAGTTCAGACAAAGGATACCGAAGCTAACAAAGAATGTGAAAACCAATGTTCTATTGAAAAGCTGTAAACCAGCCATTGGATAAATAGATTTTTCTGGTCCAATAGCTTTGCTAAATCTCAGCCAATGTTCACTCACATGAAATAGTGATTCATTTATAGCTATTAGAGTATTGGTAATAACCTGACTTTAAGTCCACTTTCACTTCTGTCTGTAATAGGACATTAAAAAAGAAATAGGTGTAAAAACATTTTGAAATAAGTAGTTACCTCTCCGCTACTTAAATAAGTCACAAAAGTATTGCTATATTTCATAAAAAGAAAGGTTGGTGATATACCTTATTTGAATAAAATCTTCCCTTTTTACTCTGCTACGTATAAAAAAATCCAACTAATTTAAGAAAGAATTTTCCACAGAAATTGCTCCTCAGTACATAAATGTATCAAATTCCAATGGTTTTGCTAAGTGCCTTTTTAAGAATATGGTAGTTTGGAAGCAATAATGTCTATATTTTAAGAGGTACATTGCATTTAAAAGAGGCTATGGAAAAACAAAGACTCGCTTTACTCATAGATTATATCTATGGTCAAATGATAATGGCTTAAGCATTATGCATAAACTGAACAATGAGTCAAAATATTGTTTTCTAAAATATCAACCTTTTCTGCAACTATTATTTTGTTTCATAACCATCCTTTGAATATTATTTATGATGGATCTCACAAAACTAAAAAATCCATTCTACAAATTTCTTATGAAACTATTTTTTAAAAGTGTTTTAACAATCTAACATCTGAGGTCAAAGAAAGCTCCCTGAGGCCCTTTGGTTCATAAGGGTAATAGAATGGCCTTCACATATCCAGTACGACATGTGCTTAGGGTTCATGGCTCTTGACTACGGCTTTGTGCACTGGCAACACCATATGGTAATTTACTCTGCAAGTTCTTGCACTGTCTTGCTTACTGACAATTACTCCTGAACTTCTGGAAGAACAGTTCTGGTTGCAATGAGATTCTTAAAGCAATGAGGTCCCATTGGGCACCTATCAGTTTCACATATTAACAAGTTTTCAGCTATCTGTTATTAGACAAAACTTTGTTTTACTGTGGTTGAGGGCAATCGTGTTTTCTGTAACTGTTCAGGAATTAGGAACTTAAAACATATTATTTTATTCCACTCTAGGGAAGAGTCTCAGAAAATTATGAATCAAAAAGGCTTCATTAGTGACGTTCAGAATTTCATATATATCATTCAGTAAGATGCTTGGCTAAGTTGTGCTCCTTATGTAGAGTTTCTTTCAATTCTGTAGCAGATCCAGTGAAAACTAGAAGATAATTTGGATATCAAGCCTATGAATGTGAAACTGGTTTTAAATGACTCAGTTGTAAGTAACTTCACAATTAATCTCATATTTGACATGTGCTGCTTAGGTCACTTGGCTTAAAATATATGCATTTTATAAACATTCATCAAGCACCTACTAAAGTGTCAAGAAAGCATCAAAGAAGATACTAAGGATGAGAGGTAAATAAGACAGAGTCCCTGCCATGCATACTTTTCATCCCAGTAACAAAATTTTGTTATTGCTGCAAAAATACAGATGAGGATTCACGGCATTCCTCCCAAACCCTTCTAATCTCTTATCAGGAAAAGGGCAAAGCTTTCATATTTAGGAAAATGTAACTGAGGTTTCTAATCTGAGATATACCCAGAAACATTCAGACCAGAATGCTCTAAGACAAAGGCTATAAAGGAGGAATGTGTTTGTATAAAGGAATCATTTGTACTACTGTATTTTTCCTCAGTAGGAGATTCTCTGTCTTCATCCATTCAAACATGTGGTTGTAGGTTTTTTTTACCTATGGTGTGGCATGACATTAATAACTCAAAATTACCACAATAACACTTTCTTCTGAGAAAACAGAACAAGTGCTATTCAAATTAAAGGAAATGCTAAGGGGCACCTGGTTGGCTCAGTAGTTAAGCATCAGACTTTGGCTCAGGTCATGATCTCATGGTTGGTGAGGTTGAGCCCCGTGTCAGGCTCTCTGCTGTCAGCATGCAACCCACTTCAGATCCTCTGTCCCCCCTCTCCGTCTCTGCCCCTCCCCTGCTTGCTCCTTCTCTCTCAAAAATAAACATTGAAAAAATAATTTAAAAAACAAAGGAAATGCTAAACTTCTTTTAAAAAAGTTACTTAATTATTGTTTTTCTCCTTGTGATGCCTTACAAGAATAGCAGAAAGAGTAAATAATAAACACCATGCCAATTACCCTAAACTCCTGGAAATAAGTAATATAAAGTAACTCAATGTGAAACAAAAAGAAAAATTATCTTCATATTTCACAATTATTTATTTCTATTTGCAACAAAACTATGTAGACTTTCGTCATTGTGCAATTGGTATATAGAAAAGTTTTGCTCTAAGAAATGTAGAGAAAGTAAGGAAGGAAAACTTGATAATTAAATTAAGTGCAAAATATAATAGTTCCATAAATTGTTTTCTTGGACTGAACAAAAGCATCAAAAGCCTAATCTAATGTAAAAATAAATACAGGTCTTTAAAAATAACCAAATAATTATGGTGATGTTCAATGACAGTATTCAATTCATTGCAGAAAATCAGAATATTTTGTATTTACATACAATAGCAATTTTATATGTCTACAAAGACTATCTGACTTTCAGGTACTATATCAGCCACAAACATAAGCTTTTTTTACTTTAAAAGTGATTTTGACATATGATAAATCGTCTAAATTCAGGGTTTCCAGCAGTTTGGATTCAGACCTGTGATAATGATAGTAATTTTAGCTGGTTATGGGATGCTTATTACATTCCAGTACTGTTCTAGGAATCTTGATGTATTATCTAATTTTGTTTTAATAACAACCCATGAGATGATTATTATTGTGTTATTCCCATTCTACAGATGAGAAAAATGACGCATCAGAGAGGTTGAATGACTTGCCCTAAATCACATAGGCAGTGAATGGCAGAGCTGATATTTGAAATGAAGTTTAAAAGAAGTTTGGGTCACTGACGTAGGTGTTCAAAATTCTTTCTTTTGCTATGAAGGATATTTTTAAAACCCCCAAATATCACTACCTTTACTATAACTGAATATATCTTAATCACAACATAATTAGAAAGAGCATAACATTTCACTGGAATTCATTTAGCCTTATGAAAAACTTTAAAAACTATCCTTATTTTTCTAGTTATAGAGTAAAAATATAGTCATAGGACAGTACCCATCTGTGAATTCATGACTGGAAACCACTGATGCACTCCAAGTAAGTAGTCCTATCGATTGATAGTTATCCATTTATCATGTGTGGAAATTATTGTAAAAAAATATCGTAGAATATGCTGTATTCTACAATAGCAGCTACAAATCAATTAAATTACTGAGAAAAAATGAGGAAGAGAACTAAGTACCATTATATGCTAGACACTGACACAAAGAGTATCCAATTTACCCAACAACTCTGAAATGAACATACTGACATTCCCATTTTTACAGATGACAAAATGAAGATTCAGGGAGGTCAGATCATTAACCCAAGGTCACTGATACAGCACATAGAAGAGTTTTTCTTAGGGAAGTTTTACTCAGAAGTTCATATTTAATTTAAATTATTCTTTCTTATGAATAACACTCAATTCTATTTGAATGAAGGCTAGTAATATTATTATTTCTTCATGTAGATATGCTGGCCCAAAAGATTAAAAAAATAACCTTGGAGGTATAAAATTGGGGAAAAATGAAAACAAAAGCTATGTAATTTTTTGAAATGCTTACTTGCAGTAGCATTATACACAGGCATAGGCAACACAAAATCCTTACAGTGAGTCATTAGAAAAAGAGAAAAACGTTCCCTGCTGTGCTTCGTATTCAAGTTGTACCATGTCTTTAAAATGCACTGATTTTCAAGGGCCCAAGATAAATTATTTTCTTAGAAATATCTTATTAAGTACATAAATATTTTATAAAATACAGTAAAGAAACAATATATTGCCAAGCAGTAGGAAGTTTAAATTAAAACCCTTTAGTCAATAAAAATATGTTTTACAGCAATTACCAAGTTTCAAAAAACCCTTTCCATTCAATTTACCATAATGTAAAAATTAATGTAGGTTAACAATAATATATACACAGGGCACAACTATCATGAACAGTATATTGATACTATTCTTGGAATAGTTTTTAACACATTATTAGACAAAAAGTGTGTATCAAATATCTAGTTACCTCTCTCAGAATCTAAGTGGGTTAAGCCACATAGTGGCCAATGAAAATTTTCTTGGGCGAGACTTATTTATATGCTATTTCTATGTTATATGTTTTATCAATGTTTTTGAAATCTATAGTAAGTCTTTTCAGAATATTGCTGCTTATACAAATTTCCACCTAGAAATTTGGTTACTAGGTTTTACAATTCTCTGTGATTCATTTGAATTACAATTATTTGTAGTCTCTGGATACTGGAGGTAAATCTGAGTTGAATTTTCCAGCATTACCACTTATCCATTGCATAATCTTATTCGAGTATTTTTATTGGTAAATTACCTAATTAGTGGGGTTGTTGTGAGGTTAGATAAGTAAATATGTCAAAGAGTGTTTAATGTATTAGGCATGCAAAAATTGCTAACTCTATTTTTTTCCATATATCTTCCTTCTTTGTAAGGTTCTTTTCAATATGAAAGAACATTCATATTCATTGTCAGAGGATGTTCGCAAAAATTATAGGTATAGTTTGGAAATAAAAATTGCCTACGGATAATGAAGTTAGGTCTCCAAGAGGTTAAAGGACAATAAATTTGAGACCAGGAAAAGCTTCTTTCTTTTCATAATAATAATTATATAAATGACAGTGCCTTTTCTTTTGCTTTGTCTTCTAGCACAGAGTCAAATCTCACATTTAGTATCTGCACCAATGTTGGTCAGAATTCCATGAAATAATGGGAAAATATTTTAACATGGAATCATGTGTGTGTTGGTAAGGTATGTTTAAACTTTTGTTCATTTATTTTACAGGCACTTAAGTGATGCTAATATGTACCTAATGATAACCCTATGAGAAAAGAACTATGATTGTTTCCGCATTCATTTTTTTTACAGAGGAGAAAGTGGTCTCCTGAGAAGATTCATAACTTGCTAAGGATTACATAGCTAGTCAAAGGCAGAGTAAGGTTTCAAATCTGAGTGATCTCCTTCCAGAGTCTGTGCTTTTGGTCTCTATTCTAATAGTGCCTCTGTTGTGATATTTAAGAAAAATGTAGTTCCTATTTTATAGATGCTTTCAAGAAACAGTGTGACTTAGAAGTCTAAAACCGCCAACTGTTCTGCTCTGTCGATGGAAGATTTCCACTGGTGTAGGCATGAGAACATGAAGGTAGTGAATTAGCTAGCTTGTCTTATATAATAATAATCTTCACCACTATACCTATTGTTGTATATCGAGTGCTTACTACGTGATAGGTACATTTCTAAGCATTTTGCAAGTAACTTCTCGATTCTCACAACAACATATGAAGTACTATTATTCTTTTTCTATTTAACACATTAGGAAACAAAGACATAGAATCATAAAGTAACCTGCCTACATTTACACAGTGATTAACTCGTGGAGCTGGTCCTATATTTAATTTATCCGTCTAGCTATCAAAGAGAACAGAAAGAAAAACCTGAGGCTTTTATTCTCACAGTTGGAGTAAGAAAGTGTTAGACACAGAGTCTTAGACCTTCTAAAAAATATCATTGCAACAATGAAATGCTGCATACAAAGTTCACACTCTGTCTGGTCATGAATCCTTCAGTCTTAACCAGTGTATTACATTTCAGGACCAATTTATGGTAAGGCTCCCTGAGACCAGAAATACCTATATTTCTTTTAAATGTCACCTTTACCCTTACAAAGGGAAAAGAGTTACCAATACAAACTAGAGCAGTGGTTCTCAAAGGGGTGGCGGGTACAGAGGTGATAATAACATAAAAGTTTTTTAAAGGTACATTCACCTAGGTAAACATAGTGAACGGGTGACAGGAGGGTAGGGGAAAGAGTAGGAACAAGGTCTGTGCAACTTGAAAAATTCCCCTTTGTTGACTGTGACATGGCAACCGTTGAATTGAAATCTACCAACAAAAACTCTCAAGATGGTTCAATTCAGTGATCCAGTATAAACACCTTCTATCACACAGAGGGAGGCAGTATATGGCAGTAATTGAGAATGTGACCCCTAGACTCAGACTGCTTGGTTAGAATACCAGTCCTGCTCTTGTGTGACCTTGAATCAGTTGCTGAAACTTATTGCCATCATTTTACTACCTCATAGAATTATTACGAGAAATAAATGAGATAATGGACGTAAAAATCCTTAGCATGGTACTTCGATGAATAACATTATTATTATAGTTTTTCTAATATTTATTTTGTATTAATACTAATCTATTAACTTTAGGTCTTAGCCTATAACTAACAAATGGCATAAAGGATCAAGCAAATCTAATCTCTTTAATAATCCTATTAATTGACATTCAAAGCTATACACTGAATACTTCAATTCTGTATGTGAGAAAGGTGGATTCATCATAATCCTTTTGCTAGAACTTGTGCAATCTCATTACATGTCTGGAAAGAAGTATATAATGTAAATTTTTATAATTCACAAAGGCTCATCATTCATGGACTGCAATTGAGTCAGAGAACCACACTTGACTTCAAATATGGATATATTAGAAGTATAAATCATTTCTTCTGAAACACACAAAAAAAATACTAGCTCAGACAAGTGGTCTCTCTAGGGCAGCATTCAGCTCAATATACACCCAAAGTATCTGCCTGTTGGAGGTTATGGTATACAAATAACTGCCTTTTGAAGATTACTGAAGTGTATTACCACTTGTTTTCTATAATTTACATTTTATATACAGAGCTACTATTTTGCACACATCTCTTTCTTGAACCTACTTTATAATCTTTTCCCATATCACTCCTTAATGAGTTTAATAAGTGTATTATTAACCCACTGAAAGAGACTTTATCTGAAAAAATATATTGCAAGGTTACAGAGACCAATTCCTAGTAGCCCTGAAATTACAAATTTGGCAAATGCATGGATCCTTCAATTTATCTATATTTTTCATAACTTCATATACCTTAATAATTTTTCTCTGTAGGAGAAACTGCAATGCTTGCCAAATATCTCATATTCCTTCTATTTCCTAGACATCTTCCAATTAGGCAGGGCCATGTAACTAATTCTAATGATCGGTGAGTGGAATTGACATCTATTCTGGGCCAAAGCAAAGATGTAAATTCTCCATGCACTCTTTCCACCTGTTCTGATTGACCAGCGAGCCTCTAGAGGTTGATCTGTTAGCCGAGGTCTCTGAGTGACTATGTGGAAGAGAAATCCCTTGCTGATCACCTTTGGACACAACACAGGTTTGAGAAATATGCCTTTGCTGTTTAAAGCGTGAGATTTCAAGGTTAATTTACTATCACGGTAGGATTATAAAGCCTATCTTGACTAATTCAGAAATTGGTACCAGGGGTAGGGTGCTGCTGTAGCAAAACCCTAAAATATGTGGCATTGGCTAGTAGTCAGGTTATAAGAAAACTGATACTGGAAGTTGAACAGATAGCAAGCCATGCTATCCAGTGAAAAAACATTTGGTTAGATGTGTCTTTGATAACTTGAGAAATAAATCATGTACCTAGTAAGTTTAAGTTTTAAGGGAAAAAATTAGAATATGACATTAGTAGAATATGTTGACTTGCATTTGGCTAGGTATTAAAGAAAGCCCTTTAATCAGGAAAGAATTAATCAATTTGCAGAGACATAAAATGCAACAGAGTCCAAAGATTTGAGGCCTTGAAGTATTGGAAAACTAACTGCTGTAGACCTTAAACAGTAAGAAATACAACTGGGAAAGACTGAGTGACAAATGCCCATTAAAATTTAATCTTGTGTCAAAGATCACATTAAAGGCAAAGCATTGGGCCCATTTTAAAATTGAGTTGGTTTTGATATTATTATTGATCATATATTTGATCATATTATTGAGTTGATTATGATACCTCAAGATAAATTTCAGCTTTGGGTGATGCATCTTAAAATATTTCAGCTAGATAAAATAACTCAAAGCTAAGATCAGACGGAAAACCTTGCCTTTTTACAAAAATCAGATATTCTCAATGCAGCCCACTCAGTCGAGAGAGTGAGATACGGGGAAAGAAAAAAAAAGCAATGTTCCAGATCTGAGAATGATGTCTCTTAAGAAAAACTGTGGGCAGGATTACTGGTACATGGAACTCACTGTAATCAAATAGAGAAGAAGCCCCATGAATTTCGGAGAGAGTTGTACTGCCAGAGGAACCACAAACCTGAAATAAAAACTAACATTACTGCTCAAGACTTAAAATTACGCTTTGGTTTTTAACTTTCTTTAAGAAGGAAGTAGAAAGAAAAAGCTTCATAGCCCCAAGGGTATATTCTATAACCTCTGTTTCAGAGATGGCCAAGGAGTCTAATAGGAAGGGGTACCTTCCTGCGGGTCCATCTAGAGACTATGAGGAACAATAGCCAGTCAGGCTCCCTCACCTTCACAGTCACTACACAGTGAGTTTTCAGAAAGCTTACAGACATGTACCTGCTGCTGGCCTTTTATTCTTTGCATTTTTGGATGGGAGTGTTTACTTTGCTTACCCTGTCTCTCTTCTACTATCTGTTGATTATGGAGTACCTGTTAATTCCCTTAATCTATTTCACTCACCCCCTACCTGCCTCACCTCCGTTATTATATTTTATATCATGGCTATTTACTGTTACATAAATGAGCCAAAGATGCTCTCGGTATATGAGCCCCTAGGTTGTTTATTTCTTCACAATTTATTTCTTATTCTCTGTGAGTTTCCTTGTCATCTTGCCCCTCTGGTAGAGGCCCCCAAGTAGTAGTTTTTAGACAGTCGACTATCTTGAGGGACGTCCCCTGAATGCAAACTTGTCACAGCATTACCCAAATAAAGCTTGTGTGTGCTGCTGGCACCTTGTGATCCTATCTTTATCCTTGACAGTCCCTAAATCCCTGGGATTCCCTAGACTTACTTTCATAGCATTTATGCCATGAGCCTAATTATGCATATTAATGATCCTTTATCAACTTATTTTCTTTTATCCACTCATGCATGAATGTATTTATTCAACAGGTATTATCCAAATGCCTGTGATATGTAAAACACTACGCTAGGTTTTGAGACAATGAAGATAAATCGAGCATGATCAATTCTCATGGAGGCTTATATATGCCAGTAAGGCAGCCACATACAAAAACAACTAACTACAGCAATGGAATAAGTACCACAGAAAATGTATGTAACAGAAACTAAACAGTTCATTTATCTTTTGTTTCTACTTTCTTTAACTGAAATGTTGGTTATAGATATAATAGAAAAAAAGCAGGAAGCTGGAAATGAGTTCAGTATGTGCACATATCTGACATGGATGTTCTTCATGAGTACCTCCATTCAGCAGTTGCTAAAAGTTATTTAACATCCCACTCTGCTTATCTACCCTTTTTCTTTCCCCCCATTTCCCCTGGTTATCCCTTTTATTAATTCCTTCTCTCTCTTCTATATGTTCCTCTCCCCTTGACTTGTGTTTCTTTTTCTTTTTTAATCCATTCATCCACATTTATTCAAAACTTTTCTGCCAAGCAGAAGTGGCAAAAAAGGCTCTCCTTCCTAGGAGATTACAATATAGCATATACTGAGTATAGAATATAGAAGCCAACCACATAGTTACAGCATAGAGTGAAAAGGACTTTAACAGAACTACATTCTGGGTCAGGGATGGCAAATAGGTTTCCTATCCTGTACTGTCCCTAATCAATTAGTGGTGGCTGCCTGGAGCACTACAGTTGACCCTTGGATGATACAGGGGTCAAGTGTACCAACCTCCTACACAGTAAAAAATCTACACATAGCTTTTGACTCCCCCAAATTTAACTACTAATAGACTGCTGCTGATAGGAAGCCTTATCTATAGTTGATTAATACATATTTTGTATGTTTTGCATACACATACTGTATTCTTACAATAAAGTGATTTAGAGAAAACTGTCATTAAGAAATTCGTAAGGAAGAGAAAATACATTTACAGTAAGGTACTGTAAAAAATCTGCATACAAGTGGACTCACACAGTCTAACCCATGTTGTTCAAGGTCAACTGTATTTTAATTCAACTTTGATTAATATACAGTGTTATGGGGCGCCTGGGTGGCTCATTCGGTTGAGCGTCCGACTTTGGCTCAGGTCATGATCTCAAGGTCTGTGAGTTCAGGCCCCGCGTCGGGCTCTGTGCTGACAGCTCAGAGCCTGGAGCCTGTTTCCGATTCTGTGTCTCCCTCTCTCTCTGACCCTTCCCCGTTCATGCTCTGTCTCTCTCTGTCTCAAAAAAATAAATAAAGGTTAAAAAATTTTTTTAAAAATATACAGTGTTATATGAGTTTCAGGTGTCGAATGTGATGATTCAACCATTCTATACATTACTCAGTGCTCATACAGTAAGTGTACCTTTAAATCCTCTGCACGTATTTCACTCACATCCCCTCATCCATTTTCCCTCTGGCAACTACCAGTTTGTTCTCTATAGTTAAGACTGTTTTTTGGTGTGTCCCCCTTTCTTCTTTGTTGATTTATTTCCTAAATTCTACATATGAGTGAAATGATAAGATTTTCTTTTTTCTCTGATTGATTTATTTCACTTAGCGTTATATCCTCTAGGTCCATCCAGGTTGCTACAAGTGGCAAGATGTCATTCATTTTATGACTGAGTAACACTGCAGGGTGTGTGTGTGTGCGCACGTGTGTGCACGCACATGCATGTGTGTGTACATGACCTCTTCTTTATCCATTCATCTATGGATGGGCACTTAGCTTCCATATCTTGGCTATTGTAAATAATACTTCAATAAACATACGGGTACATGTATCGTTTTGAATTACTGTTTGCATTTTCTTTGGATAACTACTCAGTAGTGGTGGAATTATTAGATCATAAGGTATTTCTATTTTTAATTTTAAGTGTATTTATTTTTGGAATTGAGAGCGCATAAGTAGGGGAAGGGCAGAAAGAGGAGACAGAGAAGCAGGTTCTGCGCTGTCCGCTCAGAGCCTGATGTGGGGTTTGAACTCAGGAACCAGATCATGACCTGAGCTGAAGTCAAGAGTCGGATGTTTAAACTACTGAGCCACCCAGGTGCCCCTCCATTTTTAATTTTTTGAGGAACCGCCATACTGTTTTCCACAGTGTCTGCACCAGCTTGGATGTTGAGCCTCTTTGAATGTGTCTATTGGCTACCTGTATATCCTCTTTGGAAAAATGTCTATTCAGGTCTTCTGCCCATTTTTTAATTCAATTATTTGTCTTTTATTATTTTTTTTGGTGTTGAGTTGTATATGTCCTGTATGTATTCTGGATACTAATCCTTTATTGGATACATCATTTGTGAATTTCAAATTCTTCTTCTATTCAGTAGGTTATCTTTCTGTTTTGTTGATGGTTTCCTTCACAGTGCAAATGCTTTTTATTTTGGTATAGCACCAATAGTTTAATTTTCCTTTTATCTCCCTTGCCAAAGGAGATATCTAGAAAAATGCTCCTATGGCTGATGTTAAAGAGATTACTGCCTATATCATCTTCTAGGAATTTCATGGTTTCAGGTCTCATATCAATGTCTTTAATCCATTTTTAGTTTATTTTTATGTATGATGTAAGAAAGTGGCCTAGTTCATTCTTATGCGTGTAGCTGTCCAGCTTTCCCAATACCATTTGTTGAAGAGACTCTTTTCTTATCGTGTATTCTTGCCTCCTTTATCATAGATTAATTGACTGAAACAGTGTGGGTTTGTCTTTTTTTATTTTTAAAATTTTTTTTAACGTTTATTTATTTTTGAGACAGAGAGAGACAGAGCATGAACGGGGGAGGGTCAGAGAGAGAGGGAGACACAGAATCTGAAACAGGCTCCAGGCTCTGAGCGGTCAGCACAGAGCCCGACGCGGGGCTCGAACTCACGGACCGCGAGATCATGACCTGAGCCGAAGTAGGCCGCTTAACCGACTGAGCCACCCAGGCGCCCCTATTTGTCTTTTTTTAAAGACTTTGTTTTTTAGAGAAGCTTTAGGCTCATAGAAAAGTTGAGGGAATGGTACAGAGATTTCATATAGTCTCTGTCTCCATCCTACATATCCTCTTACATTATCAATATCTCCCACCAGAGTGGTACATTTGTTACAACTTATGGACCTACACTGACACATCATAACACCTTTCCTTTAAAAAAAATATCTGACATGATATAAACTAGCACATTATAAGCTAGAACATTCAGGGTTGTGTTCTCATTTCATGCTTATTGAATTATAAATAGGTATAAATACAGCTATATATAGAGATAGAGACAGATATCTCCATTATTCACTCCAGGTCATATATAATTGATCTATCATACCCTCCTTGTCTGCAAAGTGAAGTTGCAGAAAAAGTAGAATTATTTAGTTAACTTATAAATAATTCTACAGAAATTAGCATAAACTATTAACTCAAACTATTTCTCAATAAATATATACTTCTACAGAAATATTGTTGACTATCTCTTTAATAGATTAACCTGTGTTCTACCCTAACAAAACGTACAGCACCTTTGAAATGATTTTCTGTTCCAGCCATGATTACTTGGAAAACTTACTTTCTTTAGCTTTTGTAACAACAGTACATCACAACAACCTTTCTTTATTGTTACTGTGGATGGCTTCACATGCCAGCGTAAATTTCATCTAAGTTAAGAATTATCCTTAGGAAACTAATTAAATGCTCTGTTAACTTGTTGTTATCGGTTAACAATCACTGAAATGGCTATTACATTTTCTTTCCAGAAAGACTGATTTAAAAAGTTTTGCCCCAAGTTATTTGGGAACAACTACTTAGGTTTTAGAATTTCCTTCCTTGCTTAGAACACTGCCAAGGATGCTGGCTCTGGAGACAGATAGGCTGGGATCCTGACTCATAGTTTATCAGCTTACTAGCTTTTTAACCTTGGGCAAGTTATTTAACCCTTCTGTGACAGGGTTTCTTCATCTATAAGATGGTGATAGCACTAACTTATCTCATAAGGTTTTTATGAGAATTAAATCGAGTAGTATATGTAAAGCACTTACAAGGCCGACTGGCACATAGCAAGCACAAGTGTGATAGTACAGCATTATTAATGACATCTAGCCAGGTGTATAACCACAGTAGGTATGGGAATAGAAGTCCTTCGACCTGCATTTTCCCATTCTTAATTTCTGTAATGAAAATATCTGTGGTGAATAAAATGAACAGTGAACCTTGGAAGTTAATATGTCTAGAGTAACATCTGTTAAAAGTACGTTACTGTGTGTTTCCAGAGGAACAAGAACATAAGGCAAGATAGAATCTCTTAAACAGTCTGTTTGGCTTAAGCAAATAAATAACATAGCCCAGGACACAAAATGAGACTTTCAGTCTGAAACTAACGAACATTGCATTGTCTTTGGTCCATGCCAAATATCAACATATTTTAATTTCCAAATTTGTTTGAATTTTGAAGTCAGGGTAGAACATCTATGTAGCTAAGTGAATTTTCTCATCACTCTACAAAAATCTATACTTAGAGGTGAAATTTGTTGATTTAAAAGCATTAATATTAAATCATTAAAAATGATTAAATTTATACAATAAGTTTAGATTTCTGGATATTATATTTTATAGGATTACTATGTTAGTAAAGCAGGCTGACATTTCGAGACTTTCTTCTGCATTTGGATAAGAGTTTTCATACTCTAGTCCTCACTTTATAAAAGTAATAATGTTGAGGCACAGTAGCTGGAATCCCTTTTTTGTATACTCTGGTTATATCACATTTTCTCTTACATTTCTAAAATCCATGATGCATTCATGAACACATGACACAGGTAAAGTCAAGGTGCTGTGTTCCACTCCGTTTAACTCAATAAATACTTACTGAATGCTCATTGCATGGAAGATTTCATTCCAAGTGATATGTAGGATATAGAAGTAGATAAGTAGTCCTGTTCTTAAAGAACTCACAGTAGAGTGGGGAGGGAGTACAAAGAAATGGGCACAAATTATCACTGAGGCTTAACAGAAAAATGTATCATAGTTGGTGAGGTGGTTAGGAAATATGTCATGAAGATGTAATATTTAAATTAGGCTATAAAGAGTGGGTTGGATTTTGATGCACAGAGGTAATCTTAGGCTATTTTAGGCAAAATTAATAGCATATGCAAAATCCTAACAGTTTAGAAATAGAGGCCACTTTTCAGGAAAATGAGATTTCTGGTGTGGTGGGAATATGTAACAGAAAATAATACAGGTGTGATAAGTTAAGGTCATATTGCAAAAGCCTTGCATTCCAGGTTAAATGATTGAGGCTTTCAAAGATTTCTTCTGAATAAAGGGTGCAGGAGGCAAGTAAGCTATTAAGTATTTACAAAAAATTCACCATAAGACACGAGGCTCCTTGAGAATCAGGACTACGTCTTACTCATCTCTGAATTTCCAGCACTTAGATGGCACATGGTAAAAGCTCAGTAAGTGTAATGAATGAGTGATTAAATAAACTGGAATAATGAGAAATGAAGAAAGTATATTACTCAAGAAGAGGTTTGTCTACTCCACACAGTGATTCAAGGATCCAGGCTACTTAAATGTCAACTGACACATCACTGTTTATTCATACCTGATCTTCTCTGCTGTGGCCAGGTAATGACATTTATCATTGCTGCTCACAGCCTACGTTTTAGGTTTAATAACTTGGCCCTAGTTAACTGTAAGGGGCCTAAGAAATTTGGGAGAACACATGGAATATTTAGTGAACATTACTGTCTCTGCCACAATGCATCATTCTGGTCACCAAATATCACTTTGTTTTCTTCTTTGCACATACAGTATTTCACTCACAGGTACCTGGATCTAGGTTGGAATGACTTGGAACTGGGCTCAGGTTGGTATGTATTTCAACTGGAGTGCCTGAATGTGACATCTTCATGTGGGCTGGACTTATAACAGCATAGCACCTCCCAAAATGTTTCCAAAAGGAAACATTTGAAAACAAGCATCCATACAGCAAGTGTTCCAGGAGAACAGGACACCAAGGAAGAAGCTGCAGGCCTTTTGTGATCTAGCCTTGCAAGGCACACACATCATTTCTACTGCAGTCTCATGGTAATAAGTAAGTTGCTAAGTCCAGTCCACATTCAAGGGAGAAGAATAAGATTCCACCTGTTGATAAGGGAGTAGCAAGGTCAACTGCAGAAGAGCATTGACTTAAGAGATACGGTGGCCACCACTGGAAAATAAAGCCTGTCACAAATGTTAGTGCTGGTTATATTCATTTGGTTTACTTTTACCTTAGCTAGAATAGTTGCATATAGTTCTTGATCTTAACGTAACTATACTTGACTTAAAAACCAGTGGTACATATAAATGGCTCTCCTACCATTCCATTTCCTTTATCACTGTTTCCTAGAAAATGCTGCGGCCACGGAGACTTCCATGCCTGTCTGGGATTGCAGTCCAACAGCCTTTGCATGCCAATGATTACTGTAATTGCTTCTGTTTCTGAGATTCCCAAGAACCATGGGCCAAGAGTGTTCCAGCTCCCACTACTCATTCTGGGGTAAGGAAACGTCATATGCTTTTCAACTTGATTCTTGATATACATTTTTTCCAGGAATATCAGGTTCTAATGAGTCACTAGTACTACAATTTTTACTCATTTTAAATTATTTAAAATGAAAAGTACAGCATAGGGAATATAGTCAATAATATTGCAATAATGCGTGGTGACAGACGATGACTACACTTATTGTGGAGAGCACTGAGTACTGTGCAAAATTGTTGAATTAGTATTTTGTAGACTAATATAACATTGTATGTTAATTATACATCAAGGGAAATTATGCCAAAAGAGATGTTCTTATAAACAAACTCCATTTATACATTTCATCTAAGAAAGATGCATTACAAATTTAAAAACTAAGTTATAATTAAAACTTGGCATCTTGTGTATACTTCTATCATCAACTAGAATATAACTTCTATGAGAGCAGGAAATGTCTATTGCTCATTGCTATATTTCTAGGATCTAGTTCAAAGCTTGGTATATAATGGGAAGCAAAAAATATGTGTTAGAATAAGTGAATCATTGTACTTATTATATGTAACATTCTATATTTGTAGTGGGTTTTAAGTATTTGAGAGAAAGTTTCAATCTCTTAATACTTTTTATTACTTAGAACAGTTATGTCTTGTGTTAATATTTATTAAAATTATTAAATATCTCAAATATGATCACATAATGATAAATGTACATGAGAAAGAAACACAAATTAACCTCTAGGTCCCTGTAAGATAAATTAAAGTCAAGCGCATTTGATATGGAGGTGAAAGTGGAGGTGGAAATAGGAAATAAGACATCTGATATTAGTTAAAATATAGCTCACTCATATATATGTGTAGTTTCATCACAAAAAGTTTTCTATCCCTGGAACCAAGAGCTGATATCGAAGTTGGAAGGAGAGAAAAAAAAAAAAAAAAAGCAGTGAGCTATATGATGTGTCCTATTGTGGGCTTTGCATCCCACAGTTTTAAGTGTCTCAGTTTTAAGTGCCTGGTGTTGAGTGCTTATTTTGAGAAGACTTATGCAAGTTAGGAAGGCAAGTGGACCTAACCTGGGCTCGTTGTGAACAGTACTCAATTGTTGGCTCCTCTGTCTTTTTCTCTAAAAGATCTAAGTGCCCCTTTAGTGCAGCCATTGTATTTAATTCTGTTTTTCCAGACATGACTCAATGTTTAACCCAAGCAGATCTCCAAATGATAAAAGGTATTGGCCAAATGATAAAAACAATGCAAACATATGTACATATCCTTACACAGACACATAGCCTTACAATGTAACTCAAGTTATTTATTCAACACATATTTATGGACAAGATACTAATCTACACAAAACAAATGTATATAAAGATAGAATGAGGTTATCATATATCCATAATTACATAGCTATTAAAATAGAAACTGAATATTCACCCATAATTGTATATAATCATAAAATATGTATTATAAAAATATTTAATTATATGGGAAAATGCTGATAATATAATTATAAAAATAGCAAAATACTAAATCACACTCATAGCATGATCCTAAATTTGGTAAGGTAAAAACCATGATATTTACTAGGATCACCAAAAATACTGGCTAAATGAATAAAAGAATACATATATACATACAAATCCTTACATACTTACCCTTACTAATAACTAAGTTATTCATTTTGTGACAATTAGAATAAAAAGATATGCTCTAAAATTTTAGTACTGGCTGCCTCTGGAACTATGGGTGATGAAGATTTCATTTTTAAACAGTTTTATTTTCTAAATTTTCAAAAATTAATATGTATTACCCTTATAATCAGGAATAAGTAAATGAAAAAGGTGTTATGGTGTAGAGAGATGACATGGTATTCATTCTCAAGGAATATATGATTGAGTAGGGTAATGATATACACATAAAATATTTTACTAAATTTTTTTTAATTCAAGTATAATTAATATACTATGTGGTAAGTACCACAAGAGATAGAGGTGTGATTTTTATAGGGGTTTAGGGAAGTGGGATCACTTATTATATTTGGGATGATTAAGAGAGACTTTTTGCATCTAAAACTAATATACGATTATCTGTCAACTCTACTTCAATTAAAAAAGAAAGAAAGCCTTCTTGGAAGAGGCAGCATTGTATTCAAACCCTGAAAAATAGATTGTGACAGTACTGTGAGGAGCATAGAAAGTCTTCAAATTCTTCATCAGAATTTTTTAATTTGGGGTATTCATTTTGCTTAACATTTGAAAGACATTTTAGTTTTGGTTTCATAACTATATAAGGACAGCAATTTATATCAAATTTCGTGTTTTTATATATAGAAGTAAGAATAAAATAGGAATCTAAGTCAACCACAAGGTTGGTGAGATTTTTTAATGACATTTAAAGGTAGGCCATTATATTACTCAAGTTTGAAACTACTGTTTCAAATAAGCATCTTTCACTCTGACTTTTCTTGTACCATTCCAAGTACCTGCTAGGCATCTCCATTAGAATGTCCCATAACACTTCAATGTCTACCTGCTTCACTCAACACTAGAAAACAGTTAACACAAATTTCTGGAGCACCTTTCAGTCAGTAAAGAGATCATATTTGCTGTTTTTTTCCCCCAAATCAGAAAAATAAAATATCAACGGAAAATGGGAGTGAAGTGAAAAGTGGCAGGATTTGGCAATAAAGTAAGTTGCTGAAACTGGGTGTGGTATGAGTAGTCGAAAAAGATACTAAAACATCATAAATTGAACAAATAAGACTACTTCATTTACTATGAAGTCAAAACTTCAACATATATGAAGATTCAGAAAGGGATTTCTTTTCTCTTTTTCTGTCTTCTTCCCACCACCCCCTGCTGCAAAAGGAGATAGGAACACTGGATCAAACATAATTAAACACATACAAAAATTGGCCAATATAACTAATTCAGTAAGTTGGAGACAATAATAACAAATGACTATTTTTTGTTGTTGTTATTTATCAGTAATTACTGTCTTACATAAAATGAAATCTGCAATAAGAAAAGTTATTGTTTTGGAAATCTAAGGAGTTGAAATTCTTAACTTCTCAATGTTCAGCTTAAAATTTTTTTTAATTATATCATTGCTCTGGGTTATTTTTATCCTTTAATCATTTTCTTTGTTCCAGTCCAATATGTTCCCTTTTTACATACTATATTCCAAAATGCTATAATTTAAGGTTTGATTTATGAGATTACAAATACAGAATTAATGGGAGATGCTTCTACTAGTAATTACTAAAATAGGCTGTGTTCTTCCCAAAGGAACATAGTGAGTTGGAAAAAGAATAGGCTTTTGGAGTCAATCTCATCTGAAATTTGAGTTCTGCAACTTTCCGGGCTGTGGTCTGGGGGATATCATGTAACCACTGCACCCCCTTTGCTCGTCTTTAAAATGAGGATATCAGGGGAGCCTGGGTGGCTCAGTCGGTTAAGTGTCCGACTTCAGCTCAGGTCATGATCTCACAGTTTGTGAGTTCAAGCCCCACATCGGGCTCTGTGCTGACAGCTCAGAGCCTGGAGCCTGCTTCCGATTCTGTGTCTCCCCTTCTCTCTACCCCTTCCCTGCTCATGCTCTGTGTCTCTCTGTCTCTCAATAATAAATAAATATTAAAAAAATTGTTTTAAATGAGGATATCAACATTTACCATGTTTCAAGTTATTGTTAACATCAGATGATATAAAAACACCTAGAATAATTCCTGGTTGTCACACTCATACATGGTAGTAGTTTTTATTATCAAAGGAATAATACATATCACCTAATTATATTGTTTTTGGTCTGTCAATCTTTGACTTGTGTCAATCATTGACTCTAGAGTAGAGGTTGTGACCAATAACACTTATTATTTAAAAACTGTATTTAAAGTTAACATTATGTAAAAATCTAGTGGCATTATGGCATTATGTGTTTTTTAAAAGTTAAGTCGGGGGGCGCCTGGGTGGCGCAGTCGGTTAAGCGTCCGACTTCAGCCAGGTCACGATCTCGCGGTCCGTGAGTTCGAGCCCCGCGTCGGGCTCTGGGCTGATGGCTCGGAGCCTGGACCCTGTTTCCGATTCTGTGTCTCCCTCTCTCTCTGCCCCTCCCCCGTTCATGCTCTGTCTCTCTCTGTCCCAAAAATAAATAAAAAACGTTGAAAAAAAAATTTAAAAAAAAAAAAAAAAGTTAAGTCGGTATGTGAAATTTACTGGACCATCTTGTCCTCTTACCCCTATGGCTACCCTCAGCATAATATCACATCCCAAAATAACTTCAAGTACCCATAAATCCAACTCAAAAAACTTGCAGTAAAGTATCAAAGTTCAGTGACAGTTTCTTTGGGATAAGAAGAAAGAGTTGTATTACTTAAAAACAAACTTCATAAATAATTTTCTTTAAACGTTTTGTTCCAAAGGACCACTGTCCCAATCACTCCTTCTCTCCCCACAGAGTCAGTGGTCTTCTGTTCTCTCCCCTCCCCACACTCAACTACCCATGCTCTCATCTTTGTCTTTAGCCAACATTCTGATGAGGAAAACAATGGATCTTTTTTAGGTAGCTTGGGAAGCAGAAGTATGAATACTTTCCTTGGTACATAGCTCCACAAGTAGACCAGAAGGATCTTGGGGACAAGGATCGTTTTTGGAACTCTATCAAAAGTGTAGCACAATACTTGTCAAAATAATGCGGATATTACTCCTTTTTCTTACATAGCACTCAGTTAATTGCTAATTGATTTATATGATGAGCATCTATCAGATGCCTATCTATTTTTATGATGAGCAACTAACAACTCCACCATGATGAATAAGGATGAAAAGGAGAAATGATTGAAATCTGCTAATTTTGTCATGTATTAATAATTCTTAGAAAAACATTGGATAGGCGATTCCTCAAGAGCTTGTGAACAAAAATAAGGTTTCTAAATAGTCTTTTGGACACCATCAATCTGCCCTCTAGCAGGATTAAGAAACTATCACTCTGCCAAATGCAGCCAGTGCTTTACCATCACACAGTTCTGAGAGTTGCTCTCCCACTCTAAGAACTGGCTACAAATCATTACTGTCCCTCTCCCTAAGCATGAACATCAGCATGTTCTGCAGTTCCCTAACCTAACTTCTACATAATGGATGTTAAAAATTAGTTTAATCCTTAGCCTCTTCATCAGGGTAGAGGTAGAGTGGCTTCTAACTAAAATTAACATTAATACTGCTTTTTATTTGCATGATATTTTTAGTATACAAAATGTTTTTGCACTAATTCTCATATTTGATTTTTACAACAATCACAGAGTTAACTACTAAAGAAACTGTAAATAACAAAGGTAAGAGATCGACTCAGGATCATACACGTGTAAATGGCAGAGCCAGGGCCAGAACTCACATGTTCTGCCTTCTACTTCATTGGTCATTTTACCATACCTTTTTGCCTCACTCCAGAAATGGAAGGGCACTCTTCCTCTCCTTCTTAAAGAAACATATTGTGTTGATAGTACTGCTATAAACATTGGGGTACATGTGTCCCTATGAATCAGCACTCCTGTATCCTTTGGATAAATTCCTAGTTGTGCTATTGCTGGGTCATAGGGTAATTCTATTCTTAATTTTTTTGAGGAACCTCCACACTGTTTTCCAGAGTGGCTGGACCAGTTTGCATTCCCACCAACAGTGCAAGAAGATTACCCTTTCTCCACACCCTCACTAACATCTGTTACTTCCTGAATTGCTGATTTTAGCCTTTCTGACTGGTGTGAGGTATGGAAAGAGCCCAAATGTCCATTAACTGATGAATGGATAAAGAAGATGTGGTATATATACACGATGAAATACTACTTGGCAATGAGAAAGAATGAAATCCTGCCATTTGCCACAACGTGGATGGAATATGCTAAGTGAAATAAGTCAGCCAGAGAAAGACAGATATCGTATGTTTTCACTCATATTGGAAGTTGAGAAACTTAACAGAAGACCATAGGGGAAGGGAAAGAAAAAAAAAGTTACAAACAGAGAGGCAGACAAACTATAAGAAACTCTTAAATACAGAGAACAAACAGGGTTGATAGGGGTGGGGAGCGGGCAGCAGGGAAAATGGGTGATGGGCATGAAGAAGGGCACTTGCTGGGATGACCCCTAGGTGTTGTATGTGAGTAAAGAATCATGGGAATCTACTCCCAAAGCCAAGAACACATTATGGACACTGTATGTTAACTAACTTGACAATATATTATATAAAAGAAAAAGAAAAAAAAAAGATATGTACCTTTACAAGGACTTCATTTCTCATCAAGGTAAGAAACAGAAACTATCCTCTATTAACGTGCTTAAAGAGTAATATATCTATGGCACCCACAAAATGAGGTGATTTTAAAGAGATTGCTTGTTAATTATTAGCAAAGACAACACTTTGTTTTCTCTGGTTAGGATGGTGTTAGTCTCTGCAAGTGGAAACATTATTCAAACAAATTACTATTAAATTCCCAATATCTAACACATTGTGAAACAGCATGAGACATTTCATGTACAAACAAAAAATACAACTTAAAATATCAAATAATGGCAAAGGAATCCACTGAATTATTTTTCAATGTAGGAAAATTGAAATAAATTAACAAAAAATGATTGAAACTAATTACGCTCATTGATTGAAGCAAAGTTGTTTTCATTTTTTTCAATAGCAAAATGGTAGCACACACAGAGAGTTTACTATGTGACCTCCACAGTTTTAAGCACCCTACATATATTAACACTTAATCCTCATAAAAACACCATGAGGTTATCCTAGTATTCCACTTTTTAAGGATGAAGAAACTGAAGTATAGAAAGGGGAAGTAATAGTCACAAAGTTAAAAAGCAAGTAAAAGAACTGAGATTAAAAACCCAGGATGGTTGGCTTCGGAATCTGAGTTTTTAACTTTTATATTAGCATAATCCTTCTCAAACTATTTTTTGCATATGTCAAATATGAAAACTTCCAGGAGTATAATATATTTTTAAGTCAAAGAAAAAGGAACTGACAAGTTATGAAATCGGAGGACTGTTAACACCTCTAAGTAATAACACCTCTTCTTGTTCTCAGTTTTTATATTCAGCTGGGAATTCAGCTGAAAAACACAACAATGTATACATGAAGTTCAGAAACATAATTATGTATGGAAACTGAATACTTGAAATTTTACCAATGCTGCAGAAGGAAGAGCATTTAATCAAAATCTCCCGACTTGAATATCAATTTTACCTGGTATATCACTGAAATACTTTTGTGCTCCAGTGAAAATATAGATGATCTATTGCTTGGCAGAATGTGTCTGGCCTATTGTTACAAAGTTATGCTTTACTGGAAAGCTTTTGCACTTGTATTATGTCAATAAAAGAGTCACTGTAGTTCACAAGGAAGAGATTCTCTCATGAAAAGAAATGATGGGAATATGTTAGGAACACAATGAACCGGAACACAGAATGTCAGTTACAAAAGTGATACATGTTGCAAAGTTAGCATTTACCTTATGGTAAGTCATAACAAATTTCTTAGAACTGCAACGAAATACCTTGGTGATATGATCTCAATAAAGAAATCTAGTATTCCTTTATCTAGATAGACTCAAATTCGGTTACATCCCCATCAATAAACATCATATTTTCTTCAGACTACTATTACATTCTGCCAGCAGTATGAACAAGAAACAAAAATTCTGACTTTCAATGACATGACATAAACATCATTAAGTAGGTTAGTACAAATGCTTCTTTAACTCTCGGGTAGAGGTCCAATTTAATTAAGGTTGCTTAAGACTTTTTCTTTCTTTAATCAGAATCAAAAACAAATTTTAAAGGAATACAATATAACGTCAAATATTTATAAATTAATCATTTGAAAATCCATTTTTAGGTAAATTCAGAAGGGATAGCCTTCTTCCATTATGAATAGGAAGTTAGTTCAAAAACCTCTAACACAATTATTACCAAGACATCAGTATGTATGAGGGAAATATTGAAATTTTTTTGAAACTCCTGGGTTCTTTAAAAAAAATTATTTTTTAATATTTATTTATTTTTGAGAGACAGAGAAAGACAGAGCATGAGCAAGGGAGAGGTGGAGAGAGAGGGAGACACAGAATCCGAAGCAGGCTCTAGGCTCTGAGCTGTCAGCACAGAGCCCGATGTGGGGCTTGAACCCACAAGCCGTGACATCATGACCCAAGCTGAAGTCGGACGCTTCACCGACTGAGCCACCAAGGTGCCCCAACTAATTTTTAATAAATGTGCTGAAACAGGATTGTGAAAGAAAAAGAACTCTCCACTTGGTTAATCTGAATAAAGTTTACAAAAGGAAGTTGGGGGAAAATAAAAAGGACAATTGACTAAGAGGTGGACAGTGTAAGAAATTCAGAAGGTATCATTTAGTACCTTGGGATTAGTAAGAACTGGGGAGCCACACCACCCCTGGGCTTGGAGAGATAAAGGGAATAAGTGGTTATTGGGAAACAAAGAGAGCCTTTGTAAAAAGTCCCTTGAAAAGATCTGGGACTTGTATGGTGGGTATGGGTGCCAGCTCTTACCATCTCTGTGTATGCAGGCTGCTTCTCTAATCCAGAGTTTCCCCTCTGCTTCTCTAATCCAGAGAAACCCCTCAGACTTTCATAACTTGATTTGACCAATAAGATGCAGTGGCTTTAATGTACTAGTTCCAGACCTTGCCTTAAGAGGTGTAAAAACTTCTGTGTGTGACCTCTTGAGCTCCTGATCCATCATGTAAAGACACCTGACTACCTTACTTGAAAGAGAGGACCAATTACTCCCAGCTGTTCTAGCCACTACAGCTGAGGTACCAGACATGTTCTGGCTCCAGATGACCTCCCAAGTGAATGCAGTCACATAAGTCATCTCAGCCAACACAACATGGAAAAGAGGAACTTCCCAGAGAGAATCCAGAAAATCCACAGAATTGTGAAAGGAAAAATTATTGTTTTAAGTCATTAGAATTTGGGATTATTTGTTATACAACAGTAGGCATCAGATATAGCTTGGGTTGTAGAATACAGTCAGCCTGTAGAACCTTGCAAGGAGGGAACTGGTGACATAAATACCTTGATCTCAGACTGTGCATGAAACCTACTGGAAAAAAAGAGAGCCAGGAATTCCACCGCCACAGTACCTATAAGCCAGCTTTAGGGAAGAGAGCGGGATGGGAAGGGATGAAGAGTGGACCTGAAGGAGCATAAAGAATACAACCAGAACACCCACCAAAATATCCATATTCAAATACTCAAAGTATTCATCTCCAGTCCCTCAACTGCATGTATTTAAGATATTGCTCAAAATACTTTTGCACAATGAACTTTCCTGTAGAGCCTACAGCAAAGTTCTTGGAATATCTTTCGTGTTGGTAAATATTTTTACCCTTTAAACGTGTATGTGAATATTGCATATATTTAAAAGCTCTAGAGACAAGACTTGTAAAGAAGGTAGATGGTCAATCTAGGTAAGTACTGTTCAATAGAACTTGCTGTGATGATGGAAATATCCTGTATTTGCACGTTTAATACAATAGCTACTAATGACATGTGGCTATTGAGCACTTGACATGAGGTTAGTGTGACTAAGAAACTAGGTTTTTAATTCTCTTAAATTTTAATTAAACACAAATTAAGTAGCATTATGTGACTAGTGGCTAACATATTGGATAGCTGAGATCTCTTTATCTTTTAATGGAAGAAAACATGAGGTATAGCTATAAACAGCAAGGCTGGTTCTTTATGTAAATCACCAATTATTATTGAAGGTATTTCTAACTAATAAGTTTGAGTTATATTTTAATTGCAGAATGACAGAATTTCAGAATTACAGAAATACAGCTTTCTAAAACAACCAACACAACTTTCACTAAACCAGAGTAATGGGAGTTAAGGAAGCCATGAATAATCCAAAAACACAGTAAAAACAGTCTGGTCAAAATTTGGTTTAAAGTGAATTGAATGCAAATTTTATAAACTACTCGTGACATGTAATATGTAGACAGTGCCCAGCTTCCCCAGCTGTGCAGGATGCTACTCAAGAGGCCTTCTTTTTTCTCACTCTACCCAAGTACTGAGGTGATCTATAGAACTAAGGGGCTGAGAGAAGCTTGGAACACAGCAGTCAAGTTCACAATTCACAAAAAGAATGCAGATACAACTAAAGATTTCACATACTCCTTCAGGAAATCTGCCCATGAGCCACTGGGGATGCTTCATCTGTGGGTCTGGCCCACTGGCCCACAGATACCACCAGCACTTTGTGTGCCTCTCCTACACAACATCACATGGCTATACCCATGGGTAGCAAGTTCAAACCTTTGCAGATGGATAAGGAGCATACACAGAGCTGGCCCAACACTGCTGGATTGGAAGGAAGTCCCCATTTTAAGCATTTCACAGCAATGCACTAAGGAAAGCACACAGGAGGCTCTGAGCACCAGACCTGACTTTGTAGTATCAAGAGGAAGCACACGATCTTAAGTTTAAGAATTCTTCTCTGCCCCACCCCCATGAGGGAACAGGAAATGTGGAGGGAGGACATCCATAAGAAGGTCCTGAGAAAGCATCATAATCCCTGGTTGGACTGACTGGTAAAGGTGTTTCTCTCCAGAAACTAGTCACTAAAGACTAGAGGAGGGGACTATTTCTGCAAACTCAAAGAAAGCAACAAAAGACTGTAAGGAACATGAAATATCAAAGGAGCATGACACCACCAAAGGAACACAATAATTTTCTGGAACTAAATGCAAAAATAAAATGGAGATCTACAAACTGCCTGACAAAGAATTAAAAATAACTATCTTAAGGAAGTCCAGCAAGCTACAAGAGAACACAAATAAATGATATCAAAACAAAACAAAACAAAACAATGTGCAGGCAAAAAGAGAAGTTCAACAGAGAGAAAGAAATCATAAAAAAGAACCAAACAGAGGCTTTGGAGCTGAAGAATACATTGAATAAGATTAAAAAAAATGCAAGAGGGAGAGCATCAATATCAGACTTGGTCAAGGAGAAGGGAGACTCTGTGAACACCAAGGGATACCATGTGAGTCCAGTCAGAAGAGTTTCTGTGGGGGGGCATCTTCATCTGTTCAGGCTGCTATAACAAAATACCATGAACTTGGTGGCTTATAAACAACAAACTTTTATTTCTCACAGTTCTAGAAGCTGGGACGTGCAAGATCAAGGCAGGCAGATTCAGAGACTGGTGAAAGCCTGGTTCCTAGATGGGATGTTTCTCCCTGTAACTTCATATGGCAGAAGGAAGAGGTAAGCTAGCTCTCTAGGGTTTCTTTTATAAGGCCTCTACCCTCATGGCCTAAGTACTTCCCAAAGGCCCCACCTCTTAACGCCAGGAGCACTGATTATGACAATCCAAACTATAACCTGAGGTTACCAGGTTACACCCCCTAGGGGTCAAAATCGCACCCCCACCCCATTGTGAGCCATTTCTGTAAAGCAAGATATTATATAGGATACATATGTAATAATGTATTATAGTATTAACATACAAATAATAATTATACAATATTATTATAATTATATATATGTATATAATACACAAAGGACAAATAATTATTTTTCAAACAAATATTGCTAATTTCACATTAAAATGTACCTGAATGTAAATTACTGCTCTATGGAAAAACATTGTTTTCTTATGAGTTCCTCAAAAAGTATCTAACGGTCAGAGAATAGCCAAATAGTACAATAGAATTTGACTCTGTATTCCCAATTCAAAATGCTGTATCTAAGAAGCCTAGTTATATGTACTAAAGTTTAATCTATTCTTTTAAAATTATAAACATATATTTTGTATAAAATTTTTAAAAATAAAGTACAGAATGGAGTCATCTTTTTCTCCAAAAGTAACAATGTTAAGAGTTTCTTGTGTATTTTCCTCCAAATGTTGCAGTATATACTAAGGTGTGTGTGTGTTGTGTGTGTGTGTGTGTGTGTGTGTGTATATGTACACACACACACACACACACACACACACACACACACTTTTAAGGCCAAAAAGTACTGGCTGAGAGTAATGAGATGGAGTTCTGGCTTGGTTAATTATTAACTGGTTGGGTACTCTTGGGTAGGTCACCTATTTTCTCCATGCCTGTTTCCTCTAGCAAAATAAGTTTTTACTAGAAGATCTTTAAGTACCCTCACAATTTTAGTAATACATGATGCTGTAATATGTTTCTAATAGAAATAATGCCTCAATTGCTCTTCCCAACTTTGTCCCTCACCCCACATCAGCAGCCATTAGCTTCTTGATAACTTTTACTTTAATGTTGGCCACCAAAACAGATCTATTATTTCTAGAGATGTTTTCGCATCTGTTCTTCAGATTCAGTAGTCAAATGACTAAGCACACATAACATTTCTGGGATAGTGTCCCTAACCTGAACCAATTTACCCATGGCTTTAAAATTAAATAAACAAAAATTCAGAATTTAGTATCTAATAATATATATTTTAAAATGCAGAAACAGTAAGAAGTGGAGTAGCCTGACACAGGGCAAGGTGACCTTGATTCTGGAGTCTTCATCATGCATACGATTACAGTGAGGTAAATAAAAAAGTAAGGAATAAAATACTTCTAAGTGGTTTGGATTCTAACTGTAGAGGTGGAAGGGAGGAAAAAAACGCGTATCTTTTTCTACATCTAATAATAAACCTCAAAATGTGAAGAGAACAAAATTTTATATCAAATTTTTCATATGGTTATTTTCATATATTGGAAAGTGACTGTAAACCTTGAAGATAAAAATAGTCTAACTCGAAAAATGCACAACTATTTTATGTCTGAATTTTTTTACTGCAAACATTAAATTGTTTCAAAGCTGTATGCTTATTTATACATGATAACAGGACATAAAAAGTTAATAAGCAAAATAATGACTCACTACCTTGAAAAAAAATATTTTTCCGTGTGTGTGTGTGCGTCTGCGCGTGTGTGTGTTTATTCTCATAGAAAATTAGAAATAGAAATTATCCAAAACCTACATACTATCCTCATAAATTCTAATTGCTCAGGGGCGCCTGGGTGGCTCAGTCGGTTAAGCGGCCGACTTCGGCTCAGGTCATGATCTCGCGGTCCGTGAGTTCGAGCCCCGCGTCGGGCTCTGTGCTGACAGCTCAGAGCCTGGAGCCTGTTTCAGATTCTGTGTCTCCCTCTCTCTGACCTTCCCCCGTTCATGCTCTGTCTCTCTCTGTCTCAAAAATAAATAAACGTTAAAAAAAAAAGAATTAAAAAAAATAAATTCTAATTGCTCATATCTAATAGCACAGCAAGAAAAATGACATTTGGGATTTTAAATGATGTGATGATTCACTGTCTCTCTGTGCCATGCCTTTGTCATGGGGAAGCTGTTCCTGCTACTAAAAGACAAGTGCGTGGTATTTTTCTCAATCTTGGGAGACCAGCATGTTACTGACTGTGAGGCTTGCTATAGATTAGTATAGGGAGTCAGCAAGTTAGACACTGAAGGGGGTAAGCACCTAGTCACACCTTCAGTGGAGAACACTGGTAAAGGGACAAGAAAGGGGAGCTTAATGAGAATACAAGCCAGGGAAGGATGCTACGGTAAAAAGACTGCCTTTCGATAGGAATATGGTAGAGCAGATCCTCCAGCATGAAAGTGAGGTAAGGCAGGAGTTGTAGGGAAATGGTATCAGCCAAGCAGAGAGACTGTCAATTAGCCAAGACATGTGCCAGGACTCTCAAGAAACTTCCTTGGCGACTTCAGAGAAATATATGGGGCCATCGTGTTAAAAGTACCTTCAGAACCAGGAAATGCTTGGTCGTATTCAGTTTTAGAGGAACCTAATCCTAAAGTACATGTACCTCAGCAAGTCCGTTTTGTGTATTCGAATCAATTGAAATATTTTATATCCATTACATGTTTAGTTCTAATTTCCAAAAAGCTCTCCTAAGGACATATGCCACTGAACTCTTTTTTTAAACTCATATAAGTTTTACCCTCTCTAAAAACATATTTTTGTATATTATACCACTATATAATAATATATACCATACAATTTGTTCTATGCCATCACTAATTGTTTTATTTATGTATATCACTCTTTTCTAGTTAAACTTAATATTCTTTAAGAGTGGGTAGCTTGTTATACATTTTGAAACCCATAATCCTAGGGCTGTTCTAGGCATACTAATAGGTACTATATAAATATTATTTTAATGCATTTAAAAATTAAATATAGCCAATTATATTATGCATCTATAAATATTATACTTAAAGTATAAGTAAAATGCTACAAGTTGCCAAGATTATAATATTTATAAGACAGCACACCTTGATGGTCAAAAACACAGGCTTTCAAGTCAGACTAACCCAGATCTGAATCATGTTCTGTGTAGTTACTAGCTTACGACTAAATTAAGTTATCTAAACTCTCTGAACCTTAGTCTACTCATTGGTAAAATGTAAATAATAATAGTATATAGGGTTGTTGTATAAATTAAAGGAGATAATATATGTAAAACACTTGGCACAGGCCTGACATATACTAACAAGGCAACAAGGAGACAACCAGTTCTAAAAATTACACGAAATTTTAGTTTACATTATAATAAAAATTTGAATCACTTCCAGAAGAGACAGTATATATTTCTTCACTTAACATTTCCCATGTTTAACATTATTTAATTTAACACAAATTAATCTAATTTTCTTCAGTTAATGTCATGGATATATCAACTGTTTTAATTTTCTCAAAAATAAGATTTTCAGTAAAATGATTTGTCTCATGTAGAGCATCCTTTTTTATGATATATGAAGATCAATTTTCCATCAAGTCGACAATTCTACCCTTGGAATGATTACGCAGCTGGAATTCACCTTGTATCATTTAAAAGATAACAATTTTTGATGTTTTGAAACTCTATTAGGAGGGATAACATCTAAATTCATAAAGTAGATTGTATTCCCAAATAAGTACTTTACCCCCAAATCCTCAAAAGATAAAGTATTTTTAAGAGGATGTGATTATTCAACACGCTTCAGAGAATCACAATAAGCTGCATGCAGCTGATCAAAGAATACACATGACACCTGCACCAAGTCACATCCCACTCCCACCAATATAATTAGGGGAGAGTTCATTTTAATTGAGCCATCTAGCCCAGCTCCATGAACTATATTATGATTTATTATTACAGAATCTAGATTACATCTGACCATTTATTAAATTTGAAATTTTAGTATGACAGAAAACCATGTGGCTGGTATACAGTCTAATCTAATGTAAACAGACTTGAGTCTCCTGAAATAGGATCAATCAATAAAAAAGAACAGGTGAGCTACAGGGCCAGGAAAACAAAGGCTGTCTGCACATAATCATCTTACTCTTACTACTGGAGCCTGAATATAGGAAGAAGTCTTGCTCACCTATCTTACAGATATTACTGTAGAAGTAATGTAGGTTCTTCAATTTGTATTTTATTAAATTTCACCGTATTGATTTAACTCATTTCTCACGTTTATTACTTTTTAAAATTTAGTGCTTGGTAGAGGAATGCTAAAATTATATACTTAATGCTAATTCAAAATTATTAAAAACATTACTTAACATCTGAGATAGATAACTTAAAATGTTTCTATACATACAATATACAAGGAACAGAAGTTTGACAATTTTTGAAGGTGAGATATAAAGAAAATTTTGGCACAGAATCTTGGAAGAGTTCTGAGGTAAATTAACTCTTTCAGCAGGCTACAGTTCCTTCTATCCTTCAACTAAAATATAGAAGATCAGATGCCTGGCTGGCTCAGTCTATTAAGTGTCCAACTTTGGCTCAGGTCATGATTTTGCAGTTTGTGAGTTTGAGCTCCTTGTCAGCTTCTGTGATGACAGCTCAGAGCCTGAAGCCAGCTTTGGATTCTGTCTCCCTCTCTCTCTGACCCTCCTCTGCTTGTATGTGTTCTCTCTCTCTCTCTCTCTCTCTCGCAATTATTTATAAATAAATAAACATTTAAAAATAAATAAATAAATAAATAAAATATAGAAGATCCTAGTTTCTCTAGGTAATAATTTATGTGCTGACAATACAAAGAAATGTACATAGCTTCTGCCTCTGAACAGCTGGTAGGACAGAACAATAAAAATTACCAATATTGTTCCTCTCCTACCTTCCCATAACCTGAATCTACTGATTATTCTCCTTTCCCTAAATCTACTCTCTACTGTGTATTTCTATTAGCATTTAAACCTCTTTAAGATACATCCATTAATGTATATACATGCACACAAACTTATATGTGCCCTTACATATGTACCTGCAAACACATAATCCATGTCCCTGAGTCACCACCATATCCACCAAACTACAGCTGCATCTTCGCCTTTGCAGGGAAAAAAAAAAGGATTTGAAAAATACTTCTCTAGGGGCGCCCGAGTGGCTCATTCAGTTAAGCGCCTGACTCTTGATTTAGGCTCTCAGGTCACCGTCTCCCGGTTTGTGAATTTAAGCCCTACATCAGTCGGGCTCTTCACTGATAGCACAGAGCCTGCTTGGGATTCTCTCTCTCTTCTCTCTCTCAAAATAAATAAATAAACATTAAAAAAAAATACTTGTCTACCATTTGCAACTACGTGGATGGAACTGGAGGGTATTATGCTAAGTGAAATTAGTCAGAGAAAGACAAAAATCATATGACTTGACTCATATGAGTACTTTAAGAGACAAAACAGATGAACATAAGGGAAGGGAAACAAAAATAATATAAAAACAGGGAGGGGGACAAAACAGAAGAGACTCATAAATATGGAGAACAAACTGAGGGTTACAGGAAGGGTTGTGGCAGGGGGGATGGGCACTAAGGGGCACTAAGGAATGGGTAAGGGGCACTATGGAATCTGCTCCTGAAATCATTGTTGTACTATATGCTAACTAATTTGGATGTAAATTGAAAAAAAAAAAAAAAATAAAACAAGTTAAAATTAAAAAAATATTTAAAAAACAAAGAAAAAAGAAATATAAAAATAAAATGATAGAAAACTTATATAAGGCAATACTGTCAAAAATAAATAGAAATAAAAAAATACTTGTCTATACTTATTCCCTTAACTTTCTCACATCTTACTTCTCTAATATGGCTTCCATCCTCACCTCTCCACCAAAATCTCCTTGGCCAAAGTTTCTTTGTCAACTTGTTGGTTTCTTTCTCTGAGGCGTTCTCAGTCCCTACTTCGTCTTCTCAAAGCACTCTTACAATGTCCTTTCCTTACCATGTGACACAATGATACCCTAATTTGCCTCCTTGGCGGCCCCATCTTAATCTCCTGCACTTCAATGCTCACCTTATACTGAGGACTTCTAAAATCATATTACCAATCCTCATCTCTCCCATAAAATATTATTGTTCCCTAATGGGGTTATAACATAAGTGAATATGTGTAGGTGTGCGTGTTCATATATACATACAACTTGAAAATGAGAAAACCCACATGCAAGGAAGGAATATTTAGCAGTACGAGTACATATGGTCAGGCTTATCTTCCCACTTAGTGAATGGTCCAAGGAGGAATTTGGGAGGAGTTTTTACAGTAGACAAAGGATAAAATCCTAAGGTGAAGGACTTTAGTTATAAGTAAAAGAAAATGTAGTAAGTCTGACAACTCAAAGTGTTCTTATTCCTTCTCCTGACATGATCATTATTGCAGTAAATAAACTGTGTTTTCATTAATTCACAGTGCATCATCATTTGAAGTTTTAAGCATTAATATATGGAAAGCGCTCAAGTTGATTTGGATTATTAGCAATTTGCAGCAGTTTGCTGCCTTAATTTGTCTCCCTTTTCTTGCTGCCACCTATGTGGGTTGGACTTGCCCAAACGGTGTAAAATTAAGCCTCAAAATAATAACATGTAAATCAAAGAAAGTATTTACAAAATTCAGAAAATGTAGTTCCTATAGAATTAGATAATCATCTTGGATTCCACTTTATCCCTAAAATTGTTAGAGCACCTCAAACTTTCTTCATGCCAATACTTAAAGAAACAAAGCAAAAATTAAATAATTTATTCATTAATAAGTATTTAAAAAATTTGGAAACACGTGGTGGTTGCCAGAATGAGAAAAGTAAAACTCATAATCCACTTTTCTTTAAGCTGTATAACAGAGACATTTTCAACACCCCTTAACAGCTTTCAATAAAATAAAATAATAGCCTTGATAATGTATTTTTATACTGATTATTCATGAAGTAGAAACTAAAGTATGTTAACTACTACGTCTTGTGTAAAGCTATCACTATGTTCTGATTATCTATTGCAGGTTAACAAATTATACTAATACTTGATTCAGAATTTTTTGAATGACTGGATGGCCAGATGACTCAGTCAGTTAAGTATCCAACTTCGGCTCAAGTCATGATCTCATGGTTTGAGTTCGAGCCCTGCGTTATGCTCTGTGCTGAAGGTTCAGAGTCTGGAGCCTGCTTTGAATTCTGTCTCCCTCTTTCTCTGCCCCTCCCCCGCTTGTGCTCTGTCTCTCTCTGTCTCTCTCTCTCTCTCTCAAAAATAAATAAACATTAAAACAATGTTTTTCTCAAAATGGCTTCAGTCATACATCTGGTATCTTAGTGTTTCTTAGTGCCTCTCTAGCTCTCTCCCTCCTTTCCTTCATTCCTTTCTTCCTCCTGTCTTCCTTTCTCCCAATCTCTCCTTTTTTCCTTGTCCCCTCCCCCCATCCTTTTAACTACATGTTCTGAGCTTCTCACAGCTTGGTGGTCTCAAAGAAGACAGACTTGCTGGCTTACTCTGAGCAAATACCCTAAGAGTAAGTGTTCTAAGAGATAAGAAGTGAAAGCTGCTAATCTTTTAAGGCCTGGGTCTAGAACCTAGCATAGTGTCACATGCACTATGTACTACTGGGGAAGACCGTTGTAGGGTCCACCCAGATTCAAGGGAAGGGCATAAAATGCCACCTTCCTTTTGAGTAATAACAAAGAATTTGTAGTCTTCTTAAATCTACGACACCTTGTTTGAAGCAATCATGAAAATTATTCTATTTCCTGTCAGTAATGCTCATACTCAGCTAACAATGAATACCAACTACACATAAAGAACGATGCTAAGAGATATGTAAAACAGTCTCTTACTTCAAGGAATTAATATTTGCACTCAAAAAAAAAAAAAGGAAAATGCAAGTAAAAGTAGTTACTAGTTACTAGTTAAATAACTAGTTTCCAGGTAACATTTTAAACTAGCTAAGGAGAAAAGGAGACTAACAGCAGTGAGAAAAGACTTGTTAGAAATTCACAAATTCTCATTCTGTCTACAACAGCAACACCAAACTCTCCCATGTGTAAATAACTGAAAAACATTCCCTATTTTGACAAAATGTCAATAGTTAATAGAATGTTATTAGCCTGCATATATTATATTCGATTCTGAGGAGACATTTTCAGAGACAAATAGGACGATTTCATTGTCTCCCCCCCCAAAAAACCCAGAGATGATCATATTTATTAGGATTCAAGATACAGTACCTAAACCCAGAAATGATGCATATAAAAAGATGTGATCCCAGGCACACGTAAGATTGCATTAACAGCTGGACGTCGTGAATGATAAACGATAAATAAACATTTATTGAGTGCCTGCTATGTGCCAAGGCATTATACTGTATTGTTTTGGGGTATAAAGGTTAAAGAAATCATCATCTTTGCAAACAAGGAGCTCAGTTTGGTGGAGAGAGCTGAGTAAACATGCAATTCTGTGACAGTAGGACAAGTCCCACAATGGGGATAAGGACAGGCTGCTACAGGGCGAAGGTGAAATGCTTAGCTCAGAGTGAGGGCTGATATGTCTGGGAAGGCCCTCTGGAGGACAATGATAACTTGCCAGCTGAAAGTCCATCGGAAGGATGATACTGCTGTGACTGTTTGAGAATGAAGGAGGCCAGTTCTGAGTGATGAAGGAATTAGCAAACATCTTTAACAGAGAGGCAAAGATGATTAACAGGTATGGAAAAGAAAAATCATGTTGGATTCAGGGCAAAGCAAGCGTGGCTTTTTGTGGGACTTTGGGGAGAATCTGGGCAGAAAGACATAGTGAAAGATAAACCTGGGGGAGAAAACTATGATCACATCACTTAGTGCCTTTTCTTAGATGCTGAAGAATGTGGAGGGACTCTTGGATAAAATGAATGAACATAATTTCAGAAGGCTACTTACACATGCACAGCCACATATATAAAAGCATATTTGTAAACAGCCAGTAAATATTTGAAAATGCACATATTAGAGCTCAAAAATAAAAGCATGTGAAAGCTTTTAAACATAATGTCATAAATCTGAAGGGTTTTATTTATAAGCCAAATGTGTTTTTTCAATTGCTGGCATTTATTAGATCGCCTGTTGATTTACTGGTTATAGTTTTAGTGTTGTAATTATTTTATGCAGTGACAAGCATGAACTATTACTTAAAGAGTGACTAATATAAAAGATTCTGCCTAATTTTTAACTAGAAACTATATAACTACTCTCTCTCTCTCTCTCTCTCTATATATATATATAATTTATTTATTTATTTATTTATGTATTTATTTATTTATTTATTTATGAGAGAGAGAGAGAGAGAGAGAGCGAGCACGCATGAGCGGGGCAGGGGCAGAGGGAGACAGAATCTTAAGCAGGCTCCACACCCGGCATGGGGCTTGATCTTACAACCATGAAATCATGATCTGTGCTTAAATCAAGCATCAGACGTTTAACTGACGGAGCCACCCAGGAGCCCATAACTACAATATTAAAATTGGGAATAATAGACTTACCATTTTACTAAATGGAAATTTACATGCACTATAAACTTCTAATCATTCATCTATCATAAATGACCAATAATGATTTAGAAAATAAGACATACTCAGAAAAAAAGTCCATCTCTATCAAAATAAAATTTAGACAAATAGCAAACATTTCCTAACTAGTAGTTTTTAAAATATTTTTTTAAGTTTATCCATTATTTTTGGGGTGCCTGGGTGGCTCAGTCGGTTAAGCGTCTGAATTTGGCTCAGGTTATGATCTCGTGGTTTATCAGTTCAAGCCCCATGTCAGGCCCTGTGATCCCAGAGTCTGGTTCAGATTCTGTCTCCCCCTCTCTCTGCCCCTCCCCTGATCACACTCTGTCTCTCTCTCACACAAAAATAAATAAATATTGGGGTACCTGGGTGGCTGAGTCGGCTGAGCATCCGACTTCAGCTCAGGCCATGATCTCGCGGTCCATGAGTTTGAGCCCCTTGTCGGGCTCTGTGCTGACAGCTTGGAGCCTGGAGCCTGCTTCAGATCCTGCGTCTCCCTCTCTCTCTGCCCCTCCCCTGCTCATGCTCTGTTGCTCTCTGTCTCAAAAATAAACAATCATTAAAAAATAAATAAATAAAAATTATATAAATAAATAAGATAAAATAAAGTTTATCCATTATTTTTGAGACAGAGAGAGAGAGACAGAGTGCATGCGAGGAGGGAGACATGGAACATGAAGCAGGCTCCAGGCTCTGAGCTCTCAGCAAGCACAGAGCCCAATTCAGGGCTTGAACTCATGAACCGCGAGACCATGACCTGAGCCGAAGTTGGACGCTTAATCTAGCAAGCCACCCAGGTGCCTCTCTTAGCTAGTGGTTTTTAAGTTAATAACACAAAATGACATAGTCAGTTATTATATAACAATGTAGCCATTACAAACAAACATTTAATCTTTCATGTGCACTATGCAGAATAGTATGCTCTTAAAATGTATGCAGAATAGTATGCTCTCATTCTATTGAGATGCTTTGAGACTACGTGAGACCCTGAGTATACTGATTCATTAAGGTTTTGCCCTTAAAAAAATTTAATGACATTTTATCATCAATTAACAGGAATGGCTACCTATATATGTGTTTCCATTATTCATGTTCTCCTAAAAATTTTCTCTATTCTGCAAGCCCTCTGTCCATGTTCACTTGCACTGGCCAGGTATATTTCACATATCAATGGGAAAAATATGTTACTGAGGTACTACAGAAAAAATGTACATCAGTACCTATTATAATTGGTAGTGTAGGAATTTTCTAGGCTTCTGGCTTTTGGCTCTTATCACATTCAGTGAATTCTTTTCTGGTAATTAAAAGTGATGAATGATTTTACCACTTCAAATATAGAAAGGGAAAAATACAAAACAAAAAGTTCCCACTCTCCTTAAACTGTATTAGTCTAAAGGTAAAACAACGATCTGGTAGGTACTTTTGGATAGAGAAATGCTATCTCTACAGCTATGAAAATATGCAAAATTATATGAAAGGTTAAACTGCAAAGAGTAATTCTTTACTAACAGTTATTTAGGATTCTACCATGTGGCATAAATTTATTAAAATCTATAATCAAATTTATTAACAAGATGGCCCTAAGTACGCAGAAAAAATAAATTCCTGTAACTTGTTTTATAAAATCCTTTAGGGGCGCCTGGGTGGCGCAGTCGGTTAAGCATCCGACTTCAGCCAGGTCACGATCTCGCGGTCCGTGAGTTCGAGCCCCGCGTCAGGCTCTGGGCTGATGGCTCGGAGCCTGGAGCCTGTTTCCGATTCTGTGTCTCCCTCTCTCTCTGCCCCTCCCCCGTTCATGCTCTGTCTCTCTCTGTCCCAAAAATAAATAAAAAACGTTGAAAAAAAAAATAAATAAAAAAATAAAATCCTTTAAACAAGAAAACCATAGTTTTCTTCATAATTACAATGGGAGATAACTACAGTGTTTATTCTAGTATATATTCTTGGATCATTTGGTTCATCAATGTTAAATTCTACATGAGGTATTTATATACTGTTGCCATATAAGAGGGAAATGATTCAGCATGAACCAACCATTGGTAAATGATGAGAACCAGAAAACTCTTCCAAAGCAAATACAGCAAATTGGTCAAAGGTACTATTCAATCATTTTATGAGCCCTAATGGAAGCACATTTAAAAAACCCTAGCAGGATGCTAATGTAAAGGTCTTCCATCTAATTTCTCATAATCTTTATTTCATAAAACCTTGGTCATCATTTCAAACATACCTTTTCTTTTCATTCATGCCAACTTTGGGAATATTGATCTTCCCCTAGTTTATAAACTGGAGGGTGGCCCATAGCTGAAGTAAGGGCTTGCGGTTAAGTGCTTTTCCATGGCAAACCAAGAAAACACTTGAACTGACTCTCATTCTGCCTGGAACTAAGTGCACTTACTGAGGCACATGTGGATGTTCTTAGCATAAGTGCCACAAGGTCACGTTAAAATGTATGCAGGGTTATAAAATAGGAGACTTACTAGCAATTGGTCCAAAAGCCTACTGCAGAGAGAAATTATTCAGATTGAAATAGCTAAATAATGGCAGAAATGGGGCCAAGTTAATAAAGAAAAACACATAAAACAGCACTCTATATTAAGCTCTTTTTCTTATGAGGCATCATTCAGAGCTTTTAAGATGGCCAATTTAAGTATGCTGTTGAATATTTATTGGTTAAAGAAAGAAAAATTGTAGAAAATATTAAAAAGAAAACAAAATAACAATACAATCCTATTACATTATAACTTCCTCTTTGGTTTCTTTAAATTTTTTTTTAAATCCATGTGTTAATTTTTGTATTCAAGCAAATATACGTCTGTGTGCATGTATGTGAGCTCTATTTGGAGTCACTTGCTTGTTTTGCTTACCTATTTCATCAGTATCAAATTATCTCCCAGACTTGTTACCTCTTTAATCATTAATAATAAATATCTATTAAGTATATTACATTCAAGCAGTAACGTGATTTAAAGAAAATAATCTCGTCACATCAATAAAACTTTATTTACATATAAATCATGATAAGGCAAGACAAGACAAAGCCTCCAAGACTAAAACAAAGAGCATATAGACTGAACTACCAAAATGTTTGGACTATAATGTCCAATTGCATTAGCTCTGCATATGCTAAGGTTTCAAAGTCTTTGAACATATTGGGAAGAAGGTCATTGAACTGATTTATTCTGCGTGTGCACAGCTTAAGTACTATAATAATGAAATCACGTTCGCTTGGAAGAAAATTGTCCAGTGTTAAGTTGCCAACGGCCATGTTAATAAGGCTTTGTACCTAACTTGGCTGATAGAAGCTCCCAGCTCAAATGCTATTAATTTATTTAGTAATTCTAAAACTCACAAGTGAAAGGAGGAGAAGAGATACTTTCTAAAGAAACATAGATAATTCAGGTCTATTGTTGTTCTTCATAACAATGGAGCTTTTAGTTCTATTCTCTAATTTACTGTCACTTTATCACTTTTATCTTCCACTTTAAGTCTGTTTCTTTTATTGGACTATCTATTCAGCTGATAATTCATTTAGACTTTTGAAGTTCTATGCCATAAAAATTCCATTTAACTGCTTCCTAAATAGTGGCTAATCTGTACAAATTTTAAATTTGACCTTAATGGAACAGCTTATTCCTGAAGTTATTAGGACATTGGAAAACAGATCATGTCCTTAAAAGTATACTTATTTTAAAGTTTTTTAATCATTCACAAAATGAATTTTGCACAGATATTTGCAAAGTGTCTCCTTTTGCAATAAAATGCAGTGTCATTTTCCCATCTGAATTCCTTCCACACAGTTCAGAATCTCACTCAAGCATCAGATGAGGTGTCAAAGTGCTTTGTTAACAAACTTATTTTCCAGATGTGGATAGAGCAGGGACAGACGGCTCAAATGCTCTAACATACCTAACAATTCAATTACAGTTATCTTATGGTGCCATCACATATTTTTTCTTCAACAATCAAACAACCTCAGCTGGAAACCTCTAGCAATAACATAAATAAAGGACCATCTGGCTAGAATAATTAAGGAAGGCTGGAAATAAAACATTAATTAGTGCAGTATTTCAAACGACCTTCAGAGGCCTTATTATGAAATTATATCCAAACAGGTAATCATTTATTTCATGTTACTGTTAAATTTAACTAGGCATGAATAAATACAAATACCAATTTTTACTCTTTCAGTGAGGACTCTTGTCTTAAAACGATGATGACATTATATTTCATTTAAATTCAAGCAATGAATAAACAAGTGAAAAAAAATGACACCATGAACTTTAAAAATTTACATAACTCAATTTTCATCAAATTTTAACATCAAAAGGACCTTTGGAGATCATAAGATCTCCTCAATTTACAGGTGAGGAAACACAGGCTCACAGAGATTAAATGATCTTCCCAAGGTCACACACCTAAAGAAAAGTAGAGACAAGAGGCAAACCCAGACCTGATCCTCCTTCCAGAAATACTCTTTGCACTGACTATGAGCACTTATATGCAAATACTCAACACAAAGCGTGGTGACTGCTATTTTGCCACTTCACTGAATTAAAACAAAATTTCACAAAATGCACTAATGTACAAAATTGTAAGGCCACACAATGAGACAATATCTAAAGTGATAAATGATCCGGAAAGAGTCCGTGCCGGAGACGATTTGCTGTCCATCAATGGATAACACTACTCTTTTAAGGTAGTTTATTACAATTTCATCCTAATGAAATGCATCAGATGTATATGTGTATCACTTCAAGGCCATGGTTTTTAAGAAGTAGGTGTGCCTCCTCTTGTCTATTTACCATTCTCCGCACTGGAATACCTAAGGAATGAGGGAGTCACAGATGAAAGGCATGAAAGGCAAAAAGCTCCTTGATCCACACGATGGGGGGAAATAGCTTACTGGCAGGAATAGCTGCATTCGACTGGTCCAGGAGAGAGAAATAAATTCTTTTGGTCACTAAAATTAGCATTACTACGTTATCTAACTAATGAAGGGTCCAACACTGACTAGATGGACACTAATTTTCATGTAACAGCAGCCATTATTATAAAATGCCAAAGTACAGTTTGAAAGGAAGACTAGAAAGAAATAAAGGAACGTGAGAAAAGAATTATACCTACTTCTTAAAATCAGTATAACTTTAAGCCCTTTCAATACCGATCATCCATTTTATACAGTTTTTCCGTAACTTCTGATTTTTTCTTGGCTTCAATGCATATATAATGCAAGTTTTAAAAGTTTGAAAAAAAAAAAACAACAAAGAAGGACAGGATGGACTGTAGCATAATCTAGACAAAAGACCATGGGATCTGAAGGCAGAGATCTGGTTTCAAGTACTAATTTTGCCTTGAGATGCCCAGGTCTATCTTCACCGTCTTCACTCTTGAGCTCTCTACTTCAAACACAGTTGGGTTGGGGTGGCGGGAAATGAGTGGGGCCTCAAGAACAGTTCAATAACAACTCCAGGCGAACTCCACCCTAAATCACTGCCAGAGACAAACAGAGGAAATAAAACCACTAGATAAACATTCAGAGTATGTTTCTCATGTCTGCCGTTGTCAAGCCTCCCAGCAGGCATACTATGGATCCACATGATAGGACGCAGGTCTTTTCATCTCAGTGTCTGTGGCAAGAACCCAGTTTAGTTAAATGCCAAAATTCTTAGCAAACCCTGTGGTGCGTGTATGTGCATTTAAAAAGGGAAATCTCTGAAAGGATATGCATGAAACTAAGAAAACTGGAAACTGTTAGGAATGGGGTAGAACTGTGGGGGACGAAGTATAGGGGAGAAGGGAAAATTTTAAGCTTTATGTTTTTACGGCTTTCTTCAAGAGAGTGTATTTAAAATTTTTTTTTTAACGTTTATTTATTTTTGAGACAGAGAGAGACAGAGCATGAATAGGGGAGGGTCATAGAGAGAGGGAGACACAGAATCCGAAACAGGCTCCAGGCTCTGAGCGGTCAGCACAGAGCCCGACGCAGGGCTCGAACTCACAGACCGCGAGATCATGACCTGAGCAGAAGTCGGCCGCTTAACCGACTGAGCCACCCAGGCGCCCCAAGAGAATGTATTTAAATTGAAAGAATGTCTTGGGGCTCCTGGGTAGCTCAGTAGGTTAAGTGTCTGTTCTTGATTTCGGCGCAGGTCATGATTTCACGGTTGTGGGTTTGAGCCCTCCACCAGGCTCTGCGCTGACAGTGAGAAGCTTGCTTGGGATTCTCTCTCTCCCTCCCTCTCTCTCTGCCCCTCCCCCACTTGCACGCACATGCACACACAGACATGCACACACTCCTCTTGTAAAATAAAGTTTAAAAATATTTTAAAAAATCAAAAGAATGCATTTTTTCCCTCTCATGAGTAAGTCACAGGTTTAAATACAGAGGTATCCTATATGAAAGTTTTTCATTTATGTCATAAAATCTCGTTTAAGTGTCAATGGACTAGACAAGCTGGATATATACCTTCTTGTTGTTGAACACACACAAAAAAACAGTGATGAAACTCTACTAAGTGCATTTCGGAGTCTCTTAAAAGAATAAACTATTCAGTCTGTCCATTAGGCTTGAGTGACGAGGCAAAATCTTGATATCTCAGATAATGTCCCTGACCATCTATTCTCTAAACTCAATGGAGAAATAATGTCAGAAGTGGTTATATTTGATTCTGTCTTGCAAATGACTAGTTCAGAGAGGTGAGTGCTTCACCAGAAATTTTAGATTAAATTCAAGATATTTGAAATGATTTTAAGCATAAGCCTACTAGCACAAAGTTTCCTCAAATAATCATGCATGGCAAATGCAGGAATAGTAAATATACTTCCCATCTATTTTTTTGCTAATAACATGCCAATATGTTGTTTCTAAGCACCTTACACATAGTTCTCTAAGTGCCAGAAAATGCCTACCTACATATTGTTGTGGGAATTAAATGTGAGAATGTAGCAGTGTTTGGTGTAGTGGGTGGCCCATAGGTATATTTAGTTGAGGTATGGTTGCTTGTTGTCACAAAGGGATCAAACAACAGACTGATTTTTTTTTAATTATTTTTAAAATTTATTTATTTATATTTGAGACAGAGAGAGACAGAGCATGAGCAGGAGAGGGGCAGGGAGAGAGGGAGACACAGAATCTGAAGCAGGCTCCAGGCTCTGAGCTGTCAGCACAGAGCCCGATGCAGGCCTCAAACTCATGGAGTGTGAGATCATGACCTGAACTGAAGTCAGAGGCTCAACTGACTGAGCCACCCAGGCTCCCCACAACAGACTGATTAAAGAACAAAGGAGTATATCTATGTATCATAAAACAATCCTAATGTCATTGATTCAGAGGCAGAGCAGCTCTGCTCCTCCTGGTCAAGCAGGATACCATTTTCCTTGAAAGTCACTGGTCTTTCACTTTCTAAAGCAATGGTTCTCAAATATTTTGGTGTCAGGACTTTTTCCCTTCTTAAAATATATTGTGGATCCCATGGAGCTTTTGTTTTTGTGGATTATTGCTATCAAAACCTAGCACATTAGAAATAAAAATTGAACATTTGAGAAAATTATAAATTCATTTAGAATAGCAACAGTGCATTTTTATAAAAAATTATATTTAGCAGAACTAAAAATTTGGGAGAAGAGTTGCATGGTTTCGTCTGTTTGCAAGTCTCTTTAATAGCTGGCTTAACAGAGGCATGAAAAAAATATCTGGCTTAATAGAGGATGATTGAATTCTCATATATGCTTCTGCTTTCATTGTGTTATGACACACATTTTGGTTGAAATACGTGAAGAAAATCCAGATGTACACAGATATGCAGTTGGAAATAGGAATAAGCATATTATTTATTTTTATTAAACAGAAGACATGGATCAGGTTTTACTTTTTAAAAGTTCGAAGTATAACTTACACATTGTAAAATTCACCTTTTATTACAGTTTTATGAGTTTTGGATGTGGATATATCACACTTTGTTCATTTACCAGGGGATAAGCCTTTGAATTATTTCCAGGTTTTCAAGTTTATGAATAAAGCCACTGTCAATGTTCACATACAACTTCTGTGTGCACATAAGTTCTTGTTTCTTTTGGATAAATATGAAGGACTGGGATTGTTATGACGTACGGTGTATATTTGTTGAACTATGTAAAAGCTGCCTGTGTTTTTCCAAAGTGACGTCACGACTTTATGTTTCCAAAGCGGTGTTTGGAAGTTCCAGTTGTTTTGCATCCTCCTCTGATTTTCTCCTTGATTTTTAGTATGTGTGTGTGTAGTAAGTCCTAGTAATACAGTAATAGCAGTGGTACCATATTGCTGTTTTAAGCTGCACTAAGACTAATGATAGTGAGAATCTTTCCAGGCATGTATGGGGCACCTATGCATTGTCCTTGCTGAAATGTATGTGCAAATCTTTTGCATATTTTAAAATTGTACTGTTTGTTTTCTTGTATGTTGAGGATTTTTTTGTATAGATGTAAGATGTAAGTTCTTTTAGATTTTAGTTCTAGATATAAGTTCTTGGTCATATATGTGCTTTGCAATTATTTTCTACGGTTTGTTTTTCATATTCATTTAGTAAGTCCAAATTACCAGTGTTTCTTAAATCATAATTTTGACATAATATCTAAAAAATCTTTGCCTAACTTAGATCACAAAGATTTTTCTCTTTCCTTTTACGTATTTTATGATTTTAGTTTTCAAATTTGAGTTTATAATCAAATTTAAGTGAATTTTTGCATATTAATGCGAAGTATGAATTGAGGTTTATTTAATTTTTTGCATATTGATATCAAATTGTTCCAATACTATTTGATAAAAAAAGGGTCTACTCATTCTGTATTGAAATACTTTTTAATCTTGGTTGAAAACTGACTGACTCGGTTGAAAACATATATCCATATGTTGATATACTTTTTTGTCAGTTATCTACACTATCCTCTCACCAATGATTACTGTATTTTAGAGGAGGATTTTTCAATCTCATCATTATTGATATTTTGGGCTGGATAATTCTTTTGTTTGGGGTTATACGGTGCATTGTAAATGTTTATCAGTCTCTCTAGCCTCTATCCTTTCAATACCACTAGCAGCCTCTTAGTTATTAGAGCCAAAAATGTCCCGAGACTATTGCCAAATGTTCCCGGGAGTGCAAAATAATCCCCCGTTAAGAACAATCTCTTCAGAATAAGCCTTGAAGCCAAGTGTTGTGAATCCTCCAAATTGGTTCTTTCTCAAAATTGTTTAGGCTATTACAGTTCCTTTGCATTTCACATAAATTTTAAAATCAGCTCTCAACTGATATTGAAAATATACTCAAATGTTTTTCAGGATTATGTTAAAGATCATGATTTTGTTATTTTGTTATAAAGATCAAGATTATGTTATAGATCAATTTGAGGACTACTGAAACCTTAACAATATTGATTCTTCCCAGCCACGAAAAAAGTGTATTTCTCCATTTACTGAGATCTTCTTTGATTTCTTTCATCAGGTTTCATGGTCTTCAGCACATATTTTGTTAAATATTACCTAAATATTTCATGTTTTTTGGAGATATTATAAATGTCACTCATATTTATTTCAATTTCTCATTGTTCATTGACAGTATATAGAAATGCTTCTGGTTTTTTGTATTGGTTTTGTATCCTCTCTCCTTGCAAAACTCACTGATATTGAAACCATTAAGTATTATATTATGTAATGTTCTTTTTTGTTTTTTTATAGATTTTTAGTTTTATTGATTTATAATTGATATACAAAAAAGTACACATAGTTAATGTATACATTGTGGTGTGTCTGGACATAGGCATATATCCATAATACCATCACCACAATCAAGGTATTCAACATATCCATCATCTCTAATAATTTCCTTGTATTTGTGTGTGTGTGTGTGTGTGTGTGTTTTGGTAAGAACACTTCACTTGAGATCTACATATTTTAAAGTGTACAATATCACATTTAAAAATGTGGATACTATGTTGTGCAGTACATCCGTAGAAATTATTTATCTTGCATAACAGAAACTTTATACTGTTTGAAAAACAATTCCACAGTTTTTCCTCTTCCAAGCTCCTAGCAACCACCATTCTACTCTCTTCTTCTATGAGTTTGACAATTTAAGATACTGCATGTAAGTGGAATTATGTAGTATTTGTCATTTTATAATTGGTGTATTTCACTTAGCATAATGTCCTTTAGTTACCTTCATGTTGTCGTAAATGGCAGAATTTCTTTGTTTTTCTAAAGCTGAATAATATTTCCTTTTATGTGTAATACCACATTTTCTTTATCCATTCATCCATCAGTGGATACTGGGTCACTTCCATATCCTGGCTATTGTGAATAATGCTATAATGAACCTGGGGGTGCAGATATCTCTTTTTCCTTCAGCTATATACCAGAAATGGGAATGTTGTATCATATGGTAGTTCTATTTTTAATTTTTTAAGAAACCTCCATATTGTTTTCCAAAGTGGCTGCACCATTCTACTTCCGCACCAACAGAATACAACGGTTCCCATTTCTTTACCTTCTTGCCAACACTTGTTATCACTTGTCTTTTTGATAATAGTCATCTTAACAGATTTGAGGTGGTTATTTTATTGTGGCTTTGATTTGTATTTTCCCGGGGATTAGTGATGGTGAGCAACTTTTCATGTACCTGTTGGCCATCTGGATGTCTTCTTTGGAAAAATGTTTATTCAGGACCTTTGCCCATATTTTAATCAGATATTTTTGGTAATGAATTGTAAGAGTTTCTGATATACTTTAGATATCTACCCCGTACCATATAGATATTTTGCAAATACTTCTTCCTATTCTGTAGGTTATTTTTCATTTTGTTGATTGTTTCCTTTGCTGTGTAGAAACTTTTTAGTTTGATGTACTCTCACTTGTTTTTCATTTTGTTGCTTGTGCTTTAGGTGGCATATCCAAAAATTCATTGCCAAGACCAATGTCAGGGAGTTTTTCTCTCATGTTTGCTTGTAGGACTTTTTATAGGTTCATGTCTTATATTTAAGTCTTAAATCCATTTTGAACTAATTTTTGTGAGTGTTGTAATATAGGGGTCCAATTTCATTCCTTTTCATGTGGATATCAATTTTTCCAATATCATTCATTAAAGAGACTATTCTTTCTACATTGTGTGTTTGGCATCCTTGTCAAAGATTAGTTGATCCTATACAGCATGAGTTTATTTCTGAGCTGTTTATTCTGCTGACAAATCTCCAAAATAAGTATATTCCAGCCTCTGAAATTCCAGCCCAGAAGATAAACACACAGTTTATCAAATGGTTATATGATCAAGTTGAACTCAGATTTCAAAAGGAGGCTGTATGTATCATATGGGCAAAAATTTAAAAAAGCTTTATATTCCTTTTGTAATTATTCACAGAAAAAATTATCGTTTCTACTGACTTTTCAGTAGATTCTGTTACATTTTAATACACATGTTTCTCAAGTAATTACTTTGGTACATCTTCTAGAACAATGTAAAATAACAACAGTTGTAAGTACAGTTGACTCAACGCAGGTTTGATTTGTGCAGGTCCATTTATTTGGAGATTTTTTTTTTATAAATGCAGTACTATAAATGTGTTCTCTCTTCTTTATGATTTCCTTAATAAGAATTCCTTTTCTGTAGTTTACTTTACTATAAGAATATAGCACATAATACATACAACATACAAAATATGAGTTGACTCTTTGTGTTACCAATAAGTCTTCCAGCCAGTAGTAGGTTATTAGTAGTTAAGTTTTGGGGAGTCAAATATATACACTGATCTTCCACTGTGCAGGGGGTTGGTACCCCTAACCCCTGAATTGTTTAAAGATCAAGATCAACTGTAACTGCATTTTGTTCCTATCTTTACAAAGCACACTTTTCAGCATCTCATCACATTTCATTGTATGTGAGTATGCTTTAAATAATGTCAATGTGAAAGTACAAAGGGGAGTCAGTGAAGAAAGAAATTCAAATTCAATTCTAAAGTCTATGGGAAAACAACCAAACCTAAAGTGTTGAAAATGGAAATCCTTACCGTTCTCTTGATCTTACAGGGAAAGCATTAACTCCTTCACCATTAAGTGTGATGCTAACCATAGTTTTTTTTGCAGATGTTCTTTATTAGGCTGAGGCAATTCCCCTCTATTCCCAAATTACTGATAGTTGTTGGGTTTTTTTTTAACTCAAAATGGGTATGGAATTTTGCGAAATGCTTTTTTTCATCAATTCATATAAATATATGATATTTCTTCTTTAGTAAGTTCAACTGGTAGATTATACAGTTTGATTTTCAAATGATGAACCAGCATTGTATGTCTGCAATAAATCCCATTTCCTCATGGTATATAATTATTTTTATACTGATGAATTCAGTTTTCTAATATTTTGTTACAGATTTTCTAAGTTCATGAGAGGCATGGGTCTGTAATTTTCTTTTTTTGTAATATCTTTGGTTTTGGTATGAGAGTAATAAACTAAAATGAGCTAGGAAGTATTCTCTCCTCTTGTAATTTTGAAAAAAAGATTATGTAAAAGTTTTGTTAATTCTTCTTTAAATGTTTGGTAGAATTTTCCATTGAAACCAATTGGGCATAGAGATTAATTTTCAAGAATCACTTAAACTTATAAATTCAGTTTATTTAATGGTTGTTTATAGGGCTATTCAGATTATCTATTTCATCTTGGTTGAGTTTGGTAATTTGTTAGTTAGAGGAATTGATCCATTTCATCTAAGTTAAATTTATGGGCATGAAGCTGTCCATTATATTCCCTAAACAGAAACAGAATCTGTAGTGATAACCTCTATTTTATTTCTGATATCATTTGTATCTTCTCGCCATTTTTCCTAGATTCTCTCTTTCAAGTTAGATTCTAAAGATTTACTAATTCTATTGATTTTTTAAGAACCAGCTATAATAGATTTTCATTTGTTTTCCTATGTTAAGTTTCCTTGATTTGTTTTATCTTTACTCTTTGCTTCTTTCTGCCTGATTTGTGTTTATTTTCTTACTCTTTTTTTTTCTAGTTTCATTACGTAGGAACTTAGACTGATTTGAGACCCTTCTTTCTAACATAAGCATTTAGTGTTATAAATTTCTCTCTCAACACTGCTTTAGCTACATCCCAAATATTTTGATATGTTGTGCTTTTATTTTCATTCAGTTCTAAGCATTTTTTTCTTTGAGACTTCCTCTTTGGCTCACAGATTATTTAAAAGTGTGTAGTGTAATTTCAACATGTTGAAAGAATTTTTTTTCTTTAGTTTTTTCTTGTCTTTCTGTTATTGATTTCTAGTTTGATTTCATTATGGTCAGAATATGTATTCTGTATGATTTCTCTTTAACTTGTTAAGTTATTTTTGTGGTCTAGGATAATTTCTATCTTAGTCAATGTCCCATGGGCATTTGAAAAATGGGTGTATTCTGTTGTTGTTGGAAAGAGTATTCTTACACGTTAATTTCCTCTTGTAAATTGATGGTGTTATTCAAACCTTCTATATCCTTGGTGATTTTTATACTAGTAGTTACATCAATTGCTGGGGTAAGGGGGATGTACAAGTCCCCAAGTATAAGTGGAATTTGTTATTTTTCCTTTTAGTTCTATCAGGTTTTGCCTCATGTTATTTGAAGACCTGTTGTTTCATACACCCACACTTAGGATTATTATGTCTTCCTGGTGGATTGATCCCTTTATCATTGTATAATGTCCCTCTTTGTCTCTAGTAATTTCCTTTCCTTTCAAGTCTACTTCGTCAGATAGTAACATTCTACTGTTTTTGATTAATATTTGCATGACATATTTTTTCTACCCTTTTACTTTCAACCTACTTATGTAGATGAATATGAAGTTGGTTTTTTGCAGGCAGTATAGAGTTTTGTTTTTTTCACTCCGCCAGTCTCCATCCTTTGATTGTTTATATTAATTATTAATGTGTTAGCATTTAAGGCTGAATTCTATTACTTATTTTCTGTTTGCTTTCATTGGTTTTCTTTCCTCTCTTTCTCTTTTCTTGCCTTCCTTTAAGTTATATGAACATATTTAGGGAATCTGGCTTGATTTATTTATGGTGTTTTGAGTATATCTCTTTGTGTAGTCTTCATAGTGGTTGCTCTGGGTATTATTATATACATATGTGACTTAAAATAGTCCACTGGAATCAGCATTTTACCACTTGGAGTGAAGTGTGGAACCTCACTTCCAATTTTTACCTTTACCTTTCTTTTACCTTTACTTTTAAATATCATTAAATATCCCCACTTTTTAAATATTCAGGCTGCATTATAATTTTAGTTTAAATCATCACAGATTTATAAATCTCATGGAAAAACAGATAGTCTATGATGTATGCCTATATTTTGACTCTATTGATCCTTCTTCCTGATGCCCCAAATTTCTTGCCTTTATCATTTCCTTTCAGTTTGAAGAACTTCCATTACACAACTCTTAAATGGAGGTCTGTAGGACACAGATGTTTTAGTTTTCTTTCATCTGAGAATGCCTGATTTCCCCTTCATCACTGAAGGTTAGATCCTCCAAATATAGAATCCACAGTTGAAAGCTCTTTTCTTTCATCACTTAATATTGTGCCACTTCTTTCAGGCTTTCACGGTTTCAGAAGAGAAATTCACTGACACACAAACTGGCATTGTACATGTAGTACATTATCTCTCTCTAACTTCAATTTTCTATGTCTTCATTTTTTTAAATTAAATTATTATGTTTCTCGGTAGGAATATTTTTCGGTATATCCCACTGGGGTTCAGTTTCCTGGATCTGTAGATTTGTGTCCATGGCCAAGTTTGGTAAGTTCTCAGCTATTATTTCTTCAAATACTATTTCAGCCCACTCTTTCTCCACGCCTCCTGAATCTCAGATGACAGGAATATTTGCCCGTTAGTTCTTATACCACAAGTTCCCAGTGTTCTGTTCACAATTTGAGTCCGTTTTCTCTTCTGAAAGAATTCTCTTATTCTGTCCTCAAGTTCAACAATCCTAGTCTATTATTGAGTCTATCCAGCAAGGGTTTTTAAAAATTTCTGTTACTAAATTTTTAGGTTATATATATATTATAAATTATATATATATATATGTATATATATATATATATATACATATATATATATATACACACACATATATATACATATATATAATATATGTATATTAAATATATATTTACTGAAATAACAGTTTTACTAATATATAAGTGACATAAGAAATTCATTCTCTTAAAGTATCAGAATTAGTGGCTTTAAGTTTATTCACAGAGTTTTACAATTATCACTGCTATCGATTCCAGAATGTTTTCATCACCTTCAAAAAATGCCCCATACTGATTAGCAGTCCTCCCCCATTCCCTATGCCCTCCAGTCTCTGGAAACCACTATTTTCTGTCCTTATGGATTTGCCTATTTGGATATTTCACATAAATGGAATCATACAAGGGCACCTGGGTAGCTCGGTAGGTTAAGCAGCTGACTCTTGATTTCAGCTCAGGTATGATCTCAGTGTGTGGGATCAAGCCCTGCATCGGGCTCCACAATGATGGTGCAGAACCTGCTTGGGATTCTTACCTCCCCTGTTCACTTTCTCTCTCTCAGAATAAATAAGTAAACATTAAAATAACAATAAATAAATGGAATTATACACTATGTGGCCTCCTGTGTCTCACTTCTCTCACTTAGGATAATGTTTTCAAGGTTCATCCATGTTATAGCATTTATTAATACTTCATTTTTTATTACCATCCATTGTATGGATGTACCACATTTTGTTTTTTCATTCCACAATTGAGAGACATTTGGGTTGTTTCCATTTTTTGGCTATTGCAAATAATGCTGTTATGAACATTTGTGAACAAGTTTTGTGTGGGAATATTTTAAAAATTCTCTTGAAGATATATATGTAGGAGTGAAATTGCTTGGTTACACAGTAATTCTATGTTTAACTTTTTCAGGCAAAACCAAACTATTTTCCAAAGATGTTTCACAATTTTACATTCCCACAAGCAATTTTTGGAGGTTTAATTGTTCCACATCTTCAGCGAAACTTGTCTGTCTTTTAGATTAAAGGTAAACTTGTGGGTATGAAATGTCTTACTGTGGTTTTGATTTGCAGTTTTCTAACCACTGAAGATGTTAAGCAACTTTTTAGATACTTATTAGCCATTTTTGTATCTTCTTTGGGAACATATCAGTTCAAATCATTTGCCTATTTTCTGTACTTAAATTTATTTTTTTATTATTGAGTTGAATGAACTCTCTGTATTTTGAGTACACATCCCTGATTTATCAGATGTCTATTTTGCAAATATTTTCTCCCATTCTGCAGGCTGTCTTTTTACTTTCTTCATGGTGTTTCTTGAAGCATGGAAGTTTTTCATTCATGAGATCCCATTTATGTACTTTTTTTCCTTTATTGTTGTGATTTTTGAGTGATCTATGAAAACACTGCCAAATCCAAGGTCATGAATATCTACCCCTATGTTGTCTTCTAAGAATTTTATAGTAAGCTAGTCATAAAAAGACAAACATCATATGATTTCACTCATATGTGGAATTTAAGAAACAAAACAGATGAACATAGGGGAAAGGAAGGAAAAATAAGGTGAAATAAGAGAGGGAGGCAAACCATAACATAAGAGACTCTTAAATACAGACAAAAAAATGGGGTTCCTGAAGGGGAGGTGGGGGAGGGGATAGGCTAAATGCGTGATGCGTATTAACGATGGTACTTGCTGGGATGAGCTGGGATGTAAGTGATCAATCACTGGGCTCTATTCCTGAAACCAATAACACTGTAGTTAACTAACTAGAATTTTAATAAATTAATTTAAAAAAAGTATTTTATAGTTTTGGTTTTTACATGTAAGTGTATGATCTATTTTGAGTTAATTTTTGTATATGGTATGGGGTAGAGTGTTCAACTTCATAATTTTGCATGCGTACTTCAAGTTATCCCAGCACCATTTGTTAAAAAGACTATTCATTCTTTCCTCCACGGAATTGTCTTGGCATCCTTGACAGAAACTGATCAGCCACAACTATTAAGGTTTGTTCTGGACTTTCAATTCTATTCCACTAATCTATATTTACATTTTTTTTTTTGTGCCAGAACCACATTGTCTTTATTGCTGCAGCTTACAATACATTTTGAAATCAGTAAGTGTGAGTCTTCCAGCTTTGTTCTTTTGAAGAGTGGTTTTGCAATTGTAGGTCTCTTGCATTTCCATATGAATTTTAGGGTCATCTTTTTAACATCTATAAGGAAGGCAGCTATGATTTGGATAGGAAATGTATGAAATCTACAGACCAATTGGGGAGTATTGCCATCTAGCAACAGTAAGTCTTCTAATTCATAAACATAAGGTGTCTTATCAGTGTATTAAGTTTTGCAATTATTTTGTTAAATTTGTTCCTAAGTATTTTATTCTATTCTATGCTTTTATAAGTGGAATTGCATTTAATTTGCTATAGATTATTCATTCCTAGTGTATAGATATACAATTGGTTTCTGTATACTGATTTTTTGTAACTTTTTTTTTTTGCTCAACTTTCCTACTTTTTCAATTCTTAAAAAGAATTTGTACTTCATTGTTGAAAATTTTTATGATGGCTGCTTTAAAGTCCTTATTTGAAAATTCCAACATCTCATTCATCTATGTTGGCATCAGTTGATTACCTTTTTTCATATACATTGTGCTTTGCTTGGTTCTTGATAAAAAGGGTGATTTTATTATTGCGTGCTGGACATTTGTTCTATTATGTTAAAAGACTCTGGATTCTATTAAACATCTTATGTTAGCAGACATTAACTCTGTTTAGTTTTAGTACTCAGATCTCACCATACTTTTGTAGGCTGTGGTTCTACTAGCAGTTTTTCAGGGCCTTAGCAAACTTATTTCGGTCTGTATGGAAAATTTGGTGCTTCTGGGGCTCCCAGGTAGCTAATAATTGTGTTACCTGAGGAGGTGGAAGGGATTTCCCAGGCCTGCCCTTAAGATGCCTCTGTTAGATAAGGACAAGGTGAGATCCCACTATTGGTGTCTCTAAGCTGCCTCCATGTCTTTGGCATGAGGGAGGAGAGTCTTAGACCCTAGAGGACAAAGAAGCTTCTAGGACTGGTCTCCTTGTTATGACTAAGTTCCTTCTGCTATTCGCCTGACCACACCAAATACATGTTTTAAATGTTATTGAAGCAGAAAATACAACAAAATCTAAAAGTCATAAGTATACAGTTCAATTGGTTTTTAAAAATTCGATATGTCTGTATAAATAGGATCCAGAATAAGAAATCCTGTTACTAGCAGCATTCTGGGAGGCCCTCTTATACCACTCCCAGTAAATACTAATACTACCCCTCACATGCATAGCTACTAACCTGACATATTGGTTAGTTTTGTATTTTTTAAACTTCAAGTAAACTGAATCAGATAGTATTTATTTTTTTTATTTCTAGTCTTTTATTTCCCCACTGGTAGCCACTATGCTTCTGAGATTCATCTACATTGTTACATGCAATTGTAGCAGGTCACAGAGTTTCTTTCCTGTGTGTGCCACCTAGGGTATAAACCATCATTGACTTTTAAAACATTCCAATTGCTGATGAGCATTTGAATATATCAACTTCTGGCTATTACTAACAATGCTATTATGAACATTCTTACATGTGTTTTTAGTGAACTGATACATGCATTCCTACTGGGTACCTAGGAATAAAATGGATCAGTCATAAGGTAAACATACGCATACGCTTAGTTTTAAGGGATATTGCCAAATGGTTATCTAAAGGGGTTCTATCAATTTACAGTCTTTATAGTATTGAATAAGAATTTCAGTCGCTACACATCTTTGACAACACTTGAAATTGTCTCTTTTTCATTTTAGCACTTAGTACTGATGCAGTGTTATCTCATTGCAGCTTTATATTGCACTTCTCTAATGACTAATGAATTTTAAATTTTTACATATGCTTATTGGGTATTTGGATGTCCTCTTTTATGAAGTGTCTGTTCAAACCTTTATACTTTTTTTCTACTGGTTTGTCTATCTTCTTTTATTGGTTTGTAAAACTGGTCTTTATTAGTAGGAGTTATTTGCCAGATTTATGCATTGAAACTATTTATTCCCACTCTGTAGCTCTCTGAAACTAAGAGATTGCATCTACTTCTTAAATACTTGAGCACAATGTTTACTTGCATGTAGTAAAAATATACATATAACTTGAAATCTTTCATATTAAGCATTTCTTCTAACTTTTATTCAAATAGTTAAAGATGACAATTATCTAAAATACAATTTTATCAAATCTTTTGGCATATGTAGCTACATTAGGCTTAATGCATTACTAAATTACACGGATTTTTGACATCTTATTTGCTTCCTGTCCGGTGGTCAATTAAACTCATTGTTCCAGTATGAATTTTATCAGTCATAAAATATGTTACCTTTTACAAGAATCTAAGACTATCAAAATCCAAATATATGTATCACTATTCTTTCAACCATTCTGGAAACAGGTCAGTGGTTAATACATTTGATTGAATTCAAGTGCCATTATATACACTAATGAATTGCTACTGTGTAGCACGAAATGGAAAATTCATTTCATTGTAGTGACTTAGAAAATGGTAAGGATAATTTGCCAAAGATAATAAAAGTGCATAATAATCATGGTGTGTGTGTGTGTGTGTGTGTGTGTGTGTGTGTGTGTATATATATATATATATATATATATATATATAATATATTTGAAGTGATTTAAAATGTTTTAATGGATAAAATTAATCAATTGACTTTTTTTCATAGCTACTAATTTTCAGATCCTGGTATTATTAATATTTTATTAGCAAGATATTACATATAACACTTAACTTTTCTCCCCTTCTTTTCTCTACTATAGTAATGATGACAGATTTGAGGATAATAAAAAATAAAGATAATAAATAAAAATTTATTTATAAGTTAAAAAATCTTTACTCACAGGTAATGCCAAATATGGACTTTGCCTCATGCCTACCATGGGAAATTTAAAAAGTCCCACTTTCTAAGGCATCACTAGTATCAAATTACTTCATAATATCCATGTTTGATTATCTCTAGAAAGTATAAAGGACTTGTTGCTAAAAGTGCTAATGAGTAAAAACAATTATTAACTCATGTTTGCAATATTTACAACTTTTAATATGCATATGTCACACACTCAAAGAGGATAGCTTCAGGCACCAATGACAAGGAATCATTATTAATTCTATTTGTCTTGGAAACAATTAGAAACAAATGCAAGTAGCCATGTGTTAGTATTACTGTCTGGACTTATTTTTGAATCAAAATCTGTGGCTAAAACATTTCAACTCATGCCTTTGAAATGACTCTAAACTCTTACACAAGAAAAGAATAAGCTTGTTTCCTTATAGTATAAATCTACACATCAAATTCAAACACACAGAAAGAAACTGTCACAGGTGAATCCCAGCAACCAAATCTACAAACCTGTAGTGATAAAAAATACTTACATTAGTATAGACAGAACCAAGACTCACACATCTTCTGTATTTCATGACAGAAGTGGTTTTCCCATTAGAGATATGTGCATTTTTGTAATGAATAATGGACAAGAAGACTATCTCTCAAAAATTTTAGCTTAGGATTTATATTTATATTATTGACTCAGGATTTTAAAGCTTGGTTTTATATTATTCATGCATTATGACAAAAAATTGTGTGCATATGTGATAATATCACTCTTCTCTACCTACTAGAATTTTCTAGTATGATAAATAACAAATAATGGAGTGTATCCCATCACCAGATGCATATTCTCTTTATATTAATGGTTGAGAACTCTAATGGTTTTGATACCAAAAAAACACAACTCAAAGTTGAGTAAAATAAGAGAGAGATGGTTTATGTCCTATGCCAAATAGATTCTTTAAAAATTATAAAACCCTTATGTAAGGAAAAAAATCATCATATTTCTGGTCTCTCTTTTTACTTTGAATATAATACATAAGGAGTTCTTATTTATAGACAACTTGCTTATTCACTGTAGATCATAAAAAAATAAACAAGCATTCATCTTTTTCTTTCTTTCTTATCCTGGTTATAAAGATATTGTGCTTCTTCTGTAGTAACAGTGGATTCACACAATCCTACACTTCTGACCTCATAAGCCTGGTAGTATTATTTATTACTTCACATTTAGATAACTGGATGGTTACTTACCTATATGATCTCCTTACCTCCACCTACTCTCTAAAAGTCTCTTACCCCGTGGGTTTATTTAACACTGTTAACTGGGAACAGTGAATTTTAGACAGATACAAGGCCACACAATTAAAGACCACATTTCCCATCATCTTCTGCAGCTAGTACTTTAAATTTTGAACAGAGTAATGAATGCAACTACCAATACATACTCTTTAAAAATTAATTTGAAAAACTTCTAACTTCTCATTTCTCATGGTCCACATGGGCTAGAATGAAAGATTGTGGCATCTGAGAGCCAGTTTTGGAATATAAATAAGGACAACACTCTAGATCACAGCACAGAATGAAAATGAACCTCAGTTCCTGGATGAGCTTGTGGAACAGAGTTGCCCGACTGCCCTGAGCCACTCACCAGCCCTGGGATACCATGGTAGACATATACCCATCTACCATATTGTTTATTTGAGGTCTCCATTGCAGCACTTAGCCTTTAATCGAAAATAATATAAATAATCTCAATTATATAAATTATATGTGTATGCTATGAGAAATTAAGATGTGTTTAACTATAGTTTTGTGATATATTTGTATAATACATGATGCATACATTAATGAGACAAATAAAAATTTGTCACACAGTTAGTATGTGACTAAGTTAGTATCCGAACCCAAACAGTCAGTCTGGCTCCACATGACAGAGTCTTAAAATATTTGTAAAGATAAACATAGTAACCAATGGAATAGAAATGAGAGTCCAGAGATAAACCCATACATCTATGGCCAATTGATTTGGGGACCAGGACCATTCAATGAGGGGGAAAAAAATAGTATGTCTTTGAGAAATGGTACTAGAGAAACTTGACAAAAAAATTTTAAAAAGGAAAAAAAATAAAAAAGGAGTCAAATCCCTACTTCACACTATATACAAAAATTAACTCACAGTGGATCAATGACTTGAATATGAAAGCTAAGACCATAAAACTCTTAGAAGAAAACATAGGGGTAAAATTTTATCACCTTGGATTTGGCAATAAATTTTCAGATATGACACCCAAAGTACAAAGAACAAAAGGAAAAAAATACGCAAATTAGATTTCATCAAAATTTAACACTTTTATGCATCAAAGATGATTTGCATAAAGTGAAAAGTCAATATATGGGAGAAAATATTTGCAAATAATACATATACTAAGAGTCTAGTATCCTGAATATATTACAACAACAAAAAGACAAATCGCCAAAATGCTTATAAAAAGCATTTTTCATGATTAGGGATGCAAACCCAAATCACAATACCCACTTCATACCCACAAGGATAATTACAAAGTTAAAAAAGTGGGAAAAAAACAAATGGCAAAAATGTGGGAAAACTGGAAACTTTATACTTTGCTGATGAGGATATAAAATGGTTCATTTTGGACTACAGAAAACATGTTGGTGGTTCCTCAAAAAATTAAACATAAAATAAACTATATTAACCAGAAATTCTACTCCTAGGAATATACCCAAAATAATTGAAAACTGGTACTCAAACAAATAAATACACATACACTAATGTTCACAGAAGCACTCTTCACAATAGCCCAAAGGTAGAAAGAGTCCAAATATCCATTAATGGATAAACAATTTTTGGTATACACGCACCATGGAGTACTGACACATGCTACACTATGAATAAACTTTAAAATACTGTGCCAGATGCAAAAGGTCACCTGTATGGTCCCATTTATATGAAATATTGATAACAGGTAAATCTATAGAGACCTCTTAGGTTGGTTGTTGCCAGGTATCCAGAAGGGGGAGAGGAGCACGGGAGCAACGATGTAATGGATACAGAATTTTATTTTGTGGTGATGAAAAAGTTTCGGAACTAGGGAAAGGTGATGATTGCACATCACTGTGAACGTTCTAACTGACAATGAACCGTTTACTTTAAAATGTTTAATTTTGTTTTCTGGATTTCACTTCATTCAAAAAATGCTTTACAAAATGGACTTGCTTATTTGCTTAATTATATTTCTATCATCAAACCATGAAATACGGAATTTACATGGGGGCAGGAAACATGTTAAACATAGGATTTGGAAATATTTATATGCCAAGGATTTTCAAGAGTGCCTAATCAAGAGGAAACCATATTTACTGATGATTTCTGATGAGGAAATGACTCTTTCACAGGTGCTGGATGATAGATTCCCTCTTATTCATATGTAAGACCAAAATAATGCCATAAATTAATTTAGAGAAAATATATTTATGTTATATCTATCTATAAATCAGTAATAAAGTATCTTTCTCTGTGACAAATTGCTTATTTTTCTTTCATATTGGACTTAATTTAGTTTGTGTACTATGAGAAACTGATTTGCAAATTTATTACTAATATCAAATACGAATAAGATGAAAAAAAGATGTATGAAGAACAAGTTAAAATAATTTAATTTGCTGCCTGTCTAAGGGAACATATTAAACACTATCCAAGGACTACTTAGAAAATCTATAGTTTTATCTCATTATTGTAACAGAACCAAAAATGCCAAACATAAACCAGAACATATTGAAACATTACAAAAACTAATTCATGAACAGATGCTTAAGCAATATAGAGACCAAAAATAAATTGCTTGAGCCAAATTACTGTTAACTCTAAGTACGATAATTACCAGGACAGCTGATGTTTCAAATGAACCTATGCTGCGTTGGCCAATGGGCAATTTATAAAATATAATTATTGTTAACCATTTTTCCCCACTCTAAAACAACTGACACAGGAAAACAATTTGTCCCATAATTTATAGTTTATATATGTCATCGTGTTTAAGAATTTTCTTTAGTTACAATTAACATATTCTTAACAAAACTAGTGTGTCTGTGTGTGTGTGTGTGTGTGTGTGTGTGTGTGTGTGTAAATGATGATATATATCCAACCTATTTAAGAAGGGTTTATTACCATTGGGTATCTTGTTTCAAGTCAGCGTGAGTCTCAGATGGCATGACCACATACCAACTAGTAGGAATTGTATATAATAAGCTATTTGCTCTGCAGGGTAGACTGGGGAAAATTCAGGAGATAAGACAGAAGGTGTGGGGATCAGTGGAGTAAGGATGCACAGTCAAGCATCATCTTTATACTAACACAGGGGCAAGTTTGGACTGCTTGAGAGGCTTTGATTTAGGGGCACTGAAGTTTCCTCAGGGGAAAGAAGAGACTGTTCATTGAGGTAGAAAATATGTACGGGTAAAGGGTCATCTATGTCTCCCTCAGCACTGTCCTTGATTAAATTGCTCTCAGAAACAAGAATGGAGTCCTGGGGACTCAGGGACACGGCAGTTATCCTCCAGGTTCAATTGTGGTACACAAATGGGAAAATACCACAAATTATAAAGTAAATGAAGAATGATATAATACTAACCCAATAAGCGAAACTTTCTTAGTTACACATTGCATACATGATTACTTCAAGTAGACCCCAATTCCAACATCAGAATGTGCTACTTCCTTTAGATAATGTTACATTTTTGTAAGACTGAATTTTCAGCGGCTGCTACGATAAAAAGCAAGAAATCAATGAAATCACTACATGAAAATCATGGTATCACATAAAAATCAATACAGAGCAGTGAATGTGTGTAGCACAATCTGATTCCAAGATTTGAGAAGCTGTGCGGTGTCCAGCAGCCACATACATTTGAGTCGTAAGTGACAAAAGTTATAGAAGAATGAAATAAAAGATGATTTTTTCTTTTAATTTGTGTGCATTTTTAAAGCAACTAGTAAGTCATTAGGTTACAAATGCTTGTTGAACTGTTTGAATCTAACCATTTAAAATAAAACTGCTAGGTAACTTCTTTGGGCCTAACTGTGGAAAAGGGACTGATACTGTAAAGGTACTAGAACACAAAAAGTTATGGAGCTTTATGTTTGGAAAATGTAGCTCTCCTGAAAGTTTCCTAAAACAAAGAAACAAAAAAAACTACTTGACAATGAAACCCAGTCCATGAAGAGGGAAATCAAAAGAGTCAGCTGTGGTGAAAAGATTGGTAGCGTGGATCATATCCTAGGAATTCACAGAACAGAGAGTGAATTCAACCCTAGGAATTCATATTCAACCCTAGGAATTCACAGAACAGAAAGTGAATCTTACAAATTAGGACAATCTAAGAAATAGATAATTAACAAAATTGGGAGGGTGGGGAAGGGGAGACATAGAGTGCAGATGAAAGCACTAATATTCTTTTTTATCAAAACATGTAATCAAAATATTCTCTAAAGCTAAAAACATGCAGTTTAAAAATCCATTTGCATCTAAATTCTCAGCATTTTTCATGACTTCTATTTTAATCCTAGAGGAATATTTTAGGTATTAATACCTCTTATGGAAATAACTTTTTTTTATACTCAAGAATTATTTTGGTTTCACTTTAGTTTCCATTTCTTCTACTGAATTAAAGTCAAATGAAATAAAATTATTTTCATAAACGTGGCACCTATATTTACCATCTTTCTTCTTGCCTGTTGTCCTTCCTTCCTTTCATCCCTCATTTTTCTACATATAGAAAATTGCCTGGAAAGTTACTTCCACAATGTTGTGGATGATGACTTCTAGACAGAGATATTGGGATTATTTTTTCTGTCACTCTTACACTTTTTAAAAAATATTTTCAATAAGTATGTATAATTTTTTTAGCAATAATAATGATTTCTCTTAATCAAAAAAAGGGAACAAACAAACAAAGTAAATATGTCAAGATATTAATCTCACTTCATTCTGGGTGGTGGGAATATGAATGATTATTTGCTTCTATGTAATTTATTATATATATTTTTTAATGGCCAAAACAAAAAATTCAGGCAATTCCAAATTTCTATCAGCTCAAGAAATTTGTATTGACAATTCCCCTATTTTCAAATTCATCTACACAACTTCTAGCTAAATTCCCATCATCAGTATACGTGGCTATGGAAGGCCTTTGGCTTGAAGAACAAAAATGTACTTTTTCAAATATATTAATATTTTTCTCATTAAATGCAATGTCCACTAAAACAAAAATATCACATAGACCAATCTTACGAGTCCCATGATCTTACTAAATTTCTGCCATTTACATTTATGCTGTGATGAGGAAAACAACTATTTTCAATTGCTGCCCAGGCATTTTACAGTCTAATATCCCTGCTCACACCCCGAGTCTGGACACTCAGACAACGATCTAAGCTTAGAATTCATTCCCACCCCAAGTTCCCACTTTGCTTTTTCCAGGGCACCTTTTAAAATAACCACTCATAACTGAGCCCATGGAAAGTTAGTAACCTCCACCCCAACCACCCTATAAATAATAGGTACTTGCCACCCTATTCTGTGTCTCCTCATCGATTGTGACCAGGGAAGGAAGACTATCCCTCCCTGGGCTCACCGTGGCCCACTCACCCCTTACCCCACCCCCACTTTTTCTGGGATCTATAGTAACAAATCTTGTGCCTTTACTTCCTTTGTGTGGATGTAACTGAAACTGTGCCTTCAGATAAAAATGACTGTGGGATTTTTCACGTCCCCAAAGTAGAAGTTCAGATGCTGGGGAACCACCTCCCAACCGGCTTATGCCTCCACATTTCGGCAGGTAACAATCTGCATATTCTTAATACATCAGCTCTACTTGCTCAATACGTCTGTTTACTGTCATAATTGAATTTATTTTTTATTTTCTGTTTCTTTCTCCTTTTTAGTCTCATTTGAATTAATAAATTCCTCTCCCTCCCCCCACCCTACAATTTCATTTTTCTCTACTGGTTTAGAAAAAAATGAATTTTATTATTTTATTGGTTAAGCTAGATATTTTGACATGTGCGTTTAAGTTTAATGTAATGGATTTCTTTTTTGCCTTGTGAACTTTGTAAGGCCTCAGAATTCTTCAATATGGGTCAACCTCCCTCCTTGCAAATATATTATTGTTGTCGAGTATTTTAGCTATACTTCTTAAAAAGTATTTTTTTTAGTTTTAGATGTTTAAGTAATTAATTTAAATTTATATATATTAAAATATTTTTTAATTTTTCATTTTAAATTTGAGTTTTAAAACAGGTACATATTCTATGAATTTTAATACATGTATAATACATGTATCGATGTACATACATGTATGTACATACATGTACATACATACATGTATGTACATACATGTACATCGATACATGTATAGATAGTTTTAACACAATCAGAATATAGAACATTCTATTCCCTGAAAAACTCCCTGTGCTGCCCCTTTGGGTTCATAGTCTCCCTGACACTTCCCTCAATATTGATGTGTTCTCCATTACTGTAATTTTTTTAAATCATAATAAATGCTATTGTCATATGTATGTCATTTTCTCCCTTTGAATTATATTTCACTGTGTGGATTTACCAGTTTGTTGATCCATTATCCATTGATTAGTTGAAAGAAACTTGTGTTGTTTCTCATACAGGTAGATTGTGAATAGAGGTCCCATAAACATGCCTTGCATAGGTTTTTGTATAAATATGTTTTCAGTTCTTTAGAGTAAATGCCTAGAAGATTACTAGATCATATGGTAAGTGTATGCTTTGTATAGTTAGCAATTCTTCAGATATACCCACATACTACATTTTTATGCATATCAGACCTTCTCCCTTCTATCTTTTATTTTCCCTCAAGTTTACAGCCTTTAGAATTTCAAATGGTGAATAATCTGTTGGTGTCAAACTCTCTCAGACTTTAAATATGTCTACTTCTCTTTCATTTTAGAAAGATATTTTCACTGGGTAAAGAGTTTTAATTTTAAATTAATTTATTTATCAGTTCTACAAGTTCTTTTTGCTTATATTTCACATCTGCTATGTTACTTTTTATAGTTTTCTGTTATTTCCAGATTTTTTCAAACTCCTTTCCATTTCTTTCAATATAGTAAGCATGGCTATCTTGTAGTATATATCCAATCAGTATTTTAAATCTTCAGTTCTGTTCTACTTATCTACCATTTCTTGTGGTTCTTCCTGATGATATTTTACTTACTATGTGTTTGGTAATTTTTGGTTGTGTGCTGTTTATTTGCCTTTAAACAAAAATGTTGGGAAATCCTTTGAAGTTGGATGAGATATGATCCTTCATAGATTTCCTTATTCTCCCGCCAGAAGGTAGATTTAACTAAACTCAGGGTTCAAAATATTTTGGGATCATGCAGGTAATCAAGGGATAGTTTATGGTCACAAAATGGCAGTGTTGCAGACTGACTTCCAATTCACACTTACCATGAATGTGCTCTCTTTGAAGTCCCACTGTAATATGGTGACCATTTTCTATCAGAGTCCCAGTCCTGGGTGGGGCTTTTCTTTGTTCTCCCTTATACTCTGAGGTCAACAAACTAAAAGTCAAGTTCACATTTACGGACAAAGGTCAACAAGGCAAAACTTCTGCAGTACTCCTCTTACTTCTCAATTCTCCCTTTCCCTAGATTTTTGGCTTCTCATTACTATCTGTCAACTTGACTCATTGATGCTTTCAGGAAATTAAAAAAATTTTTCGAGTGTTTTAGAATCCAGTAAAAAGGCTGATCTTAGTAAACTCTCCTTTAAACAGAAGTACCCATGTTACAGGTCCTAATTTTTTAGATAAAATATCCTAAATTATAAAATATGATTCAAATAATATTAATCAAACTAATATCAATAAAAACTCTTTATGTCTATATGCATTAGATGATAACTGATGGTATTTTAATACTTCACACTATTTAGCTATTTATTTTTGTAAATGTTTATTTTTGAGAGAGAGAGAGAGAGAGAGGAGGAGGGAGAGAGAGCACGAGCAGGGAGAGGCAGAGAGAAAGCGAGAGAGAGAGAGAATCCCAAGCAGACTCTGCATTGTCAGCACAGAGCCCCACACGGAGCTTGATCCCATGAGATCATGACCTGAGCTGAAATCAAGAGTCAGATGTTTAACAGATGGAGACACCCAGGTGCCCCACTACTTAGCTATTTAAATTGTGTTTTTTGAAATCAATAAAAGGGATGGTATAAATATGATACTTTTTGCCTAATTACAAAAATATTTACAGTAGAGAGATGCCTTGGTGGCTCAGTTGGTTAAGCATCCAGCTTTGGCTCAGGTCTCATGATCTCACGGTTCATGAGTTCAAACCCCACGTTGGGCTCTGTTCTGACAGCACAGAGCCTGGAGCCTGCTTTTGATTCTGTGTCTCCCTCTCTCTCTTTGCCCCACTCCCATTTGTACTGTCTCTCTTTCTCAATAAACATCAAAAAAAATTTTTAAGACTTTTGAAAATATTTACAGTAGAATACGGAGAATCTCTTGAAAGACAATAGACTAAAATCCTTCATGAGTAGACTTAACTTAGTAAGACATAAGCTAAATCTATTGAACTATACAGTCCTAAAAGTAATCATCTATCAATTTATGCTTTCTAATATGTCTTCTTCTGTTTAGCTGTAAATGCTTTATCTTGATGATATCTAACAAATAATATATGAATATAATCTAATCAACTTGATATATATATCAAGTAAAAATTTCTCTCCCAATGTAATGCACATATTTATAAACCCAAAAATGCTACCTATAATTAGAAATAAAATTATTTTTCCAACGTTCTTATTATTTTCTTTCTTTATGTTACTCATATTAATCTGCTTATTTAACAACTCAATCTCATGGACAATTAAACGATACTCACAGAGGTATACAAATGTCCAATCCAATCAGTTCCACCTTATTAAGCTCTTTTTCATTATTTCATTGTATCATGAAGTAATTAATAAAAAAAAAGTCCTTTGAAAACTACTGGGTTGTTGGAGAGGATTTACTTTTTGATATATTATCTACATATTTGAAAATTTTAAACGAAGGCAAATTATTATATTTGTTATTATCTTTTCATGGTAATCTCATTAACTCAAAATTTTGTAGTAGAAAGTTTTCATTCTTTCATTTTGAATACTACTTAAGTATATAATCAAAATTGATGATGTTTAGTTGAACTTTGTTAAAAATAGAATTAACCTTGAATTCCATAATTTTGGCATGCCATTCTCTTTAATAATATTTGCTAATAAAATAACTTATTAGATAAGACAACAACTGTTCTAAGAACTTTACCTGTAGCAATTTATTGTTCACAAGAACCCCATGATGTAGGTACTTTTATTTTCTTTAATTCACAGATGAGAAAACTGAGGCACAGGGAAGTTTAATAACATGACTATTATACCCTCCACCTCTGTTCAGTGTAACAAACGTTTGACTATCAGATTGACCCCATTGTGACTTATATTGAGGGTGACAAAATTTGAGATTCAATCCCTTGCTTTTCTCCAACCCACCCCACTTTGCTCATTTCCCTCTTTTTATGCATTGTTCCAAAAAATGATGAGGATAAACAAAACATTCACTCTCGTGCTTAGTAGGTACAATAAAATACATCTGTGTATACTCCTAAACACAGGAAATAATCTCTCTTTTAAAATGTGAGTTCCTAAAGGACTGACACAATTTTTTTTTAGGATTGACACAATTTTGATGATGATTATAAAACAGTGATTCACAACACAAAGATTGATTCAGTTATTTTTTAACTGTCAATTACATTCTTAACTTATAATTATAGCTATATTATGTCAACTCAGAAGTTGGGGTAAGATTACCTGTGGATGCAACTTCTGACAGGTCAGAGAAGAGTTTCTTTGGATTTAACCGTGGTCTGAAACAGCACTCCCTGTAAGACACGTTCTGGCCATTCTACTGGCAGATACACTGTGCCCCACAGCATATCGACAGGGCGCAAGGAAATTAAGGAAGCAGTGATGCTTGTGGAGAAGACCACCTAATTTTGATAGAGTGAGGCCTTTACAGCCTTATTAAAAGCATATACCTTTTTAAAATAACTCAGAATTTACACCAAACATAATACATATAAATTGTTATTCCCTTTTAATATCATTAAAATAACATTAATTTAATGTGTATATTTGAATATATCTAATCACAATTTGAGACTTCTATATCAAATAGAAAAACAATCTTGAAAAAGAACAAAGCTGGAGGTATCATAATCCCAGATTTTAAGGTATCCTACAAAGCTGCAGTAATCAAAACAATATGGTACTGGCACAAAAACAGACACACAGATCAATGGAACAGAATGCAGAGCCCAGAATAAACCCACAATTTTATGGTCAATTAATCTTTCACAAAGCAGGAAAGAATATCAATGAGAAAAAAGATAGTTTTTTTCAGCAAATGGTGTTGCAAAAGTATGAAACTGGACCACTTTCTTACGCCATACACAAAAATAAATTCAAAATTGATGAAAAACCTAAATGTGAGATCTGAAACCATAAAAATTCTAGAAGATAACAAAAGCAGTAATTTCTCTGACATCAGCTATGTCTCCTGAGGCAAGGGAAACAAAAATAAACATGAACTATTGAGACTACATCAAAATAAAAAGCTTCTGCACAGTGAAGTAAATAATCAACAAAATTAAAGGCATCCTACTGCATAGGAAAAGATATTTGCAAATGACATGTCCAATAAAATATCCCACATATATAAAGAACTGCTACAACACCCAAAAAGCAAACAATACAATTTAAAAAATGGGCAGAAGACATGAACAAATATTTCTCCAAAGAAGACATACAGATGGCCAACAGACATACGAAAAATGTTCAACATCGCTCATCAAGGAAATGCAAATCAAAACTACAATGAGATATCACCTCACACCTGTCATAATAGCTAAAATCAAAAAACACAAGAAACAAGTGTTGACAAGGATGTAGAGAGGAAGGAAACCTTGTACACTGTTGCTGGGGATGCAAACTGGTGCAGCCACTGTTGAAAACAGTATGGAGGTTCCTCAAAAAGTTAAAAATAGAATTACCATATGATCTGGTAATTCCAATACTGAGTTTTTATCCAAAGAGTATAAATTCAAAAAGATATATGCAACCCTATGTTTATTGCAGCATTATTTATAATAGCCAAAATATGGAAGCAGCCCATGTGTTCAATGATAGATGAATGGATAAAAAAAGATATGGTATAGATAGATAGATAGATAGATAGATAGATAGATAGATAGATATACACAATGGAATATTATTCGCTCATAAAAAACATGAAACCTTCCCATGACCAACAATATGGATGGACCTAGAGGATATTATGCTAAATGAAATAAGTCACTCAGAGAAAGACAAATACTACATGATTTCACTCATATGTGGAATTTAAGAGACCAAACAAACAAAGAAGAAAAGAAACAAACAGAAAAAGACTCTTAAATATAAAGAACAAACTATTGGTTACCAGAAGGGTAAGGTTAGGGATGGTCAAAATAGGTGAAGGGGATTTACACTTACAGTGATGAGAACTGAATAATATTTAAAATTGTTGAACCACTATACTTTGCCCCTGAAACTAATATAACTAATTATTTATACTGGAATTAAAAAAACAAATGGATATATAGATATACATAGATATATATAAATATATAGATACATATATCTGCTAGCCATAAATTATGTTATATTAATAATATAAGTACTTATATGCACTTATACATAATCAGTAAACTCAGGTTATACATTAAAAATTTAAAAATAATACCTAGTAACAATTACCATTTTATGCACAGTGTATCAAACAAAAAGTTGAAGCAATTTTTCAATCTTATTTACTGAGCTTTTAAACTGCTGAGGAACCATTACTGCCAATCAAAAGTTCAAATCATATTCTTTTGAAAGTGAAAGCTGAGAAAAACTAACATGCATAGATTTAACCTGTAGGCATTCTTGCTGAACCTAATTCTTTGAAGAACTTAGGTTTCCACAATAGCAAAATAACTTCAAACTTCCCACAATGGGCAGTAGTATATATTTTTGATATAACAACAGTAACAGTAGTATATATTTTTGATATAATATGTATTTGTACTTTATAGACCTTTAATAATAAAGTATTTAGTTACTGCCCATACATCATAATTAAAATGGCTGAAAATTTGAATGCATGCTTTTAGCAATAACTGTGAATCCACTGTCACATATTTGGGCTACTACAGTCTATATTTATAATAAACTTTTGTCCAAAAGTATCTGCATGAGTACAGAATGTTCATGATCCTTGTTATTTGACTTAAAGAGAGCTTTCAAAATGAAAACTCTGACACAGAATTTCACAGTTCAGATCTGCTTTTCAAATTGCCTCTGGGAACTACTTCTACTGATCTTAAGGACTTGTGAACAGCAGAGTTCAGATTCTGAATTATATGTTTTACTCTCAAAATCATCATTGCAGAAGGGTAGTTACAAGTAATGGAAATTGATTGATGCATTTAACATTGCTAATAATACAAAATTTAAGATTTACAAGGCCCGCTTTGATAAATACCATTGGAAAGTGTAAATTTCAATGTAAACTGAGTCTTCAAAAAGTCTAAAAATGCGATGGGGAAAAATTAAAGACCATTTATGACATACAGGTAGACTGTAATTGGAAAGACAGCTGATGTTAAACCAACAGCATATACTGGTTCCCATTAAACCAGTAAAATGAAACTATTCCAGGCAAACATTTGTAATCAACAAGTAATCTACTCAGTGAAATGAGAACAACTACAGTAAATGAAAATCTACAAACAATGGCATCTCTTATCTGAGCAAATGTTTCCCTTGGAAAATGGTTCTATGGATATATGAAGATGGAATAGGGTTGGCAAAGAGTCCCTGACGTTTTTTGAGTAAAGAAATGACACTGAAAAAGTGGTGATTAAGAAAGATTAAACCAGAAGCAGTGAATATTTAATTGCAGAGGTGGTAACTTTGTAATTCTATAAAAGCACATTGTAATATTTATACCAGTGCTATATGATCTTCAGATTGTCAATACATATAAACAAATAAGAATGGAATGGAGGGAAGGATACTAAAATTGGAGTCAAAAGCTTAACTTTAAGTTTAATCTGTATGAATTTAGTATTAACTGAACTCAATCTGTAATATGGGGGTAATATTTTCTGAAGTATCTACCACATAGAACTGCTATCAGGATGAAAATAAATGTTGCCTGTGAAGAAAAGATGAAAACTTTAAAGAATTATATGAATAAGGGAGGATTACTGAATAAACAGAATGAACATGTGGCTGTCATATAACAATTATTGTATAACATAACTTTTATATTTCTTTTTTTTTTTAATTTTTTTTTTAACATTTATTTATTTTTGAGACAGAGAGAGACAAAGCATGAATGGGGGAGGGTCACAGAGAGAGGGAGACACAGAATCTGAAACAGGCTCCAGGCTCTGAGCTGTCAGCACAGAGCCCGATACGGGGCTCGAACCCACGGACCGTGAGATCATGACCTGAGCCGAAGTCGGACGCTTAACCGACCGAGCCACCCAGGCGCCCTGATAACTTTTATATTTCTTAAAACCACCAACAGGAGAGAATTTCAACAGAGAAATCTAGAATTTTACCAATTCTGCCTCCAGTTGTATCTTCATAGATAGCAACAAAAACAAAAAATGACAATGCTACTTATTTTAAAAGATAAATTGAGAAGGCATAGTTGATTATGTAAAATAAAATTAAAGGTTAAAAATGACAAGTCCTTCTTTAAGTTGTAACATACATTTGCCTCAAAATTTTGAAAGTACCTAATAAACATCAGGAAATAGGCCAAAATGGAAAATACATTGATTAATAAACAAATTGTTACAAAATACAGTTGAATCTCATTATTTTGACCTTGAGTAAGAAGGCACCGGGAAATATCATTACTGCATTAATATATTTAGCAGTGCAGGAAGACAATGTCCCTCATACTTTGTCATGCACCACTGAACTGTAACAATGCTGACAGTTAGAGAGCCTGTCTCCAAACATTATGACACCATCTTAGTGACAGATAAAGAAGAAAGCTGAATACTGTCATTGTTTCATATTTACTACCACAGGCATAGCTAGAAAATATAAAAATAAGTTAATTTAAGGTATTTGGATAAAATCTTTAATTCTGGCACTTTAGGGAAAAAGGAGGTGGATGCATTTGTTTAGTCTTTTACCATCAGCAATTTACCTTCAGGTCTTCTGTATTAATACTATCATAGGCACATCTATTTGAAAAATAGTGTTCAGTAGCCTTGCTCTATTACAAAGCAATTCATGACAAAGGCCTTTTGCAACGGCAATAATATTTGCATAATAATTGCAAGCACAGAGAAAAAAAAAAAGCTTGAAATGCTACAACCATATTCCAGGAGTTTTCTTTTTCATAAATTAAATTTTCCCAAAAGCACTTCAAAAAGTCAATATTTTATTTCTGAAATTCGTTACTTAAACATTCATTTTTAATGGAATGTAACAGACTCTTGTTATACCTTGAAAATGAAAAGTAGATAAGAACACTTCTTAATGAATTTTTTTGATTGAATATATTGAACAGGAAGGGATATGTTTTCAGTGTAGCACTAAATTAAGCATGCAGTTCCCATTAACGGTTTGGCAGCTGTGCATTTAATTCTACGAGTACCATGCTGAAAATGTACATTCCTAGAATCAAATATGCAAAGCCTAATCTGTATAACTGCTATCTGAACTTTTGCCTCTCAATTAAAGGGTCTGTGAAAAAAAAATATTTCTGAAAAACACAACATCATACATTTGCAAAACGACAATCAAAATCATCTCTAATACATTTCAATTTATTCCAGAACACTCAATGTTCAGAGAATGGATCTTGGACTTCAACACATGGGGATAAGATAAACTCAGATAAAAATATCATCAGTTAACTTCTTTTACTCTTTTTTGTTCAAGCCATTATGTATTTAAATTTCTTGCTAGTGTAGTAGAGATCATAACACTCAAATTTTTATTTAGGAAAGCTGAGTTATATAATAACTCATTCTGTAGGGATTAAGATAAAAATAACTTAGAAATAGCTACCACAATATAAAAGGACTGAATATTTTGATGAACGAGATCCACTGATATTTTGCCTGTGTATTTTGTACATTCGTGTGAGTATACATATTAAAATACATAATATATATTAAAAGTATCTTTAAAAATGTTTTTAAGTTTATTTATTTTGAAAGAGACAGAGAGAGTGGGAGCAGAGAGGGGCAGAGAGAGAGGGAGAATGCTAATCGGGATCTGTGCCCTGACAGCACAGAGCCCAACATGGGGCCCAAGCTCACGACATGACCTGAGCCTAAATCAAGAGGCAGATTAACCAACTAAGACACCCAGACACCCCAAAAGGTACATTTTTTAAAAAAATTTATATATTTATTTTGAGAGAGAGAGAGAGAAAAAATGTGAGCAGGGGAAGGGCAATAGAGAGAGGGAGAGAGAGAATTCCAAGCAGGCTCTACCCTATCAGCGCAGAGCCCTGAGGCGAGCTTGACCCTATGAACTGTGAGGTCATGACCTGAGCTGAAATCAAGAGTCCGAGGCTTAAATGCCTGACAAAACCAGGCACCTCTGTGTTAAAAGATATCTTAAAATATCTTTTAAGTCTGGGTGGCTCAGGCTCTTAAGCCTCCCACTCTTGACTTTGGCTCAGGTCATGACCTCATGGTTTGTTGGAGCCTCGTGTCAGGCTCCACAGTGTTAGCATGGAGCCTGCTTGGGATTCTCTCTCTCCCTCTCTCTGCCCTTCCCCTGCTTGCACTCTCTCTTCTCTCTCAAAACAGACATTAAAAAAAAAAAAATCTCTTAATTATTCACTGCTCTACCATTAAAGTTCTCTGAAATGTAAAGCTAAATGTTTTTAATCTATATAAAGGTGCATCATTAAATTATTCTCTTTCTAACTGTAGTTACACAGTGGTGTTCCTATTATTAGTAGTTATTTGTACATCCCTGTAGAGATAGGCCTAATCCATCATCAAGACCTAGCACATTATTTATAAGTAAGTAAGGCAAATTACTACCATCAAATGGAGACGGAAACCAACAAGCCAGTTTATTTCCAGGGATCAGGCTATGCTTCCTGGTGAATAAAACATGATAGCAATATTCGACCTAGACAATCTCTGTGAGCCAAGACAGTATAAAGAGATAATAACTGTAGTATATAAACATTTAAATTGATACATGACTATAAAGTTGCATAAAATGGTACTAAATATACATATTTGGTGAATAGTTGTCATGAATACTTAGCCATCCCCTAACATGGAGCCCATGTTACATGGAAAATGTTAATTTTTTACAACGTAATATATTAAAATAGCTCAAAATTTTACATTTCTTTATTACATAGACTCTTTGTACACACAGCTCACAATTTAGGAGAAGTATCTTTGAATCATTTAGAAATCAAATGGAAATACAATAATTTTTTAAATAAATTAATTAATTAAGATTTCCACATCTGGCTTTAATAGAAAACAGATTTATGCTCCTGCCAAAAACAATTTGGAAAATGAATAGAATGTATGGAAGAACTGCTTCTGCATATTGGAAAATAGGCACAATAGCACTATTATTCCTGGAAAAAAGAGAAGCAAAAAAATACGCCAACATTTGCCGGGTTTTCTGTCTGCCAGCTTCTCTAATCTATGAAGCAGAAAAGATATCCTAAGTGAGAGCTGACCTAGGAGCAAACGCTCCAAGTTCTGAGGGGGACTCCATATATACGACACATAAAAATGGCTCCAAATATCTCTTTCCATTCCCCCTGAACACCAGAAGGGCCAGGGCCAGGAGTGAACTAGGATATTCTGAAGAGTGAAATGGGCACAATTCACCTCTAGTTAATTTGTCATTTTGGATTAAGTCTATGTTCCTATTCTTACCATTTTTTAATACAAGGTGGAAATCTGAATTTTTCTGTAAAGTTTAATTTTTAAAACACTATTTAGGCCAACAAAAAGTGTTTGCAGGCTTATTATATGTACACACGTCTAGGCTGCAAGTTCAGTTACATGAGTACATTTCCTCCTAATACAGAAATCGGACCATAATATTGATGAGGATATCTTTGTTTGGAGAACTTGCACTTGTGATGAGCGCCAGGTGTGTAAGTTAAGTGTTGAATCCCTAAGCTGTACACCTGGAATTAATACTACACTGTCTGTTAACTACTGGAATTTAAAATAAAACTTCAAAAAAAAGAACATGCATAAATGTTTTAGATCATGTTTTCAAAATATTTTTAATATTTTATAACAAAATTTAAACATGGTTAAACCACATTTGTATTTAATTACTATTCTAATTCACATGATAGTTGAGTATATTTTTTAGCAAAACTAAAATGCCTTTTCTGAAATTTTGTTATAAAAAGGACAGATAGGTATAAAGATAAAAATCACTCTACATTGCATTCACTTCACCTTATTTTTAAGCCATTCAAAGAAGTAAGAATTCTTATAACTATGGCTATATTAGTATTTAACTAGTTTTGAAATCCATGTTTGAATATTATTTGTGTTCTAGGACTTCTGTGATTCACTAGCTTAATTTTCTAGCAAACACAGAAGAAAACCAGGATCTTATTTTAAAATAATATAATGATCAGGGCGCCTGGGTGGCTCAGTCGGTTAAGTGTCCGACTTCGGCTCAGGTCATGATCTCACAGTTCGTGGGTTCAAGCCCCGCGTCGGGCTCTGTGCTGACAGCTCAGAGCCTGGAGCCTGTTTCAGATTCTGTGTCTCCCTCTCTCTCTGCCCCTTCCCTGCTCACGCTTTGTCTCTGTCTCAAAAATAAATAAACATTAAAATTTTTTTAAAAAATAATTTTATGATCCTTTAGTAAAATATTTTGATTCTATTTACCCCCCAAAATAGACCATTAACTTATTTTCAAAGTAAGATTACATTTGCCTTTGTGTTTGCTGGAAAATTCTTCCTCAATAGAAAAGATGAAATTCTTATTTTCCTTATTTTACCAAAATGACTTAAGGCTCTCAGTTAAGCTAGTGAATCACAGAAGCCCTAAAACATATTATATAAATATATTAACATATTAACCAAATATTTAAATGCTAAATCAACTTAATTACACAGTTTAATTTAGTTTAAAGAGATCATTTATACAGATAATTTAAGCTAAATTAAACTGATTTAGGGATGAATAGGATATGGTTGTTTTTATAAAATTTTGCTATTGTTGTTCATATTTATTGTCAACTAAATAGACAAATAAATAAATGTAAACATTATATATCAGTTATGGTGTATAATAAATTTAATTTGATTTTAAGATACCAACAGTGTGATCCTATAGACAAAGAATGATTGATCTGAGATATAGTATTTCAAATATTAAACTTTATTTTTTTATTTTTCTAAAATTTTTTTAACATTTATTTATTTTTGAGACAGAGAGAGAGCATGAACAGGGGAGGGTCAGAGAAAGAGGGAGACACAGAATCTGAAACAGGCTCCAGGCTCTGAGCTGTCAGCACAGAGCCCGACACAGGGCTCGAACCCACGGACCGTGAGATCATGACCTGAGCCGAAGTCGGACGCTTAACCGACTGAGCCACCCAGGCGCCCCTCAAATATTAAACTTTAGAAATAATATTTTAAACTGATATTAAAAATAAATGGGTTAATAATAATAACTAATAATTTCATACTACCTTAAAGCTTGGCAAAGTAATTTTTCACATACAATCTTGTTTCTCATGTTAAATGTCAATTCATCTGACATTCACAGGTCTACAGGACTGTCTTAGCTTTAGCTTTTACCCAATTCCAACCAAACCACTCTGCAAAAACATCTTCAATGTAAGTCAAGTAAATCTGCCCACTCACTGAACATGATTACTGTTTCTACTCCTTTATATTACCCCATTTTCTCTACTATAAAATGTTCCATGAAATTACTAAGACATAAAAAAGCATAAAGACCTTCCTTTCCACTAATTATTCATTTTATTTATCTGTGAATGTCACTGTGTTTATAAGCATGAGTTGAAAAGAGTATGTGGATATATATTTATGATAACCTATGCCTTTTGACTCCAATAAGAATAATGAGGCAATTCATGTGTGACTCATTTCCAAATACAAACACAATATAAACTATTATCACTGTTACTAATAGCACTTATTACAACTCATAACTGTTTTCTAGTTATAAGATCACAGAGAGAAAAAAATGAAGGATGACTTAAAGACAGTGTTACCTTTAGAATTGTGTTGCAGTATTTATGATTGGTGATTGTCACATATTAGTGAAATTCTCAGCCCATTCAAGTAGGTTCACAAAAAATATACTGACATTTTGATTGCAAATTCTAATTATCAATCATTAGTGTTCCATTATAATTAATTATAATCTTTCAACTTGAGGGCAAATTGTAACATTTCAATTGAAGAATAAATCAACTCATAAAATGCTGAGTCATAAAAAATCTGAACAGCTATATTGCTATTTTCATGTCTAAAAAGAATGAAATGAATAAAATGTTATCATGATGGCTGAATCTTAAAGGAAAAATAGCTTTACCTACTTAATAAAATGAGTAGGAGTGTAATATATAAATGCTCATGGCAAAAAAAACCTGTTTACTTCTTTTTGCATAAAATTGAGCTCTTAACTACTGCTTTAACAATTTTCATAACATATTAACCAAATAACAACTTAAATTCAAAAATGAATAAAATACTGGATGAAAGACAGTATAGCAGTTTTTAATAGCTATTTTGATTAGAAATGTAATACTACATATCACATGGAGTTCTAAATTCAAAGTAAAAACATTTCATTTATACTCGATGTTTTCCAGTTATAAATGATTATTTTATAGATGATGTCAGTGTCTCATAATGACCCCTTTTAAACTTAGAAAGAAAGAAAGAAAGAAAGAAAGAAAGAAAGAAAGAAAGAAAGAAGAAAGAAAAACGGGAGAAAAATTCAACACCCAGAGTAACCATAGATGATTTCAGTGAAAAAATCAGAATAGTCACTGTTTTGCAGCAGATTGTGACTGAGAGGGAGCTCTACCTTCTCAGTCTGAGGGGACGTTCCATGGCACTTCTTTGCCCTTCATAAATGTAGATGGAAGTGCTTACACAGGAGTGTTCATTCTGTGAACAAGCTATATGCTTCCGATTTGCTTACTGTTCTGTATGCAAACTGTACCTCAACAGAAAGATGCATAAAGAACTAATAAAGAAAGATTTAAAAAGAAAAATCAAAGGAAGAATTGCTAAGCACCCGTTACTAGAGAACTGAAAAGGGGAGATGACTGAAGGATAAATTCTCAGAACTCTGCTCTGATTTGGACCCATAAATCGCCTGGTGACCCCTTCAGGGACCTGGAGGATTTCATAGAAATAGGGTTACTGAAGAATCACTTCCTTATCCTAAAGTCCCTGGTGACAAAATGCAAATTAAGACCCATCCTGATTCACACTACACAAGCCTCTTCATCTAACCCAAAGGTGAAATTTCCCCAGAGGGGAAAATAAAATGGGCTGAAAATCTGCTAAAATTTAGCTTAAAATGTATATAAAAATATATCAGTAAAAGAATATGTAACATTTAAGGGTGAATAAGAAATATTAAGTAATATTGTATTTATAAGATTTAATTCATATATGATATCATGTAGTATTTAGAATCGTGAAGCATTTATTGCTTTCAAATATCAAGGATGGGCTAAGTGATTCTTCCTCTTCTAGAAAGATTATAAATCATTCATAGTTATATGAAAGTACAAGTTTTATTCCTTCTAAGTCAACAAAAGTAAATATGAATGATATTACAGCTGATATAAATAGATTAAAAACAAAGATATCTGGAATCTTATTGACTAAATTATATGTTTTAGAGTGTATTTCATAGTAAGGTATGAAAACTCATCTCTCGGGTCATTTAAATAAATTAAATTTAATATTTATACAGACATTTTAGCAGCCAAATGTAGTTTGTTTTATGCAAATGCAAGGCAATTAACCCCTTGATTTGAACTATTCATAAATACTCTTATTAGAACTATGAAATAAAGATTCTGACTCCATTTTTTTCTGTGTAATGTTTGGCTGCTAACGGTTTTTTAATTCATTATTGAAGCATAATTGACATATAGTGTTATATTAGTTTCAGGTTTACAACATATTGATTCAACAATTCTATACATTACTCAATGTTAAGCATAGTAAATATAGTCACCACCTATGACCATACAATGTTATTACAATATTATTGACTATATTCCCTATGCTGTATTTTCATCTCCCTGACTAAATTATTTTATAACTGGAAGTTTGTACTTCTTAATCTTCTTGTATTTGCCCACTCCCTCCTCCATTCCCCTCCCCTCCATCAACCACCAGTCTGTTCACTGTACTTAAGACTCTGGGTTTTTTGTTTATGTTGTTTTGTTTTGTTTTAAATTGTACGTATAAATGAAATCATATGGTACTTGCTTATTTTCTGTTGAATTTATTTCACTTAGCATCATAACCTCCAGGTCAATCCATGTAAGACAACCTAGTGAATGGGAGATGTACGCAAATGATTTATTCGATAAGGAGTTAATATTCAAAATATATGAAGAACTTAACAACTCAACACCAAAAAAAAAAAAAAAAAAATCTAACAAATGGGCAGAGGACCTGAATAGACATTTTGCCAAAGGAAAAAAAAAAAAAAAAACACCACTAACTTGAAAAGATATATGTACACCTATGTTTATTGCAGCATTATTTGTAGTAGCCAAGATATAGAAGTAACCTAAAGATCCATCAATAGATAAATGGATAAAGAAGATGCGGTGTGTGTGTGTGTGTGTGTATACATATATACATATATACATTTTTGCATATATGTATATATATGTGTATGTATGTGTATATGTATATGTGTATATACATACATACATATACACATACATACACTATGCAATATAACTCAGCCCTAAAGAAGAATGAAATCTCGCCATTTGTGACAACATGGAAAGTATATATATTTTTTGAGCAAAATAATCACATACTACCTGGAGAAAAGGTAAGACAATAAATTAAATCTTCACTATTAAACAAGATAACAATAATAAGTGTGAGCAAAATATTTATTTTAGAGGACAAAATTACCCATTTAACAACAATCTCAGAATAATATAAAAAAGTGCTAACACCAATTTTGGTTCGATGAAAATTTTAGATATAATTGATAAAACTCTATCATGAAAATATAGAAGTACCGGGAATGTTTATTATATGTTGTTGATTAAAAAATAATATAAATTTCCACATATACAATGATCCAAACAATACATTAGATATATATGTAAATAGACATTTGTGGTGAGGTGATAGGATTATGATGATTTGTTTTGTGGTGTTTTCAAACTTTACTTTAATATTCTCTTTTAATAAAAAGTAATTTTATTTTTTTTTTAATTTTTTTTTTTAACGTTTATTTATTTTGGGGACAGAGAGAGACAGAGCATGAACGGGGGAGGGGCAGAGAGAGAGGGAGACACAGAATCGGAAACAGGCTCCAGGCTCTGAGCCATCAGCCCAGAGCCCGACACGGGGCTCGAACTCACGGACCGCGAGATCGTGACCTGAGCCGAAGTCGGCCGCTCAACCGACTGAGCCACCCAGGCGCCCCTAAAAAGTAATTTTAAAATTAGAACCTGATACGTGGTTTACCATCTTAGTGTAAACAGATATAACACTAAAATAAATCTGTTAGTAATCTGCTAAAATCAAAAGTTTAGAATCATTTGATTTTATGCAACACTGTCTAGAATAAAAATAAAATTCAGATCAATTTTGTGTCCCCAAACCAAGCTCTTTGCTCAGTGAAAGTTATGGACCGGCACACATCCAAATATTTGTAATATTCTAAAATGGCATATGGATGGGTTAAATAGGCAGTGGAGATTATTCGGTATACTTGCTGTGATGAGCACCAAGTGTTGTATGGAAGGGTTGAATCACTACATTGCACATCTGAAACTAACGTCACACTATATGTTAACTGGATTGTATAAATAAATATACAAACTTACACACTAAATTAATTAATTTTAAAAGTGGCATATGAGTTAATGTTTCTTAATGGGATTCAGACAAACGATAAAATGAAGCCATACTGTGTTTGAGTTAGAAGTTAAACAATTTTCAAGAACATTGTTTTTTCAGATCCCAATAATTTAGTCGCTTTCAATGTTTACCATAAATATATCAGCCCATATGTGAAATAAACGTTTAACTCCACAATAGAAAAGGGATTACTTTTCCTATAAAACTATCAAATGTAGCAGTAAGCCACACAGATATTCTGAAACAGTTAAAAATCTTCTTAGATACTATCATTTTTTTCTTCTTCTTAAAGTTTTCATTTAAATTCCAGTTAGTTAACATATAGTGCAATATTAGTTTCAGGTGTACAATATACTGATTCAACACTTCCATACAATGCCCTGTGCTCATCACAAATGCGCTCCTAAATCTCCATTCCTATTTAACCCATCCCTCCACCCACGTCCCCTCTGGTAACCACCAGTTGGTTTTCTATAATTAAACCTCTCTTTTTTTCCCCCTTTGCTTGTTTGTTTTGTTTCTTAAATTCCACATATGAGTGAAATCATATGGTATTTGTCTTTCTCTGACTGACTTATTTCGCTTAGTATGATACTCTCTAGCTCCATCCACATCATAGCAAATGGCAAGATTTTGTTCTTTTTTATGGCCGGGTAGTATTTCGTCATGTATATAGACCACATCTCCTTTATCCTTTCATCAGTTGATGGACATTGATTATTTATTTTCTTAAAAACTGAGAGTTGCTCACTGATACAAAGGAAAAAGGACCGTGTTTTCTTTCTTTCAATAGCGGATAGAATTATTGATCATAAATACTCATCTTGCCACCCACTTCTCCCCTCATGTGTCCTAGAAGCCATCTTCCCCTCCTGTTAATTTTGAGCTTGATGATGTTGCTTGCTTTGGTCAGTGAAAGGGCGGTACCATGATATATGCAATGTCCTGATGGAACTTTGAATGCAATTGCATGGTTTGGCTTGACATCTCTGTTCTTACTACCATCTGCCAAAAGAAGCATGTCCTTTCAGATATGTGAGTGCTCCTGTCACAAAAGACTTAGGATGAAAAGAATGTGGAAGAGACCCACACTTAATCTGCAGCCTGGAGCAGGACCACAGCTAACAGCCATAACCATTATATAACATGAGTGGTTTTTGTTAGCTACTATGATTTGAGAGTTGTTACTATTTAAAAAAAAAGAATGATGTAAAAAAAAGTGGTATCTAGAAGCAGGTGCTGTTACATTAAACTAAAATATGTGGCACTGACTTAAAAGGCTAACAGGTAGATAAGAAGTCAGTATTATTGGAGGCTAGAAATAGGCAATCCTTGTTATACGGTGGAAGCAGTTGGTAAATCTATATCTTTTGCATGGTAACAAACTATTTCATGTAAAATCAACATGTGGTGGTGGACAACCAGTTTTCAAAGTACAATACTACTAATGTGAACTAGTTATTATTGATAAAAATTATAAGTTAATATAATATAAAATTGAGCTCAAAAAAGGACTGTTTTGTTTTCAGGAAAAGATGAAAGAAAAAAATTGAGAGGTCAGAAATTCAGTGACATGGCATGCCTTTATTAAAGTCTCTGGTTGGAAAAGATTGTCCCCAGTAAATCCATTCACTTGGACAAAATGTCTAAGGTAAGACATACCAAAGAGAATGCATAAGCTCAAAGAAGTAGCTGTATTTAGATAGATGATAGATAGATAGATAGATAGATAGATAGACAGACAGACAGACAGACATCAGATACTGGCATTTCCTGTAAAGAACTATGAGTAGGCACACGAAGCTGACTGTAATCAAATAAACAGGCAGTAGTAACAATTAAAACAGATGTTTCTGAGGTCTTTGTGCCATCACGAGTACCACCATTCTGGATGAAAAGAGACTATGACTGCTGGAGAAATGAAAAGACCGTATTTAAAATTATTCAACAATAAAGAGAAATGAAGTAGTGATATATGCCACAACATTGATGAATGCTGAAAATACTATGCTAAGGGAAAGACACCAGTCACAAGGACCGCATATTGTATGATTTCATTTACATGAAATGTCCAGAATGGGAAAATCCATAGAGATAGATAGTACAGGTGATGCTTAGGACTTGGTAGAAAAAGGAAGTGAGAAAAATGGGGAGTGACTGCTAACGAATATGGTTTTTTGGGGGGAGAGGTGATATAAATGTGCTAAAATTACAGTGACAGCTACATTGTGAATATATAAAAACCACTAAAATCTATGCTTTAATTGGGTGGAATGTATAGTGTGTGAATTATATTTAAAGAAAGTAGTTAGAAAAAAAAGGACCATCTTTGGAGGCCCACCTTCCAGGAAGGCGATAGGCTGAGAAAACTTCTCAATGTCAGGAAACAATGCTCCTTGAATATTTTCATGCATCTGCACAATCAAGGCTTTTGGAAAAAAAAATATATTACTGGCAACCTTGGTTAAAGGGTGACTGAACACTAAACAAATCTTAGAAGCTAAAAAAGGAGACCTCCAAGAAGATTTAGGAATATCCCCCTCAGAGATCTTCATTTATAATCCAGAGCAAAAGTACCTCTCTCCATATCTGGAGGGGAAGGTCACATGTGCCAGCTGCTCTACAGAAGCTCCAACATTCATAATTTCTCTTGTGTTACAAACCCCACTGCATATGCAAAATACATCAGGTTTTCTCTGTGCTGCCTTGTGGAAAAATGAGGCATAGGGGGACAGGATACAGCATCTGTGTGAACGGTCTGCCTCTGAACCAGTGTGTGTGTGTGGGGGGGCACATATATACAAATATATATGCATGTACATGTATACACATACCTATATACATATGCATGCATATGTGTATATATGTATACATATATGTATATGTATATAGGTCTGTGAGTGTGTATAGGTATATGCGTATCTGTGCAAGTACAGTAACATTAAATCCTTCACAGTTTCAGACTCAATACTCAGGCTCTCAAGAAGGTAGATTCGGCAATACCCTCTTCAGATAAGACCAAGCAAGGTAATGAAAATGCAGAGATTTCCCAGAGGATAGAACCAAGAGCTGGGAACAATGAACTAGAGAATTGCTCCCAGAAAACATAAGCAAAGATAGCTTACTCATAGAAAGGGGGATGGTAAAACACTGAACCAATAACAGTTTAGAAATGCTGTGTTCAGAGACTGCTGTTATGACTTCCGTCCTTTCCAGTGGAAGTGCTTATTACGGTTACCTTGTCCCACTTCACCACTGATGGTTGAATGTGGAGGGAGACGGGGCTAGGGAACAGGCATTTTTACTTCAACGTTATTAAACAATTAGATGAGACATTTGAGTTTCTTCCTGGAGGAGGTAGCCGGGCAGTGAGTGAATTTTATATATAAAAAGAAGGGAAGTTTGTATGTGTGAGAACGTGTACTGTACAAGATTTGATTATCGTTCCCAAATATCCTCTTGTCCTTTCCCCACTCCATTCCCCATTTTTCTTTTTATATCTGCTTACTGACTGGATAGGCAATGAATTTATAACACAGATAATGGAAAGCACAGATAAATAAATAAACAATAATAAGGCAAACAAAGGTGAATACACACAAAGAAAGCAAAGTGCTAAAGCAAAGAACTGAATATCAGGATACAAATAGGGTGAAACTGAAGAGAAAGCCTGTTGGACGTGATGAACAAAAGTACAGTCCATGTGCCAGGAAAAGCCTACTAATCTTGTTAGGATATGCATTCATTTAAGATTACTCTCTGCATCTCTGTCCAAAAGAAGCACTTAGACCTTTTTGATTTTTGTGGCCTATGGCAATAAATGATTGCAGTCGTTTAACAATCAGACCCTTTATAATTCAGATTTATTCTTACGGCTGGTAGAGTCAATACTTTCAATTTAACTAGCACAACAATGAATTCATTTATTTTGCTACAGTATATTCTCTACTGTGAATTTCACAGTGCTAGAGTAAGCTGCTCCATTAGGGCACTTTTACAGGGAACCAACACTGAGCTGTGTCAGCTATAATTTAGCTTCACACAGAAAATGATAAAAGCAGCAAAGGAGATGGCCTATTGCCAAATGGAGTGTCGGCTAAAACTTCCTGACTGTGGACTCCTGACCTTCCTGCTGGAAGGTTAACAGGCTCATCGCTCATCAATACCCTCTCTGACATTTTTGATTCAAAAGGCTTTGGGAAAAATTATGTGTTACATAAGCAAATTCAATTCAAAACAATGTCACTCAAATTTAAAATCAAAATTAATGACAGCTGTTAAATCTCTGTCAAAAATATATTGCCAAAAAGATAGCCACAAGTGTGTATAGATTAACTGGGCCCAGGAAATATCTTCTCCCAAACATTCAAATAATAAAGAAGAGAAGGAAACTTCATTTGTCTTTCTGAAAGTATTTGAAAGTGGTCTCTATACAATAAGAATTTAAGACCAGCTGTGTGAGGTCTGGAGCTCCTACACAATTACTGTCAAAGGGCTAAATAATGAAATATAGTCCCTATGACAATTCAAAGTGTTTTCTTCATTAAGCAAATGAAAATCCAATGACAAAGCAAGGATATAATGATAAAAGACTGTGAATAAATATGATAATCCCTATACTGGTCTAGGTAGCCCTTTTGAAAGATGGTTAGGGCTGTTTGCCCAAGATTATTGCTAAAAGAGTAATTGATTTTAAATAGATCATTCAAATATTCCTCCAGCTTCATACATCTAATAACCACTGCACACAATTCTTTGACATTATTAGAAGATTTTAGCTTATACTTTATATAGATCATAAGCATGTTGATAATTTTTAAATATATTTTATTTTTATGTTATAGTCATGGGCTAATTTTATCCTACATTATTCATTTTTCCCAGTATCCAACATCACAACTCTTAGAGTATCTTAGAGATACTTTTTTTTATTATTTGTCATTTCCCATGACCATTACTGTTCAATTTACTATCAGCTGGAATGATAGAGTCATAATTCCTCAACACTCAATATTAATGGTCTAATCATCTGCAAAAATCCTCTACTTGGAAAGTACTAAAAATGTAAGGAAATCACTTTTAGTGGGTTTAAGCCTACCTGAATTCTACATCTAGGATGTTTGTAAAAATATAGTTGGGGCAATGAGATGTCATTAACACGCAAAAAAGAAAAAAAACAGGTTTCTAACACTTTGAAAAACACTAAGAGGAATTGAAAATGGCTATGTGATCAACAATGAAAAGAGAGTAAAACACATTATAAAACATGTGGAAAAACACTCCAGATGTCAAAATTAAACATTCAGACATTCAGATAATAATAAATGCAACAATGTACACAGAATTTGCTTCTCAACTTAATCGTAGGTAGGGCAAAATTCTTAGACTTTTCTCTACTTCACTGCAAATGAACATGAGCATTCTTTAATGCAATGCATTCTGGTTTTAAAGGTTTTACTATACACATAATTGCTCAGATCTCAGTTCTAGCTTAGTAAACAAAATGACTTCAAAGTACATGGCCCATTAACAATATACATTTTCTAAAATGCAACATTAAGTAGAAAAAGATGAGTATATATTATATACTCTGCCTAAATCTCAAAATCTGATGTTTTAAAATAGTATATTTTATAAATTCTTGAGATAGGGTATATTTAAGCAATTTTCATTAAAACAAAGAGTTTATCAGGTTCAAGAAAAAAGCAGCAATGTTTATTATAATTCTATTTTTAAATGGCATCTATAAATTATACTGAATTATTCCCTTTAAAATTAAGCACCAGACCTACAGTGCTATATATTGTTTTGAAATATTATCATAAGTTCCCACAAGTTATGGCCATTTCAAAATGATTTATATCTGCTTATTTAGGAATTTAATTTAGAAATGCTTCTAAGTATCTATAAAAAATAGATTATGTCTAAAATGAATAAGCAAGGAAGAGAGAGATAGACATTTTTGTCTTATCAAGCACCCCACTATGAGTAGAAAAGTTATTTGTCAAGAACAGGGTTGAGAAACTTTAACTGGCTTTGATGTACGCATGGGCCAGGGAGTTTCTGGGGCTACTGGAAATCTTCATACAAAAATCAACTGAAAAACATTTGGTGTCCAAAATAATATAGAATTTGAATGTAATTGAGATAGAAGAACATGATATAATGCATTTATCAAGGAATTTCAGCTATATGTTCTGAAAGGTTACAGAAAAAATATAAAAGATTGAGAAGATCTGTTATTAAAATGCTCTTGATAGTGGTAAACCAGACTCTTGATAGAAGTTCATAAAAACAATGTAAATTTGAAAGAACTTACATCAGTGAAATAATACTGGCAACTATAAGCATTTTTCCTGAAAAACATAAAAGCAAGGCATCCACATACTGCATGTATACATGGATATTATAGACATATATGGAGGCTACAGTTTCTTATCAAAAGTAGGAGAAATGGCATCATTTTTTTGTCAGGAATAATTCAGATAATATATATTCTTACATATGGCTTTAAATGATTTATCTAATTCTGTTTCCATTTTTCTTCCTTGCCTGTCATAACTTCTATAATCAGACACAAAGTATTTTTTTGCTTCAACTCACACATCCACACTGGATTCTTCAGTATTTTGAAAACAATGGGTACTTTCATATCTTGCAGTATTTTCCAAGGGCTTTTCCTCTACCCATATTGACATGGAAAAGCATCCTAACCAATTTCTCCACTGAATAAATGTGTGCTTCTGGATGGTTCAAATACTACCACTTTGGTCAGGCCTATTTGTAATCTTCCACATGGTGGTGAATTTTAGTACACTTTGCATGTGCCCACTTCTTTGAGTATATTTCATCACTGAACTGTGAAGTCCCCAAAGACACTGTGACCCCTACTCATAAAACAATTCCTAGCAAACAACATCCAGTCTTAGGTCTTAAGAAGCTTTTTTATGGCAACGTTTACAAATGTATATATTCAGTCCAGACCTCTCTCTGGAAACCCAGACTTGTATACCCAACTGACTTTCTGTCCAGTTTCCTATATGACCTCTCCCCTTGAATGCCTCTATCAGGTATCTGAAACTTAACAAGACTAATTAGTGTTTTTGATTGCTGCCTAATTTTTTCTGTCCTAGTTGTTATCATTTCAGGTTGTGGTACCACCATGTACCCAGTTGTTGAAGACAAAACCATAGGTCATTTAGTGAAACCCAGTCTATCTCTTTCCATCACCCATTATATCCAATCTTTCAAGTACTACATACTTTGCCTCTAAAAAAAATTCTAAATTTATCTCTGTCTCTCTATCTCCACTACCATCTACTTAGTTCAAATCATTATCATCTCTTCATGGATTAGTACTCTAGCTACTAAATTGGTCTCCCTACTTCAACTACCCACACAGTAGCCAAAGCTATCTGATTTTCTTTTAACAATTGAACTGCAATACAATATACATACCATAAAATTCACCATAATGTAGAATCCAATGGGTTTTAGTATATTTGGAGAGTTGTGCAACCATCACCACGTCATCTAATATTAGAATATTTCCATTGCACCAAAAGCAATCTCCTGCCTGTTTGCAGTCAATCTTAATTCCTACATCCAACACTAGGTATCCATTAGATGGATAATTGGATCATTTCCACTTTTTTTTTTTTTTGACAATTACGAATAGTGCTGCTATAAATACACACACACACACACACACACACACACACACACACACACACACACATCTTTGTGTGGACAGTTTTTTCACTTCCCTTGGGCACATACCTAGGAATGGAATTGCTGGGTCATGTGGTAACTATGATTAATATTTTGAGAAAATGACAAACTATTTTCCAAAACAGACCCACCACTTTAAACTCCCATCAACAAGGCATGAGACTGCCAATTTCTCCACATCTTTGCCAACACTTACTATTTTTTAAAAAGTAATGAGGGGGCAGAGTCAGAGACAGAGGGAGAGAATCCCAAGCATGCTCTGGGCTAGCGCTGCAGAGTCTGACACAGGCCTCAAGCCCATCAACTGGAAGATCATGATGTGAGCCGAAATCAAGAGTTGTGTGCTGGACTGACTGAGCCACCCAGGTGCCCCTTATCTGTCTTTTTTATGGTACCATCCCAGTGGTTATGAAATGTCATCTCATCATGTGGGTGTGTGTACACATTTACTATTTTTTTCATTGTGGCAAGATATATACACACCAGAATTTGCCATCGTTAACTATTTTAAGCATATATTTCAATGGCAGTAATTACATTCACAATGTTGTGTGACAATCACTCTTTCCAATATTTCTTATCACTCCAAATAGAGGCTCCATACCATTTTAGCAACAAGTTCCACGCCCAGCCCCCAGTCTCATTGTTGTTTTGGCTTGCATTTCCCTGATGGTGTTAATGTGGAACATCTTTTAAAGTGCTCAGAGGTCATTCATATTTGTTCTTTGGAGAAATGTCCGAATACTTTGCCCATTTCTAAAATGGGTTATTTATCTCATTATTAAGCTATAAAGGTTCTTTATATATTTTAGACACTATATCCCCATAAAATATAAGATTTACAAATATTTTCTTTCATTCTGTGGGTTGCCTTTTTGGTTTCTTGATAGTGTCTTTTAAAGTGCAAAATTTCTTCATTTTGATGGACTCCAATTTATTACTTTTTTTCTTTTGTCACTTGAGCTTTTGGAGATATACCTAAAAAATCACTCCCCTAACCCAAGGTAATTAAGATTTATTCTTCCGTTTTCTTCAAAGAGTTTTACAGTTTTAGCTCTTACATTAATGTCCAAGATGCATTTTTAGTTAAATTTTTGCATTGTAAGGATCCAAATTTATCCTCTTACATCTGGATATGCAGCTGTCCCAGCACAATTTGTTGAAAAGACATTTGTCCACAAATGAATTGTCTTGGCACCTCTGTCAAAACACAATGGACTATAAATGTAAGAGTGTATTTCGCAACTCGCGGTTCTATTCCCCTGATGTATATAGGCCTATATCATTTTATGACAGCACCACACTATTTTGATAACTGTAGCTTAGTAGTAAGTTTTCAAATCAGGCAATGTATGTCCTCGAACTTATTCTTTTCAAGACTATTGTGGTTCCTTTGCATTTTAAGATCAACTTGCCAATTTCTTCAGTAAGCTAGGAATCTGTTATGGATTGTGTTGAATCTATAGATCACTCCGGGGAGTATAAAGCAATCTTTTAAAAGCCTAAATCATATTGTAAAATTCATGCATAAAACCTAAAGACTTCCTAGCTTACTAAAAGGAAACCCAAATTTACTAAATTAATACATTCAATAGGACACTCTAAATTCATCTGGGAGAGTGAGATAAATATTCATTAAGAAAGTGACAGTTGAACCGTGATCTGAAAGATGAATAATCATTGACAGATGAGAAAAAGAAGAAACCAGACTGAGGTCAACATTTCTGGTGGAGAGAACAGCATTTGTAAAGACCTTGAAGACTCCTTGATTAGTCTTCCTTGGGATTTATCAGTTTGGTTAATTTTTTTAAAGAATCAACTTACAGATTCATTGATCTCCTTACCGTATTTTCTTTTTTTTTTTTAAGTTTACTTTTATTTATATTAGAGAGTGAGACAGACAGGAGCCGGGGAGGGACAGAGAGAGAAGGAGAGAAAGAATCCCCAGCAGGCTCCATGCTATCAGTGCAAAGTCCGATGTGGAGCTTGATCTCATGAACCATGAGATCATGACCTGAGCCAAGATCACCCACCAGTCAGAAGCTCAACCAACTGAGTGACCCAGGTGTCCCTTGTATTTTATTTTCCAGTTCATTAATTCCTGCTTTTATTTTTATCATTTATTCCATTCCTTCCATTACTTTTTTAATTTCATTCCATCCATTTTACTTGGCTTTAATTTATCCTTTTCCTAATTTTTGATATGGACACTTCATATCACTGATTTCTGCCTTTTACCTTTTTTTTAATGTTTATTTATTTATTTTGAGTGAGAAAGTGTGTGGGAGAGGGGCAGAGGAACAGAAAGAGAGAATCCCAAAACAAGTTCCATTCTGCCAGTGAGAAGCCCAACCGGGGCTCGAACTCATGAACTGTTGAAATCATGACCTGAGCTGAAATCAAGAGTTGGACACTTAACCACCCAGGTGCCCCAAACCTTTTATCTCTTCTGATGTAAGCATTTAAAACTACCAATTTCTTGGTAAGCGCTACTTTAGCTGCATGGCACAAAATGTTAATATGTTGTATTTTATTTACCATTCGATCCAAAATATTCTTTAATTTTTATTATAATGTTATCTAGGACCCATAGGTTATTTACAGATTCCTTAATTTCTAAATATATAGCAATTCCTATTTAAAGTCCTGTTATTTAACTCTAGCTTAATTTCACCTTGTAAAATAACAGATTCTTTAGGAGTTTATATGTATATATCATATTATAAAAATAATTTTAATAATCTAGATCACATAGATAATTCTCACAGATAGAAAATCTAAACTAACAATTTCCACAGAAGTAGTTAACAAAATGTCAGAGTTAGCCCTCTAAAAGGCAAATCCAGTGATTTTCACAAAGAAGTCTACCAAATTTTAAGCAACAGAAATTCCAATGGTATTTACACTACAGTGCAGAAAACTAGGAGGAATACTTCCAAATCTTATTTGTGAAGTGAGAAGCATATTAATACTAAAGGCTGAAAAAGATTACATACACAAAAAGGAAAACTATCGATCAATATCACTTTAGATATTGATGCAAAGCTCTAATTTAAATAGGCAAACAGATTCCAGCAACACATTAAAATAATAATTTATTAAGATCATGGGGATTTATTAAAACACTATAGGGATGATTAAATAATAAATATATTATTACTATACAACATATTGCTTGATTTAAGAATAAAATGACATATTTCCCCAGATATTAAAAAGGCATTTGATGTAAATTCAACATAAATTCTTAATAAAAACATATAATAGAATGCAAATGTAACTTGCTATCAGGGTGCCTGGGTAGCTCAGTCCATTAAGCATCCCACTCTTGATTTGGGCTCAGGTCATGATCTCACGGTTCACGGGATTGAGCCCCGCCTTGAGCTCTGCACTAACAGTGTGGGATCTGCTTTAGATTCTCTCTCTCCCTCTCTCTATGCCCCTCCCCTCCTCTCTCTCACTCTCTCTGTCTCTAAAATAAATAAATACACATTTAAAAAAAAGAAATAGAATTTAACTGATTCCATGGATAAATAGATTAATCAATCAAGGCAAAAGCATTTTACTTAATGGGAAATCACTGAAGACATTTCCACCAAAGTCAGAAACAAGACAAGGGTGTCCACTATCACCATTACTACTAATAATACTAGCCAGTATAATTAGACACAAGAAGTAAATCTGAAGTATAATTATTAGAAGAAGAAATAAACCTATTTATTTAGTTAATGTAACTGTATGTCTGAAAAATCCATAAATACGAACCAAAATACTATTCCAAACAATAAAAGAATACAGTACAGCATACAGTATGTTAAAGTAATAAATATAAATCAATGATCTTTATATGTGTTTATGTCTCTGCACTTGATCTTAGCCAAAAGGCTGAGAAGCGATGTGTATGTCTCTGTATATGTGTGTCTGTGTTTATAAACTTGAAGAAGAATATAAAAAACCTATTTGAAAAAAGCTTGAAAACATTACTTAAAGACACAAAAGTAGATGGTAAGATACTATATTCTTGATTAGGAAGACTGAAAATCAAGGGAGCCAAACCATAAGAGACTCTTAAAACCTGAGAATAAACTGAGCGTTGACGGGGGGGTAGGAGGGAGGGGAAAGTGGGTGATGGGCATTGAGGAGGGCACCTGTTGGGATGAGCACTGGATGTTGTATGGAAACCAATTTGGCAATAAATTTCATATTTAAAAAAAAAGGAAGACTGAAAATCATAAAGACAATAGTTCTATCTGAATTAATTTATAATTTTAATTCAATGTCAGTATGTACACCATAGTCTTTTTTCCTCCAGAATATGACAAACTGTTTATAAAATCTATTTCTAAAAATAATTCTGTAAGGATACACAATAAAATTATGAAAACAAAGAATTATAGCTAGCCTACCAGAGTGAAAATATATTATTTATTACATATAAATTTATAACAAGTGGTAGTGGTGTCTGGACAGAGCTATGAAAGCAAACAGAAAGCACAGGAATTATAGGACTTTAGAATGTGGTAACAAGAACATCTCAAAATATGACGGGAAAAAAGAACTTATCAGCAGATGGTGACAGAATAAGCCTAATGGCCATCAGAGAAAAGATAAATTTAGATAGAATATTTTAATATGTGATAGATTAAAGATGTTCAAAAATTTATCATTTCTTCCATAAAACGGTGGGACAATCTATTTCTTAATACCTTTGAATCTAGGCTGATCCTATCATTGCTTCTGCCCATATAATACAGTGAAGGTGCTGTTGTAGAAATAACAGACGTAGCCTTTAAGAGGAATTGCAGCTGCCACTTCCTCCCTCTCAAAGCTCAGCTACCATACTGGCCACGACAAGGCTCACATGGAGCCTTGGAGGAAAACTGAATCTCTTCGCCAACAGCCCCTGCTGAGCTCTTAGCCAATGGCCCAGTCTGTCATTAAAGTCTTCTTTTAAGAGGATTCTCCATCCCATGTTGGAGCTGCTTCACCTGATGTGCTATCTTGCTGCTATCTCTCCCTCTCTCTCCCGAGCCCTGCCCACATTATAAGCAAACAAATGATTTTTCTTCTGTTAAGCCACTAAGATTTGAGGTGATGTGAAACGATTTACTGGCTTAAAGCAACAATGCATTATCTCTCGCAATTCTTTGTGTTTAGTGGGAAGGTATGCTCAGTGTCCGTTGGTGGGTTAGTGTGCTGAGATGGCCGTAGTCAACTGCAGACTCAACCGAGAGCCCACCTGGGACGGAAGGTCCAGCACACCTGGATCCCCTTTCTCTTCTGGACACATCATGGAGACGTGACAACCTCAGTTGAGGCTACCGTCTGCTGGTGCTGGTTCTCCTTGAAATGGGCCTCTCAGCTGGGGCTGCCTTATAACATGGTGGTTGGGTACTCAGGAATGCTTAAATAGTAAGCTTCCAAGATAAAAAAAAAAAACTGCCAGTTTAATTAAGGACTAGGTCTCAAACTGACAAAGCATCACTTCAAACATATTTCATTAGTCAACAGAGTGAGAGCCCCAGTCCAGAGTCAGTATTGAAAGAGATTAAACAGGATATGGGTATCTGGATACATGGGACATTGGTGGTTACCAAAGTATAAGCCTACACAAAATGGTTTTTAAAATGCCATAACATTTCTAGAAGAAAACATGGAAAATTCCTTTATAATCTACGACTCAAATTCTAGAAGCCAAAAAGAGGAATTTGAGCAATCTGACGTTAAAAATGAATAACATCTTCGGGGCGCCTGGGTGGCTCAGTCGGTTAAGCGGCTGACTTCGGCTCAGGTCATGATCTCGTGGTCCGTGAGTTCGAACCCCGCGTCGGGCTCTGTGCGGACAGCTCAGACCCTGGAGCCTGTTTCAGATTCTGTGTCTCCCTCTCTCTGACCCTCCCCTGTTCATGCTCTGTCTCTCTCTGTCTCAAAAATAAATAAAAGTTAAAAAAAATGAATAACATCTTCATATTTAAAAAAGAAGGTAAAGAATCAATAACAAGCTGAGAAAAAAAAAAAGATTCCAACTCATACCAGAGAGAAAAGGCTAATCTCCCTAAGTATAAAGAGTTTCTAGAAATATATAATAAAAAATGAACAAGCTAATAGAGAACATGAATGGTTTGTGGAAAAAGAAAACCCAATGGCTCTTAAACATAAGAAAATATTCTTGACCTTATTGAAGGAGTACAAGTTAGAACGACTATGAAATACCATTTCTCACTTCTCTACTGGCAAAACTCCAAAGTTTGACAACATACTCTTCATGCAGTTGGTGGGAAATACAGTGGTAAAACCATACTTTCTGGTAAAAGCTATAAAAATTACAAATGTGATTATCATTAAGCCAGCAATCTCTTCTGGAATTTATACTGTAGTTTTGTCTGCAATGCATAAAAAACGACCTATGCACAAAGTTGCAAAGACAGGAACATATAGCAAGTACCCATTTATAGGAGCCAAATTAAACCTGGCTACCATCACACTATGAAATCTTATGTACCTGTAAAAAAAAAAAAAAAAGGGTAAAGAAGGCCTGCAATTGAAAGACATTCAGGTTATGTTGTTAAATGACAAGAGTGATGTGTAGCTGAGAATGCATATCATATTTCTGTACTCTAAGATAGGAATGTATTCACGACTCACATTTCTGGCATTGTGATGCACTTCATAATCAAGGTCATGTTACATTTTAATTGCGAGAATTTTTTTCTTACTTGGGGATACATTAAAAATGTGTATATTACATTGCATGATGTCTCAGGTTTTAAAACAATATGAAAATACATTTTGTCCAAGAAATGAGACAAATAGGATGATATATTTGCATTTGTTGATATTTGCATAAAAAAATAGGACCCATGAGAAACAGAGCTCTATGGGAACAGGGGGTAAGTGAGTAGACAAAGTTATAATTAGATGTGAAACTTCTCAATTTATATATTTTCAATTTATTCTAATTTTTTTTTCAAATGAGACTATATCAGAACCCGTTGTTCCCCACTTCCCCAGGGGTTAACCACAATGTATTGAATATATTATACAAACCTTGACTTTAATTTTACTATTAGGACATAAGAATGAACTTTGTGCAGCTCCTAAGTTTGAGTCCATTGGTGTGCTAGAGGACAGGTTTCCACTTTTAAGTCTTTTAATTCCAGTATAGATAACATACAATGTTATATTAGTTTCAAGTGTTCAATATAGTGATTCACAAATTCTATACATTATCCAGTGCTCATCATAAGTGTACTCTTAATCCCCTTCATCTATTTCAGCCATTCCCCCACCCACCTCCCCTCTGGTAACCATCAGTTTGTTCTCTATAGTTAACAGTCTGTTTTTTGGTTTCTCTCTCCCTCTTTTTTCTTTGCTCATCTGTTTTGCTTCTTAAATTGCACATATGAGTGAAACCATACGGTATTTGTCTTTCTCTGACTTTTTTTGTTTAGCATTATACTCTCTAGCTCCATCCAAGTTAGTGCAAATGGCAAAATTTCATTCTGTTTTATGGTTGAATAATATTCCATTTGTATATATATCATATCTTCTTTATCCATTCATCTATCAGTGGACATTTAGGCTGCATCCACACTTTGGCTATCATAACTAATGCTGCAATAAACATAGTGGTGCATGTATCCCTTTGTATCCCTTTGAATTAGTGTTTTTATATTTTGGGGGTAAACACCCAGTAGTGCAATTCGTGGATCATAGAGTAGTTTTATTTTTAACTTTTTGAGGAACTTCCATACTTTATTCTACAGTGGTTGCACCAGATTGCATTTCTACCAAGTGCAAGAGGGGTCCTTTTTCACCACAACCTTGCCAACACTTGTTATTTCTTGTGCTTTTGATTTTAGACATCTGACAGGTGTGAGGTGGTATCTCATTGTGGTTTTGATTTGCATTTCCCTGATGATGAGTGATGTTGAGCATATTTTCATGTGTCTGTTGGCCATCTGTATGTCTTCTTTGGAGAAATGTCTGTTCATATCTTCTGCTCATTTTTAAAATGGATTATTTGATTTTTGGCTGTTGAGTTTTAGAAGTTCTTCACAAATTTTGGAGATATGTGCTGCATATCTTTATCAGATATCTCATTTGCAAAATCTCCTCCCACGCACTAGGTTGCCTTTTAGTTTTGTTTTTTCCTTCACTGTGCAGAAGGTTTTTATTTTGATGTAGTCTCAATAGTTTTGTTTTTTCTTCTTACATTTATACATATCTAGAAAAACCATGCAATAGCCGATGTCAGAGAAATCACTGTGTTCTCTTCTAGAATTTTTATGGTTTCAGGTCTCACATTTAAGTCTTTAATCCATTTTGAATTCATTTTTGTATATAGTGTAAGAAAGTGGTCCAGTTTCATTCTTTTGCATGTTGCTGTCCAGTTTTCCCAACACCATTTGTTGAATAGACTTTTTCTCATTGATATTCTTTCCTGCTTTGTCATAGATTAATTGACCATATAATTGTGAGTTTATTTCTGGGTTTTCTATTCTGTTCCATTGATCTATGTGTCTATTTTTGTGGCACTTCCATACTGTTTTGATTCTGACAGCTCTGTAATATAACTTGAATTCTGGAATTGTGATACCTTTAGCTTTTTTTGTTTTGTTTTGTTTGTTTTCTCTTTGAAGATTGCTTTGGCTATTCAGGGTCTTTAGTGGTTCCACACAAATTTTAGGACTGCTTGTTTTAGTTCTGGGAAAAATGCTGTTGGTATTTAGATTTGGATTGCATTAAATGTGTAGATTGCTTTGGGTGATACAGACGTTTTAGCAATATTTGTTCTTGCAATCCACAAGCATGGAAGGTCTTTTCGTTTCTTTGTGTCATCTCCAATTTCTTCCATCAATGTTTTACACTTTTCAGAGTACAGGCTTTCACCTCTTTGGTTAAGTTTATTCCCAGGTATTTTATTCTTTTGGTGCAATTATAAACGAGATCGTTTTCTTACTTTCTCTTTCTGCTGCTTCATTATTAGTACATAGGACTGCAACAGATTTCTGCACACTGATTTTGTATCTTGCAACTTTACTGAATTTGTTTATCAGTCTAGTCTTCCGGGTTTTCTATTATAGTATTGTGTCATCTGCAAATAGTGAAGTTTTACTTCTTCCTCACCAATTTGGATGCCTTTCTTTCTTTCTTTCTGTTGTCTGACTGCTGTGGTTAGGACTTCCAGTACTATGTTGAATAAAAGTAATGAGAGTGAACATCCTTGTCTTGTTCCTGACCTTAGTGGAAGAACTCTTGCATTTCCCCATTGAAGATGATAGCTGTGGGTTTTTCATATATGGCCTTCATTATGTTGAGGTATATTTCCTCTACACCTACTTTGTTGAGGGTTTTTTATCATGTATGTTTGTTGTACTTTGTCAAATGCTTTTTCTCCAACTATTGAAATGATCATGTGGTTTTATCCTTTCTATTAATGATGTGATGTTTCATGTGGATTGGTTTATAATACTGAACCACCCCCTGCATCTCAGGAATAAATCCCCCTAGATCACGGTGAATGATTTTTTTAACGTACTGTTGGATTTGATTTGCTAGTATTTTGTTAAGGATTTTTGCATCTGTGTTCATCAGAAATATGATGTTCTCTTTTTTTCTGGTGTCGTTATCTGGTTTTGGATCAGAATAATGCTGGCCACCTAGAATGAATTTGGAAGTTTTCCTTCCTTTTCTATTTTTTGGCAAAGTTTGAGAAGAATAGGTATTAACTCTTTTTTTTTTAATTTTTTTAATATTTATTTATTTTTGAGACAGAGAGACAGAGCATGAACGGGGGAGGGGCAGAGAGAGAGGGAGACACAGAATCTGAAGCAGGCTCCAGGCTCTGAGCCATCAGCCCAGAGCCCGACGCAGGGCTCGAAAATCACGGACCGCAAAATCGTGACCTGAGCTGAAGTCGGACGCTTAACCGACTGAGCCCAGGTGCCCCAACTCTTTTTTAAATGTTTGGTGGAAATTACCTGTGAAGCCATCTCGTACTAGACTTTTGTTTGGGAGTTTTTAAATTACTGATTCTATTTCATTGCTGGTAATCAGTGTGTGCAAATGTTCTGTTTCTTACTGATTCCATTTTGTGAGGTTATATGTTTCTAGGAATTTATCCTTTTCTTCTCGGTTGTCTAATTTGTTGGCATATGATTTTTCATAATATTCTTTTACAAATGTTTGTATTACTATGGTAATTTTGATTTATTCATGGGTCCATTCATTGTTTAGTAGCCTGTTGTTTAACCTTCACGATTTTGTGCTCTTTCCAGATTTTTTCTTGTCGTCTAGTTTCATAGTATTGTGGTTAGAAAAGATGAGTGGTATGACTTCAATCTTTTTTTTTTAATTTTTTTAATGTTTTTATTTTATTTATTTTTGAGACAGAGAGAGACAGATCATGAGCAGGGGAGGGGCAGAGAGAGAGGGAGACACAGAATCTGAAGCTGTCAGCACAGAGCCCGATGCAGGGCTCGAACTCCTGGACTGTGAGATCATGACCTGAGCCGAAGTTGGACACCTAACCGACTGAGCCACCCAGGCGCCCCTGACTTCAATCTTTTTTAATATGTTTAGACTTGTTTTGTAGCCTAACATGTGATCCATCAGAAGACATGTTCCATGTCCAGTTGAAAAGAATGTGTATTCTACTGTTTTAAGATGGAATGTTCTGAATATATCTGTTAAATCTATCTGGGCCAGTGTGTCATTCAAAGCCATTGTATCCTTGTTGATTTTCTGTTTGGATGATCTGTCCGTTGATGTAAGTGGGGTGTTAAAGTTCCCTATTATTATTGTATTGCTGTCAATTAGTTCCTTTATGCTTGTTATTAATTGTTTTATATATTTGGGTGCTTTATGTTGGGTGCATAAATGTTTACAATTATTAGATCTTCTTGTTGGATTGTCCCCTTTATTGTTATATTGTGTCCTTCTTCGTCTCTTTTAACAATCTTTGTTTTAAAGTCTATTTTGTCCAACATAAGTATCGCTACCTCAGCTTCTTTTTGACATCCATTTGCATGTTAAATGTTTCTTGATCCCCTTGCTTTCAATCTGCAAGCATCTTTAGATCTGAAATGAGTCTCTTTTTTATAGGCAGCATATAGATGGGTCTTGTTTTTGTTTGTTTGTTTGTTTTTATTCAGTCTGTCACCCTATGTCTTTTGATTGTAGCATTCAGTCCATTTACATTCACAGTAATTACTGATAGATATGTATTTATTACCATTTTGTTTCTTATTTTGTGGTTGTTTTTGTAGTTTTTTCTCTGACCTTTCTTCTCTTACTGTCTTTCATGGTTTGCCAGCTTTCTTTAGTGTTATAATTAGATTCCCTTCTCTTTATTCTTTGCGTATCTATTACTGGTTTTTGATTTGTGGTTACCATTTGGTTAGCATATAACATCTTCATATAGCAGTCTATATAAAGTTGATATCCACTTACCATTGAATCTATTCTTTACTCCTCTCCCCTACTCCATGTTTTAGGTATTTAGTGTTATATATATATATGTGTGTGTGTGTATATATTGTATACACACACACACACACACACACACACACTAACGTTTATTTATTTTTGAGAGCAGAGCATGAGTGGGGGAGGGGCAGAGAGAGAGGGAGACACAGAATCCAAAGCAGGCTCCAGGCTCCAAGCTGTCAGCACAGAGCCTGATGTGGGACTCAAACACACGAATGATGAGATCATAACCTGGGCTGAAGTTGGATACTTAACCAACTGAGCCATCCAGGCACCCATGGTGTCATATTTTCTTATCTTCTTATTTTGTGAGTTCCTTGACTGATTTTTACAGATTTCTTTATTTTTACTGATTTTGTGTTCCCTACTTTTCTGTGTTAAGAGTCTCACTAATGTCCTCCACAATTTTCTCAAGTCCAGTGAGTATCTTTATAAGATCATTACTTTAAACTCACTCTCAGGCATATTAATTGTCTCCATTTTGCTTAGGTCTCTTGCTATGATATTGTTCTTTCATTTGAGACATATTCCTCTGTCTCCTCATTTTGCCTATCATGTGTCTGTTTCTGTGTGTTAGGAAAATCAGCTATGTCTCTTCCTGTTTAAAGTAATGGGTGGGGCACACATTTTTAACAAGGTGGCAGTGGTCCTCTTCTACAAGGGATGTGCAGCTACTCCCAAGACAGAGACCTGTGTAGTTGAGGTTGCTGCATAAGTGCATGGGCAGGGAATGTAGTTTTAACAAAGTGCATTTGTTCTCAGCAAGAGTCGGAGACACAGCAAGTTTTTGCTGGTCTTTTGGGGGAGAGTATCTGCAGCACCCAGATGGATACAGACCTGAATGCAGGGGGTAGAGTGCTATATAAGCAAGTTAGGTAGTGAATGCACTGGTTTTAGCAAGTGGCCACGGTGATCATGCTGGGGGGCAGGGGAGAGAAATGGTGCCAGCCAGCTGCCTTTGATCCTGACGAAGTCCTTCAGGGAACTCTAAGATTAGTAACTAATTCTCCCTCCAGTGCGCCCCAGGCACCTTTCAAACTGCTGTTTCTAAGCTATATTTTTGCAGGCTGTTTGTTGTGCTGCCTCTTTAAAGGGTGGAGACTCAGCTTCCTCTCACTACCTGTCTACTTCTTCCACTCTGGGCTCTCTCAGAGCTGAGCCTGCTGATTTTTAAAGTTCCTGACTTTAAGTCCCTTGGGTTGTTAGAACTCAGGAAATTCAGCCCCTGATTTTCAAAGCCAAATGCTATGGGGTTTTCTCTTTCACATGCAGGCTCCCCAGTCTGACAGTCTGTTTCTTAGCACTCTCCACGCCTGAGGCCCCCACCCTCCAGTGGACAGTACCATGGGGATTAGTTCTCCGCCCACTCTCTGGCCTCCATAACCTCTTTGATGCTGCTTCTTCTCTACCTATAGTTGTGCAGTTTGTTCTGCCAGTCTTAGAGTCATTTTACTGGGCTATCTGCACTAATGTGAGTATTATCTAGTTATACCCATGGGAGGAGGTAAGTTTAGGGTCCTCCTACTCTGCCATCTTCCCCAGAAGTCTATTTTGTTCTATTTTTGAACTATGTGACTGTATTACTTATCTAAAAATTAAATTTAATTAAAAACTTGCACAGTAAAATCAATTTAAAAATATTGTTCAGAAGAGTCTACATTTGCTTTTTTCCTACCACATCATATTCTTGCTAAGATAAAATCTGAGTTTGGGCCAAATATTCAACACTTGCTGAGGCCTTTATATTTAAGATCTAAATTCTGGCCAGGAAATTTAGGGTAATATCCAGTCCTTGTAGATATGATCAATGTCTTTATGGTCAATACTAACTGAAAATATTATTACCAAAGTGTTATTTCTAGAATTTAAAATCTTTAATACAATAAAAGCTAGAACATGACTTTAGTAACTGGATATCATATATTGAACAGATATGGTTTATTTTGCTCAATGCTCCTGTACTCGGATTGTTAAGTTCACATTCATTATTAAAATTTTTGGCATTGAAAAAAAAAAAGGTGAAGCTAATTAGAATTTGTTCTATTTCTTGTAAACTTCAATATCAAGAAGGACTTAGCATAACATTCTTTTTCCTCTAGCTGAAATAACACATATCACCAAGATTTAATAGCCTGCAAAAAATATGCCGGCCACTTACTATGTATGACAATAACCTCTGCCAGACGTGAGTCTATGTACCACACACATAAAAAGTTATTCCACTGTTATCATTAACTGCCAGCTTTGAGCATCAAAGTCACCTTCATTTGAAATCAAACATTTATCTTAAGAAAAATAAAAAGTAATTCTAGGCACAATAATGAGGCATATTAAGTAGAGTAACAGCTAGATAAAGGATGATAGTACTGAAGCTAGCCACCAAATATTTCACTCATCAGGTAGCAAGACTGCAAAGGTTCTATGAAGGTTAAACAAAAGGAATCACAGACATTGTGGTCGTTACTTATTATGTATGCATTATTCTCCTTGCAAGAACTTTCTGGAGAATTTATTTGGTTTCACTGTCCTAATGAAACTTACTGTTATTAAAATACCTTCTAGTTATTCACTAATGAGCAGGTAATTTGCTAATTAGGGGATGTAAAAAATGAGTAAGTCTTAACAAAATAAGGAAAAACTATGTTCTTACACTGATCTAAAATTACACCTTAACATAGAATTTGAACTGGTATATGATTATACTTTTAAATTAAAAATAGGTGAAAACTATCAACAGTGACATCAAAGTGAAATGAATCTTAAAAATTTTTGATGTTTTAATAGGTTATTGGCATACAAGCCATCCCTGTCTGATTCATCTGATATACACTTTCAATTACTATCTATTTTTCTTTATAAAATAGATCCATCAAAATTACATGGAAAACAAATTTAATTAGACAAATCCTAATTATGAATTAATCTCTAAAACAAAATGAGATGTTTTCATCTGGAAAAATATTACCCCAATACATCTAAAAGATGTATTAAAACACAGTAATCTACTTTACCATAAATACTAAAGAAAAAACAAGGTAGCAGTCTTAAAAAAAAAGCATTAACTCTAATTTGTGAAATATTAAGATTATACAGCTATGATCCAAGATATTAATATTCTAAACAATCATCATCCACCCACATAATTTTCTAGCCACCACAAGATTCTACACTCAATGTTAAAAACCTATGAACTTTTCAGTTAAAAAAATAATCTTTTTAATATTTATTTATTTTTGATAGAGAGACAGAGCACAAGTGGGGGAGGGGCAGAGAGACAGAGGGAGACAGAATCTAAAGCAGGCTCCAGTGTCTGAGCTGTCAACACAGAGCCCAATGTGGGGCTAGAACTCAGGAGCTATGGGATCATGACCTGAGCTGTCCTCAGACGCTTAACAAACTAAGGCACCCAGGAATCCCAAATTTTTCAGCTGTAAATGGAAGACAACCCAATACTGGGTAGTTGCTAAGCAATATATGTTAAGCAAATAAGGTGTTCTGGGCAAATACATTTTGCACAACCTAGCTGACAGGCAAGTACACGATTTACCGTGTCTTCTCCAAAACTGGATTTCAGCTGCCAGTAATTGGAGTCAGGAACTAGTGTGAATTAATTGGTTAATAATGCATTGAGTCCCTCACTTCTGAGGAAGCCTCCAAGGGTCTATGTTAGAGTCCCTAAGCAGGATTCCTGCACAATCAGCCTTATCTACTTACCTTAGTGTATTTTATGACCTTATTTTTTTAATGTTATACCTTGACATGAACTAGGCTATTATGGCAAAAAAATAGCATTATTTCTAAATATAGCATATATATTTACAAATGCAGTGCTCTAAATACTTTGAAATTTTTTGCTTGTTTCAACTGATTGATAAAATAATCTATAGTAATCCATAAAGGTTATAATTTAGCTTCCTTATAAATTCCATTCAGACTCCTCAAATAGTAGACTCAATGGTATCATTTAGAACACAACTACCCTAAAATAATGGTACATTTTAATTAGATTTTGCATTTCAAAGCATTTTCTATATAGAAAACAATTTTATGTAACTTGTATCAATACTCTAAGATAAAAGAATAGCCAAAGGTTATATGCAAATTATTAATTATCTAAAGGAAGCAAAACTGATTTACTGCTTAATTCATGTTAGTTCATCTGTTAGGCAAATAACAATTCTGGAAGTAAAAATAAATTGTCTATTTGAGATAAAGGTTTTATATTTGATGATATAATATACAACCAGCTTCTGAGAATGGTGTATATCTCTCATTTTGAGTAGGAAACTATGGGCCTTATGTAGAATTGTTTAAACAATCATGTATGGTTTTTGAAAGTCAAAGACACTATTCTAGTAATAAACCTCACTAGAGTTCACAATGTCAGAACTTCAGGATGTATTAAGAAGAAATACGTTAATATCTTTAGTGAGGCACTTTAAAAGAAATAGACAACGTATGATCTTGGTAACCCACATTTTACTGAAATTCATGTTCTTTTACAGTAACTTGGCATTTATTTTTATTTTTTTAATTCCAGTATAATTCATAGACAGTGTTATATTAGCTTCAGGTGTACAATACAGTGATTCAACAATTCAATACATTACTCAGTGCTCATTATCATAAGTGAATTCATAATCCCCTTCAACTATTTTACCCTTCCCCTAACCCCCTCCCTTTTGATAACCACCAGTTTGTTCTCTATACTTAAGAATCTAGTTTATTTGTCTCTTTATTCATTTATTTACTTGTTTCTTAAATTCTATATGAGTGAAACCTCTCTAAGATTATGATTTATCTTGCTGTGTCTTAAAAATTCTTACTAAAATACTCAGTAATTTTTCATCTAAGACTATTGTAAGTTTCAACAAGAGCCATGAGTTTTTGAGAGGCACTCCAGTGCAGTGCAGTTTTAAGAATTATTTCGTGGGGCGCTTGAATGGCACAGTTGGTTAAGCGTCCAACTTCAGTCCAGGTCATGATCTCACGGTTCATAGGTTCGAGCCCCGCGTCAGGCTCTGTGGCTGACAGCTCAGAGCCTGGAGCTTGCTTCAGATTCTGTGTCTCCTTCTCTCTCTGCCCCTCCCCTGCATGCACTCTGTCTCTTGGTCTCCCAAAAATAAGTAAACATTTAAAAAACATTTTTAAAGATATCTCAGAATTACATAGCTAAAGTTGTATCCTGGAATTCTTACAAAAATCTCTTTGAAAGAATATTCTAAATGTATGACTGCACTGTGGAAGTAAATAGAACAGAAAAAAGATCCAAAAAAGTCAAAATGTGATGTATCATATAAAAGTGAATTTATACATATGAAATGTTTAATTAAGAATTATAAGAATGTATTAGACTTTAAAAGTTATGCCAAAATCTGCCAAACAGGGTGTATATAATATGCTACCACTAGAGGAAGTGATGTGGAAAAAAATGTATGTTCACATTTACTGGTGTATGTTATCAAATAACTTCAAGAGAATACACACACACACACACACACACAACTTGTTAACATTGATTCTAAGGAGGAGAAAAATGAGTGACTACGTAACAGGGATACACATTTTAAATTATGAAATACAGATATGTCATATGTTAAAAATAGATATTAAGACATAATGCAAACAAGTAAAAGGAACAAAATTGATGCTTAATTTGATAGCAGTCTGCCATGTTTACTTCCAATAGGGTGGAGAATGACTTCTAAAAATCTCTTCCACCACTAGAATAAAATGTTATGATATCAAATTACCTGGGAAATGGCAAACGTGTGTCTAGAAAAGGAGGAAAAAAATCAAGCCTGTCCCTAGCTACTCAAGGAACAGGAACAAATTGGCCACACAAAAATGAGTTTATAGGGGCCATGAGAACAGTAATACTATTATAACAGTAAAACTGTTATAATATAACAGAATTCAGACTCAGAATAATATACTGAAATGACCAACATTTGCAATATTAGATATTCATAAATGAATCTAATACCATGTTCATTCAATATACTCTAATGGTAGTTCACCTTAAATATCACATTTAAAGTACATGAATCATTTCACTGAATAATAAACCAAAATAAACTACAAGTTTACTGATACCAAAAAAACTTAAGAAAATGAATACAAGGTACCATGTGGCAAGAATGCCAGGTAATTTCTAGATAATGATAGTATGTATCAAGTGCCAATTTAAGGCTATGTTCTAGTACAGCTGTGACTCAAGAGGTCACTATGTTCTGCTCACACTTGAGTAGTATTCTAGAGTAGAATTGAGTAGTATTCTCCTTCCATTTATTTATTCAATTACTTGTTTATATTGGTATGGAGTCGCTGACATTTATTTTATCCTTTGGGTTATAGTACAATACTACTTGGTTTATTTTATTGCTCGAATTGTTCCAGTTTTGGTCACCGGGAGCTGTCTCTAGTGGCTCCTGTGTCCCTTTGACATATGCCCGTCATTGTGGCGCGTGTGTGTCTGTGTGTGTGTGTGTGCACAAACGTGTATGTGTTTGAGGACTGTGTTACCTTTTAGCACTACAAAACTCAGCTTATGTAGTTCCTGCTCCAGTTCTCCAATCAGCCAGTTCTCCAAATAGCCCTGGTTCCTTTTATTTGAAAGTTGTATTAGAAAGCAAGATTGATGTAAATGATGAACCACTAAATCCTACTCCTCTAACTATATGTTAACCAAATAGAATTTAAATAAAAACTTGAAAAAACAAACAAAATGAGAAAGCTCAATTGGGCACTAGATATGCATGTTGCAGAGAGGTTGTTGACACACCTAGTGGGAAATTTAAAATTTTCTATGCAATATTTTTGTTTTTTATAGGTCCATTCAGACTTTCTATTTCTTCTTGAATCAGTGGTGACAGTTTACGCCTTCTGGGGATTTTCCATTTCATCTAAATTCTTCAGTTTGTTGGGATACAGATGTTCGTAATGTACCCTTAGAATTCCTTTTATTTCTGAAAGGTCAGTAATAATATCTCTTCTTTTACCCTTGATGTTAGTAATTTGAATCTTCTCTCTTTTATTCTTGATCAGTCTATCTATTTTGCCAATTTATTGATCTTGTCAAAGAACCAACTTTTGTTTTCACTGATTTTCTCCGTTGTTTTCCTGGTCTCTCTTTCACTAATTTGTCCTCTAACCTTACTATTTCCTTCCTTTTCTGCTTCCTGTACATTTAATTTGTTCTTCTTTTCCCAGTTTCTTAAGGTGGAAGGTTAGGATAAAGAGTGTATCAGGCTAAATGAAATAAGTCAGTCAGAGAAAGACAAATATCATATGATTTCACGCACATGTGGAGTTTAAGAAACAAAACAAACGAGCCTGGGGGAAAAAGAGAAAGGCAAACCAAGAAACAGATTCTTAACTATAGAGTTAGCCATATTGTACACCTGAAACTAATGTTACACTGTATGTTAGCTAACTGGAATTTCAATAAAACCTTAAAACTTAAGGTTAACTTAAAACTTATTGACTTAAGATAATTTTTTTCTTTCAAATAATGTCATGTACAGCTATATATTTACTACTGAACACTCTTTACATCATATACATTTTGGTGTACTGTGTTTTCATTTTCATTCATCTCTAAGTATTTTTAAATTTCAGCCAGTTTTTCTTCAAATATTTTTTTGTTCCTTACTTCTTGCCTTGTGGTCCTCTTATTATGCATATTTTGCTGCACTTATTGGTATTCTGTATTTCTCTGAGGCGCTATTTCTTTTCCTTCATTCTTTTTTTTTCCTCTGGCCTTATTTCATAATCTCTATTGCTCTATTTTCAAGCTCGTGAATTCTTTCTTCTGCCAGTTCAAATCTATTATTGAGCCTCTTGAGTAAGTTTTTTATTGTGGTTTTGTACTTCTCAATTTCTGATTTTCCATTAGCTTCTCCTTTTTTTATAATTTCTTTCTCTTTATTGATATTATCTGTTTTTATGAGGTATTTCTATCCTATCTTCCTGTCCTTCTTTAATCATGGTTTCCTTTAGTTCTTTGGGCATATTTACAACAGCTGCTCTGAGGTCTCGGTCTGTTACTTCTGACAGCTGGGTCCTCTCGCAAGTTCTGCTGCGTGCTATTTGTCCTGTATATGCACCACAGTCCCCTTTCTTTGAATGTTCCATAATTTTGTGTTGAAAAACACATTTTAGGTCATAAACTGTGACAATTCTGTGTAGTGATTCTCTTCCCTCCCCCACATAAGTTTTGTTCTAATATGCCTATTTGTTTAGTGACTTGGTGGGGCTATTTTAGTGAAGTCTATTTTCTCTGCAATGTAGCCTATGATGTTCTTCAGAGGGTGCAGCTTTGGGGATATACACTGTCATGTGGGATGACTGGTTTTTATCAGGGCTCTCTTTGCGAGATCTTTCTATGAAGCCACGTGCCTGCTTTGGTTATCACACCCAGCTGTTAGCCTCAACTGATTACTCTATTGTTTTTGATAATGCTCTGAGGTTTAAATTGCTCCCTAAACTGATTCAATTAATTTTGTGTCCATTGTAGGGGTAATATTTGAAACTAGCGTTTTACATTTTTTACAACCCCAGGAGAGATCTTCTTAACTTTCGCTGTCACTGGACTTTTCTGGTAAACTTCTAGCAGATTTATGGTGGGGCTCTCAGACTCATCTGCATTGCTTCCCAACACTGTGTCCGTTTTATTCAAGGAAGCCATTAGAGTAGAAGTTCTCCATAGTTTATTTCAAACTTCTTCGGCTGAATAAAATTAAACTCTGTTCTCTTTTGCGCAGTGTTTCCTCAGCTTCCTGGGGCTCACATTCACTTAGTTTTTCTCCAACTTCACAGTATTCTTTGCTGATTTTGTCTTCTGATTTCTCGAGTATCTTAGCTCATGCTGCTACCACAAAATACCATAAACTGAATGACTCAACTAGGATACATTTATTTCTTACAGTTATAGAGGCTAGGAAGCCCAAGATCGAGGTGATGGCAGATGTGGTTGTTGGAGGGCCACATTCCTGGCTTTCTGACAACTACCGTCTTGCTGTGTGCTCATATGAGTATCCTTTGTGTATTGTCATAGAGAAAGAACCCTTTCTCTGTTCCTTTTCATAATGGGCACTATTTCTATCTGAGAGTATCAACATCACATAAGTCCAAGTGCCTCCAAAAGGTCTCTCTTCCAAATACCATAACATTGGGGTTTAGGGCCTCAACATATGAATTTGGGAGAGGACATATTCAATCTATAACATTAAGTTTGAATACCTGAGGGCTTAATCCTCCTCTTTTGGTGTTACCACCAGTCCCATGGCTTTAAGTACCATTGGTGTACTGAAACTCCCAAATTTATCTCTCCTGCTCACACCTTTTCCTCATGCCAGAGCCAACTCCTGATTCCTTGACTTATCTAATTGGATGAACAATAAATGTCTCAAACGTAACATGTAAAAACTGCCTTCCTTTCCCCAAACCAATTTTACTTTCAGTCAACTTCATTTCAATTGATGGCAATTTTACATTTACAGTTGTGCAGGGAAAACCTTCTAGTCATGCTTGGTTTATATTCTTCTGAAGTCATGACTGGTTTAATTCTTCCTCACACCTCCCCATCTAACCAATCATGTTATCTTCAAAACATACCCAAAATCTGATCACTCCTTGCTCCGTTGCCACCTCTTGATTTGAGCAATCATCATCTCTCATCAGGTAGGCTAGTAACCTCTTTACCAGTTTCCCTATGTCCACAGTTGTTTATCTTAGTCTAGTCTCAACACAACAGCAGAATTCTCAGTTTCAAGTCATATCTTCTAAACGCAAATCACTTAACTTCTCTGTTGAAAACCCTTCAAAGGTTTTCCATCTCTCTAAGAGTAAACGCCCAAGTAGAGTTCCAATGCCAATAGTGCCTATCAGAATCTGTTGTAGACTTTAAAAATAGACTCATAAAGCTGAGCTTTATAGAATTCTGATTTATAGGTCTGGAGGGGGTGAAACAGTGGAGTGGCTCTCAAGGATACATAAATGTAATTTCTTAAGATCAACAGGTGTTTCTAAAGGCCCTACTGAATTGAGAACAACTGTGTTAGAGTGTAGGTACATGGAGGAGAAGAATCCAAGATATACCGGAGTTGCTGTTACTAATATTAATGCATAATGTAACGTTAATCATTATTTATATTACATATCAATAACAGCTAACATTTGTTGAGTTCTGGTAAGGAAAAAGGCAGTACGCTGAGCACTTAGCATGCATTAACTCAGTTAGTACTAAAAACCTTACAAAGCAGGCCCTACCGCATTTTGATTCTAAGACACATTTGTTTTCCCATCTAAGCATCTCTGAAACATGTGTCTTACAGCCACTGAAATCATGTAATCACTACTGGCCAGATGGCAGTTATGATATATATGTCATTGCCTGCACAGACACAAACTTGATTATTCAGTCAATGATACTATATGAAACAAAACATTTTTACCTGAATCAAAAAGTGATTTATATAACAAAATTGAACCATGACTGTAAACAAGTTTTAGTAATACCTCACCAATTTATTTTGCTTCTACTTTCCTTTCAATGTATATATGTGAATGATATGTAATAAAATCTCTAAGTAATTCTGTAAGAGCCCTTTCAATAAGTACAAAATAAATGCAGTGAGAGAGTACTGTGTGGTAGTTTAATTGTCACTGTTTTTTCCTTCTAACTGGTACATTAAATAAGGTTGATTGATTGTGTCATATTAGATAAGAATAGATGAAATACAGCATATTCCTCCTACAATAAACGGATTCATAGGCTATATTATAAGTGGTCAATTATAACTATCAACGGTAAATCGAACCTGTTCAAACTCAGGCTATCTTTAAAGTTCTTTGCATGGCTCTGAGAGCTTGAGTTTGGAATCTGACGGACTTGATTAAAAATCAGAGCTCTTTCATTTACTAGTTATAAGCTTTGATAATAGTACACAACTCCCCTCAAATTCCTTATACAGCTAAAGGGGAAATAATATATATCTTGTAACAGGAGGATTAAATACTATTTTTGTTAAATGCCCAATTCCAAAATGTTAGATTGTGCCCTCTACTTTCCTGAAATTTATATATTTGTTTGCGTACAATTATGAAATAACATAATCATTCTTTTTACCAAATACCAGTCCCACAACCTGGAGACAATCTTGGCAATTCTCTCAAAATCTCTATGAACTCAATGCATGTGTGTGTGTTTGTGTGTGTGTGATTTGAAATAGGAACATTATAAAACTATATTAGCATTTCCTAGTGAATAGCATATTCTTAAAATCTGTAGCTTTTCAAGAACTGTGACGGTTCTTGTTTGTTTACTGCTATATTCCTCTAAAAATGTGTTTGGAACAAGAGTTGTTGATTCAATAAATATTTGTTGAATGAAGGAATGAGGTTTGATTTTAAACACATACCTACCTACCTCCTTCTTAGTTTTCAGTTACATAATATCCCATTATTAGAAAATAGAATTATTTCAAGAAGCTTTTTGAATGACATGAAATTGTTGATATACAAAAAACCCTCTATAAATATTTTTGTATGAATATAATTTGAAAAAGTAGGCAGGCTTATATTTTTAGAATATATTTCTATAAATCTATTTAACAAATAGAGCTAACAAATAGATCTTGACTTAACAAGTCAAGAGTTTTTCCTTTAATTTTGAAAGGTAATATCCAAATTAAAAATTATGTATTTTTGTTTGCCCAGTAAAACCCCCACTTGTTTTGAAAACAAATCAACATTTAACTTTGGAGAATTATTTCTTTCTCTCTCTCTCTCTCTCTCAGTCCATGTGAATTTTGTGACATTAAACCCACCCCTCAAAAAAAAAAAACCCCACCCTTCAGCTCCAGGGTGAGTGTTTGTTTGTACTGGAAACAGGGTTGCCAGACTGAGCAAATAAAAACATAGAATGTTCAGTTAAATTTGAATTTTAGAAGAACAATGAATTTTTTTAGTATAAAATCACATACCTATACATATACATTGGAGACATATATAAACAGATACAAGTGTGTATATTAGATGTATAAGATTTTATGATGAATTAGATTAAAATTTATTGACAGAAATTCAAAATTCTTGGCCATTTCTTAATCTGCATAAATAACTGAGTCTAAATTAGAGATAATAACATATAACAAATAAAAATGATAATTTTAGGCAATTTTTGTATTGCATTAATAAATGTATTGTACAATGCTAAAAATGTTTATCTTATTTTTTTAGAAATTAATTCTATGTACAGTTCTGCAACAGTTTATACTTAGTTCCATTACTAATCCCACTTCCAGAAAACTGTTTAATATACCATATCTCCCCCGATGGATGGCACCACAACAAAGTGAAGTGTTCCTTTGAAATTGTGAGATTGTGTACACATATGTGTGAGTATCTTACTGAAAATTTGAAAACTATGAATTCCCTAAAAAAAATAGGGTCTATGACCTTTTCTTTATATCAGCAGTATTTATCAATCTGTCTGGAATATTGCAAGAGATTAATACATCTTTGCTGAACTGAACAAAATGAAAGCACTGTATCTACAATAAGACTTTCGGCAACAGGTATACAGGGCATGAATCAGTTAACTGTCAAGTCATAGGCTCCCATACATATCTGACTTCTCAACTCAAGTTATTTTTATGTAGACTTAGGCTAATTTTTAAACTACGACAATATAAATAGGCATGATGAACATCTGTAATTTCTAGTCTTGTAGGATCAAGTAGAAAAAAATCAAAGCACAGGAATCATTATATTTTGAAATTCAAAAAGAGAAAATGAGAAAAAATAAGTTAATGCCAAGGCCATTAAATGAAAAGAAATTTATTTGAGCGCATGATTTATGTTTAAAAAAAAAACCTTGCTTTTTTGATAAAAGAATATGTTTTATGGAATCTTTATCTAGATATTAAAATGTCTAACATTATATAAAATACAGATTCTTAAAGTACTAACAAATTCTGTAAGAAGTAACATATATAACCTAGTCAATTAATTTTAATTTCTTCACCCAAAATAACATTTTCTCATTACTCTCCATGTAAACTCAGTTAAGTATAACTTAATGATATTATTATTTCTTCTATTTTTGTGCCCCAAAACAATTAGATATTGAAGGAAAGACAATGCATTTACCTCTAGAAAAGTAGTTTGTTACTCAGAGGTACTAGAATCCTACTTCTGGGTTTTAGTTTATTTTTAACTCAAATTTCAGGTTTATAATGCTAAATTCAAATCTAGGTTTTATGCAGTATGATGAAATGTGAAAGAAAGTAGTACATCATGAACACAAGGTCAGTCACTCAGTGGACAATGTCTTATCCTAGGCAATGTTTTTTATTGATTTTTAAGCATTAGAAGAGCATATTTGACTATGAAAGATAAGCAAATAATGTGGTAAAGCTCCATATCAATATATCTTTAAAACTTTTAAAGAGCTATAAGTTTAAGAGAATTAAAGAAGGAAAGTTTTTTTAAAAAAGAAGGAAAAGTTGCTGATACAGGAAATATCACTCAAATACACAGACCTACCTGTAATGTGAAGTTGATTAGAATTAACTTTACATTTGCCTATGGGATCTATTATTCTATGGATTTTACAGTTAGACTTTAACTGAGGCAAACTACAATTAAGCTACTCACAATACATTGGAAAAAATGTTTCCAACTGAAAAAAATTATTGCAAATGTTAAGATATGCAAGATATTTTCACTCATGTTAATCAAATATAAGATTAAATATCTCCTCTTTTTTTAAACATTTTTTTAACATTTATTTATTTTTGAGACGGAGAGAGACAGAGCATGAACGGGGGAGCATCAGAGGGAGAGGGAGACACAGAATCTGAAACAGACTCCAGGCTCTGAGCTGTCAGCACAGAGCCCGACGCGGGGCTTGAACTCACAGACTAGGAGATCATGACCTGAGCTGAAATCAGAAGCTTAATTGACTGAGCCACCCAGGCACCCCAAGATTAAATATCTTCAATGCAAGGAGTAATTATAATGTTTTGACAGGTTTCTGCCTTATGATACCTATTAAATACTCAAATTTCACTTTAAAAATGAAGATTATTAATCATAGCAATATTTCAAGAGACTCCATTTAACATATACTTGTTCCTAATAAATACTTATATAATGTAATGAATATTTATCTAAAACTGAATGTACCATTGAAACTAAATGTTTCAATACCTCTGTAATAAGCATAAGCTATAAAAAACCGAACTCATCCTTCTACTGTATTATAACATTTACACGGATCAATATCCACTTATTGTTTCTATTCATTAACATGGCACCCCACCCACATAAAAATGTTCATATCCTTAATAAGGTTATCATAGAAATGAATGTGAAGTTGTTAAATGAAAAGATAGATTAAAATGAAGTCCTTTGTAGTTGTGTTTGTGTGTTTTTTAGAGTCCCTGAATTGTCAGGAGTGTTATTCAAAAAGTATTACATTAATAATAAGTTTCTGTTATTGAAATTAGACCACAAAAACAGTATAGATGTGTTTATGAGAAGCCAAAGCTTCAAATTGTTTTTTTTTTTTTAAAGCAACATGTCAGGTTGAATTAAACTATATTAAAATAATCCAACGATATTTTGTTTTATTTTTATTTTTAATTTTTTTAATGTTCATTTATTTTGGGGAGAGAGCATGACCAGGGGAGGGGCATAGTGAGAGGGAGACAGAGAATCCAAAGAAGGCTCTTAACTGTCAGTGCAAAGCCCAACAAGGGGCTTGAACCCAAGAACCATGAGATCATGACCTGAGCCGAAGTTGGATGCTCAACTGACTGAGCCACCCAGGTGCCCCAAGATATTTTCATTTTAAACCAGTACTAATATTTTGAAAGGCAAGTAGTGTATAATTCCTCTAATAATATCACAGAAATATTCAGAAGAGAGACTCCTTCAAATAATTTTCATTTACTGTTACAAATAAATGGCCATCGCACTAATTAATCATAGTCCTCTGAGGCTTACAACAGTTGATGTCTTAATGTTTCAGAGAAAGTGACATATCCACATACAGGAAACATACTGGGGTCTTTCCCTTTTGAGACTATTAGAATTAACCTAATAGTTAAAACTGAATGGAGATAGGATCAAATAAAAATACATTTTTAACTTCATCCAAATAAAGTCTATAAATGGGGTTAGAATATTAGTTACAACTAGTGCAGTTAAAAGTCTTTGGGCCTCTAAGACCAAAATGACAACCTTCTAATAATATAAAATTATTATCTAATGACAGATCTGTTAGTCCTCAAAATGGTATCTTTGTGCATCAACATGTAAATGGTTTCTAAGACATTTAGAATTCTCTATTTAAAGGATCGAATAAGAATTAAATTTGAGAAAACACCTCAACACTTTTAACATATGATATTGTAAACATCACATGACATCTCAACAAGATGAATCTTGTATCTTGGTAGAGGCAGCAATTAAATTATTATTATAAGACTCACTACCCAGATGAGTTCTAGAAAAAGGGCTATTATATTGAGGGAATATCAAGAGGACAGGATAATATTAAGAAGGACAGATGAGAACTGGCCCAGTGATCTCTAATCTTCCTATTTCTCCCTTGTTCTTCCCATGTGTAATATATATTCTGAAAGATATTGACTGAGGGTTGATGGGGGGGTGGGAAGGAGGGGAGGGTGGGTGATGGGTATTGAGGAGGACACCTGTTGGGATGAGCACTGGGTGTTGTATGGAAACCAATTTGACAATAAATTTCACACTAAAAAAATTAAAAATAAAGAAAAATAAAATTAAAAAAAAGATCCTTTTCAACTGGATTACTTTTATCGTAGGGTCATGCCAAGTATGTTCTCATTGATGTTGCCTTGACCATTTACAGAAAATCAGAGAGACAGAAATGAACAGATGTATAATTTATTTCTGGGAAGAGGGTTATCAAGTTTGCAAACATATTATAGTTAGGTTCTGAATTTTAATGGATGTTTGAAAACTAAGGAATAATTAAGAAGAATTCATGGCATTGACTAATTATATAACTTAGAATATTCTGGATTAGCTTCAAATCTTCACATATATTATTTTGTATGTGGGGAAAAGATGGTAAGCAATTATACCACTGTATTATATTATTGCACAAAATTATACTGACAAATACAACAAGTACAGCACTAATAAAACTAACAACAGCATACCCATATTAATACTAATAGACTATAACACTAATAAAAAGAGAAACTTGCTTTTTCATTATATAAGTGTAAAACAATAAACCTATTTCACATTTATGCTCCTCAGATTACTATATTTCTTTGTTTCTTTCAACTAATATACACAAAGATAAAAAAACTGTCTAATATATTTGTATCATTAGTTGTTCTGCAAGAGCATTACTGTTTTTATTGACTTTAGGATTACAGGGAACACATATGATTAATTCTGACACAGAAAGTATCAAATTGAGGTACACTTCAAACATACTAGAATTATGAGACAATGCAATCCCAATCAAAATTGCACCAGCATTCTTCTCGAAACTAGAACAAGCAATCCTTAAATTCATATGGAACCACAAAAGGCCCCGAATAGCCAAAGTAATTTTGAAGAAGAAGACCAAAGCAGGAGGCATCACAATCCCAGACTTTAGCCTCTACTACAAAGCTGTCATCATCAAGACAGCATGGTATTGGCATAAAAACAGACACATAGACCAATGGAATAGAATAGAAACCCCAGAACTAGACCCACAAACGTATGGCCAACTCATCTTTCACAAAGCAGGAAAGAACATCCAATGGAAAAAAGACAGTCTCTTTAACAAATGGTGCTGGGAGAACTGGACAGCAACATGCAGAAGGTTGAAACTAGACCACTTTCTCACACCATTCACAAAAATAAACTCAAAATGGATAAAGGACCTGAATGTGAGACAGGAAACCATCAAAACCTTAGAGGAGAAAGCAGGAAAAGACCTCTCTGACCTCAGCCGTAGCAATCTCTTACTCGGCACATCCCCAAAGGCAAGGGAATTAAAAGCAAAAGTGAATTACTGGGACCTTATGAAGATAAAAAGCTTCTGCACAGCAAAGGAAACAACCAACAAAACTAAAAGGCAACCAACGGAATGGGAAAAGATATTTGCAAATGACACATCGGACAAAGGGCTAGTATCCAAAATCTATAAAGAGCTCATCAAACTCCACACCCGAAAAACAAATAACCCAGTGAAGAAATGGGCAGAAAACATGAATAGACACTTCTCTAAAGAAGACATCCGGATGGCCAACAGGCACATGAAAAGATGTTCAACGTCGCTCCTTATCAGGGAAATACAAATCAAAACCACACTCAGATACCACCTCACGCCAGTCAGAGTGGCCAAAATGAAGAAATCAGGAGACTATAGATGCTGGAGAGGATGTGGAGAAACGGGAACCCTCTTGCACTGTTGGTGGGAATGCAAATTGGTGCAGCCGCTCTGGAAAGCAGTGTGGAGGTTCCTCAGAAAATTAAAAATAGACCTACCCTATGACCCAGCAATAGCACTGCTAGGAATTTATCCAAGGGATACAGGAGTACTGATGCATAGGGGCACCTGTACCCCAATGTTTATAGCGGCACTCTCAACAATAGCCAAATTATGGAAAGAGCCTAAATGTCCATCAACTGATGAATGGATAAAGAAATTGTGGTTTATATACACAATGGAATACTACGTGGCAATGAGAAAAAATGAAATATGGCCTTTTGTAGCAACATGGATGGAACTGGAGAGTGTGATGCTAAGTGAAATAAGCCATACAGAGAAAGACAGATACCATATGGTTTCACTCTTAGGTGGATCCTGAGAAACATAACAGAAACCCATGGGGGAGGGGAAGGAAAAAAAAAAAAAAAAAAGAGTTTAGAGTGGGAGAGAGCCAAAGCATTAGAGACTGTTAAAAACTGAGAACAAACTGAGGGTTGATGGGGGGTGGGAGGGAGGGCAGGGTGGGTGATGGGTATTGAGGAGGGCACCTTTTGGGATGAGCACTGGGTGTTGTATGGAAACCAATTTGACAGTAAATTTCATATATTAAAAAATAAAAAAAAAAAAAAAAAAAAAAAAAAGACTGTAGAAAAAGGTACAGAGGAGGATGATTAGAAAGGCAATAAAAGTATATAAATAGCCTAGTAACAAATCTGTTTTGAAATGTCCAAGCCCAGAATGAGTAATAATTCATAATAAAGAACATATTAGAAAGTGAAAAAAAAAAAAAAAAAAAAAAAAAACATACTAGAATTATGAGATAATCATGAAATAGTAAAGATTTGATTCCTTAAAAAAAAATCTAGAAGATAAAAACCAAAAATATTTATCACTGAGAATTTTCTTTTAAATTGCACCAGAGATCCTTCTAAAAGTAAACAGTTTTTATAACTACTTAAAGAAACTGCAAGTTGCTTAATAAATAGTATTAATATATATATATTCAATATGAATTCTAACACTATTTACAATAACTGTTTGTAACTAACCAATCTTTCTACAGAGACTGACTTAAAATGAGAGTGGTAAAGTTTGCTGTAAAGCTTAAAAATTCTAGATTGATTTGTTCAATCTTAATAAGTAAAGTTGATTTGAAACTCTGTATTTAAGAGGCATATACTAATTAAGTCACAGTGATCCACATTTACTCAAATCTTTAAACCAAAGATAAGGTAACATTACTGGTACCTCTCTCCGTCGAGAAGCCCAACATGTTTGTTTGATCTTCCATACCACTGCAGCCACCAGCAATAGGGATAAAAAACAACTGGAAAATAAAATACAAATAATTTTTGCTTAAAACATTAGAAACATGTAATGAAATACAAAAGAATACACAGAGAATTTAAAAGTAAATAGAACTAACCACTCCACTTTGGTAAATAAAGCAAAAGTGGATAAATTAGCAATGTTTAAAATGCTCTCAAGTAAAATCAAAGCATACAGTAATTATTTATATTCCTTGTTATACAGTGTAGTCAATCTTTAAGATTTTTTCTGACAGAAGGAGTATAAATTTATAACTGTTGGTCTTATGAAGCAACAGAAATCAATTTAAAATTGCTATTGAGTCATAAAAGCTTGCAACTTTATAAATTTACATTTCAAACAGGTTCATTCACTTTATCTGTATTAGCAACTATTTTAGATATGAGCATATTCCAGTGGTTTTCAATTGAAGACAATTTTGCTCCCTGTTTACCCCTAGGGCAATCTGGCAATGTCCGGAGACATGTGATAATCACAACATTGATAGGGGTACAACTTGGCATCAGATAAGTAGAGATTTGAATTTGAATACTGCTAAACACCCTGCAATGCACGGAACTGTCCCCAACAGCAAGGAGTTATCCAGTCCAAGTTGTCAGTAGTGCTGAAGTTAAGAAACACTGGCCCATGCTAAAGTTTACACTAAGAAATAATTCAGTCACAGTGTTTATAGGTACGGCTTATACATATTAGGTACAATATAGCCATAAGCTATGAAAATGTGGGATACTTTGTTAACAGTGGTTTGAGACTGGCAAATCTCAAAATAACAGAATTATGTGAGTCTGATTAATCGGTTCCAACCATGTAGCACTGTTTTCTCTCCCTTTGCTCTGCGATCGAACGTTATGCTGTGAAAACACCCAGAGATGAGTAGACCCGGACCACTACAAATTCACTGGTTACAGGTCACTACAAAAAACCTTATCTTCATCCTTAATTGATAATCCTTGTATTCACTCATAAGCTGTGTAAATCTTAACATTTTCTACTTTTGTTAATTCCATAATATATTTTTTTCTCCCTGTTTCACTTGAAGAGAAGATCTTAGAATATTCTTCAAGGATGATAACAAAGGCAATTCTAGCACCTATCCTTTGAGTGCTGAACACATTCCTGATACTGTGCTAAATACATCACATTGATGCTTGGATTTAGTTTTATAAGAACACTTCTGGATGGAATATATGATTCCTATTTTTAAAAAGAAAACCCCAATGCTCAGAAAGTTCAAAATAAATTACTTATAGTCCCAAAGGAAATAAGTGGTAGAGTCAAAATTCAAATCCACCTATGTACGCCTCAGACTCTCTCCTCCCCATCTGTTAAGCAACTCTGATCTTGCACACAATCTCATAAGAGTTGTATTTCCATTTCCATTCTCTAATCTGTTATCCAGTATCAAATAAAGTGGATAAAAAAAGAAAAAGAGAAAAAAGCCTGTGATCCTAATCTTTTTAACCACTGAAGTGCCTTTTGGTCTTAGTAATTATCTTGTCCCTAATATTTATACCCTCTGTTTCATCTTAATTTTAATTTCCACAAGTGCGCAAGTCCCATATCTCCTGAAAAAAAAAAAAAAAAAAACCAACTACCCTATTTTATTGACCCTATCATTTCCTCTAGTTTATTATGTGATCAAGGTAGGCACCTCTATGTCAATTTCCTCATAACCTAGTCTTATTTAACTCCTTGTAATCTGGCATCTGCCTTATATACTAATAAAGTTGTTACTATTAATAATGATTAATATTTATAAAATAGTCAACATTCTAAAGAATACTTTCCTCAAGGTGGCTTTCTAAAAATGAAATAAATAAACTGGTCTCTTCTCTATTAACTGACTTTCACTTCTCAATTGACAACACTAGCCACCCATTCTTTAAAACTTGTTCTTAATACTTTATTTTCTGTTTTAAAGTTTTTATTTAAGTTCCAGTTCCTTAACATACAGTGTAATATTAGTTTCAGGTGTACAATTTATTGATTCAATACTTACATACAACAGCCGGTGCTCATCACAAGTGCCCTCCTTCATACCTATCACCTATTTAACCCACCCACCCCCACCCCCCTCCCCTCTGGTAACGCTCAGTTTGTTCTCCATAGTAAAGTCTGTTTCTTGGTTTGCCTGTCTCTTTTTTCCCCTATGATGATTTGTTTTGTTTCTTAAATTCCACATGAGAGAAATCATATGGTATTTGTCTTTCTCTGAGTTATTTCCTTAGCATAATACTCTCTCGCTCCATATATATACTTACTCAACATCTTATTTATCCATTCATCTACTCGATGGAAATTTGGGCTCTTTCCATAATTTGGCTATTGTAAATAATGCTGCTACAAATATTGGGGTGCATACATGTCTTCAAATTAGTATTTTTTGTATTCTTTGGGCAAATACCTAGTAATGCAATTGCTGGATCACGGGGCAGTTCTATTTTCAACTTCCAGTTTGCATTCCCATCAACAGCGTAAGAGGATTCCCCTTTCTCCACATCCTCACCAACATCTATTATTTCTTATGTTGTTAATTTTAACTATCCTGACTGGTACGAGGGGGCATTTTATTGTGGTTTTGATTTGTATTTCCCTGATGATGATCATGTTAAGCATCTTTTCATGTGTCTGTTGGCCATGTGTATATCTTCTTTAGAAAATGTCTATTCATGTCTTCCCATTTTTAATTAGATGTGTTTTTTGGATATTGAATTCTATCAGATCTTTATATATTTTAGATACTCTTTTCCAGATATGTCATTTGCAAATATCTTTTCCCATTCCATAGGTTGCCTTTTAGTTTTATTGATTGTTTCCTTCACTGCACAGAAGCTTCTTATTTTGATAAAGTCCCAACAGTTTATTTTTGCCTTTGTTTCCCTTTCCTAAGGAGACATATCTAATAAGAAATTGCTATAGCCAATGTCAAAGAGGCTACTGCTGTGTCATCCTCTAGAACTTTTATGGTTTCCTGTCTCACATTCAGATCTTTCATCCATTTCAAATTTATATTTGTGCTTGTGTGTGAAAGTGGTTCAGTTTCATTTTTCTGCCTGTTGCTGTCCACTTTTCCCAACACTATTTGTTGAAGAGACTCTTTTTTTTTTTTTCCCTCAGATATTCTTTCCTCCTTTGTCAAAGATGAATTGACCATAAAGTTGCAAGTTGATTTTTGGATTTTCTATTCTGTTCCATTGATCTATGTGTCTGTTTTTGTCGCAATACCGTACTATCTTAATCAAACTAGAGCGTTGTAATATAACTTGAATTCCAGAATTGTGATGCCTACAGCTTTGCTTTTCCTTTTCAAGGTTGCTTTGGCTATTCGGGGTCTTTTGTGCTTCCATACAAATTTCAGGATTGTTCTAACTTTGCGAAAAATGCTGTTGGTATTTTGATAGGGATTGCATTAAATATATAGATTGCTTTGGGTAATATAGCCATTTTACCAATATTTGTTCTTCTAATCCATGAGCATGGAATGTTTTCAATTTCTTTGTGTCATCTTAAATTTCTTTCATCAGTGTTTTATAGTTTTCAGAGTATAGGTTTATTACCTCTTTAATTAGGTTTATTCCTAGATATCCTATGGTTTTTGATGCAATTGTAAATAGGATTGATTCCTTGATTTCTCTTTCTGCTGCTTTATTACTGGTATATAGAAATACAACAGATTTCTGCATGTTGATTTTGTATCCTGCAATTTCACTGAATTTATCAGTTCTAGCAATTTTTTGGTGGGGACCTTCAGTTTTTCTACATACAGTATCATGTCATCTGCAAATAGTGAAAGTTTTAATTCTTCCTTGTTGATTAGGATGCTTTTTATTTCTTTTTGTTGTCTGACTGCTGTGGCTAGGACTTACAGTACTATGTTGGATAAAAATGGCGAGAGTCGATATCTTTGTCTTGTTCCTGACCTTCATGGAAGAACTCTCAATATTTCCTTGTTGAGGATGATATTAGCTGTGGGCTTTTTATATGTGGCCTTTATTATGTTGAGGTGTGTTCCCTTTAGCCCTACTTTGTTGAAGGATTTCATCAAGAATGGATGCTGTATTTTGTGAAATGCTTTGTCTGCATATTGAAAGGATCATACAGGGTTCTTATCCTTTCTTTTATCAATGCGTTGTATCACACTGATTGATTTGCAAATATCGAACCACCCTTGCGGCCCAGGAATAAATCCTGCTTGATGGTGGTGAATGATTCTTTTAATACACTGTTGGATTCGGTTTGGTAGCATTTTATTGAGAATTTCTGCATCCATTTCATCAGGGATATTAGCCTGTAATTTTATTTTTTAATGGAATCTTTGTCTGGTTTTAAATCAAGATAATGTTGGCTTCATAGAATGAATTTGGAAGTTTTCCTTTCTTTTCTATTTTTTGGACTAGTTTGAGAAGAATAGGTATGAGCTCTTCTTTAAATATTTGGTAAAATTTGCCTGTGAAGCCATCTGGCCTTGACTTTTGTTTGTTGGGAGATATTTAATTCAATTTTTTTTTTTTTCTGGTTATTGGTCTGTTCAAGTTTTCTATTTCTTCCTGTTTCAATTTTGGTAGTTTATATGTTTCTAGGAATTTATTCTTTTTCTCCGGGTTGTCCAATTTTTTGGCATATAATTTTTCACAATATTCTCTCATAATTGTTTGTATTTCTGTGGTGTTGTTTGTTATTTCTCCTGTCTCATTTGTGAGTTTATTTATTTGGGTCTTTTTTCTTTTTGATAAATCTTGCTAGGGGGTTATCGATTTTATTAATTTTTTTGAAGAAATTATCTTATTGGTTTCCCTTCATCCTTCCTGACATAGTACAGGGTCAGTGAAAGTTGGCTGCATTCCAGGTTTCCTCTTTTAAATTATGGACATTCCCTAAAAGCCAGTTTACATCATGCTGTTGTTACCTTCTCTTGCTCTCAGAAAGCGCAAGCTCAGTTATCCTCATGGTCTCAGCTATAACCTTAATTGGAATGATTTCCAAACCTTTATCATTAGACCTGCCCAAATGAAAGCATCTTGTCACTAAAGGTGAACTAACATTTATTTCAGATGCCCTCCCAGGAAAGAAATTCCCAGCAAACTCTGTAATCCAGCCCCTAATCACTCATCAAAGCTGAGAAGCCGCTGACTCACAAGCATTCTATTTTTAGCTAGCTCAAACTAGAAAAATGTTCTTCTATTAAGCTCTTTCTAACTTTTATCAATCAATGCTGCTTCTGCCTTCTGGGTTATATGTTAAAACTTCTTTATATATTTGAAGAAGCCTACAGGATTCCTTCTAGTTCACTAGTTCTCAGTCAGAAAAGTTTTGTACTCCAGAAGATATCTGGTAGTGTCTGGAGACATTTTGGTTTCACCATTTGGTGGACATCTAGTGGGATGCTGGTAAATGCCTTACAAAACACAAGTCACCCCCCCCCCCATAACAGAGATTTTCCCATCTTAATATTCCAATAGTGCCATGAAACCCTGTTCTAGTCTGAATTATTGCCATTGTTGTATCCCAGATTAACACTGTAACTGTTAAAATGTGGTAGTAAAAAGTAAAGACTAAGAATCCATTTATCTGAATTTGAGTCCTTTAACATGAGATATATCACCTCCAATATACTGTGCCCAATCTGAACTCATGAATAAAATTCATAATAATAAAAGACACAAACATCCATTGAGTAATATGTACCAAGTACGGTTATGTGTTTTACATGGATTATTCAATTACCACAATCACACATGATATACCACGTATACTGTTATGAACTTATTTAAAGACAAGAGAGCTAAGTCATAGAGACTCTAAATAAGTTGCCTAAGTTACAAAAGTCTTAAATTGCAAGTTCTCCCTTTCTCCCAACTTCTTTTGATTCACCATTTCTTTTCAGCTAAAATGTAAAAACACATTCAACTTCAGAATCCCTGTGCCAAGGGGCGTCTGGGTGGCTCAGTCAGTTAAGCCTCCAATTTTGGATCAGATCCTAATCTCACAGCTCAGCCTCTGAGTTCGAGCCCCGCCTCAGGCTCTGTACTGACAGGTCAGAGCCTGGAAACTGCTTAGGATTCTGAGTCTCTGTCTCTCTTTGCACACCCCCACTCCCACCCCCATCCCACTCACACTCTGTGTGTGTCTCTCTCTCTCGAAAATAAACATGAAAAAAATAATAAAACCAAGATGATGTCAACAAATAGGCAAAACAATAAAGTTTTCACAAAATTTTAATAATCTCCAATAAATATTAGAAACCTAGCGAAATATACCTCAGTTCCTGGCATATAGTAGTTGTCATTAAGTTTTTGTTAAATGAATGAAATTCATTCTTCAATAGATTGAAAAATCTGTAATTGTTTCTGATATTAGATGTCCTATTTGGCATTTTAATCCCTATAGCAAGGAAATATTTACAAATATTTTTTTTTATTTCTAATAAACCAAACTGCAAATAAAAGTTATAGTCCCTTTTTTAAGGGACCATAAAAACAAAGATTCTTGACAGATTTACCCAGCATTGTTGAAAACTCATTCTTACGTGACTATCAGAAAATGCTAGTCCATACTGACAATCCTGGAAACCTTTAGAATGACAAAATTTCCATCAGTCTTCATTACTTGATAGAGCAGTGCCCTGCACACCGCCCTGTTCTTTCCACTGGTTTCCTTATGCCCAATGGATGCTCAGTGAGTGAGAAATAAACTTTTATTAAATCATGTGACTAAGATTTCTGGGTTTATCTGGTCTAATTAGCTTTTCCCTAATATCTCTTTTAACTCAAAGGTCTTAATGGGTAACATCAAGTATTAGCATCCCTTAATCTACTATGTGGCACTTTGGTCAGAGAAAAACTAGTTTCACTGCTTTCTTTCACATCTTCTTTTTTCTTTCATATTATACAATAGCTCGTACTGCTCCTTAGTATAGATATGGGTAGGGGGGGCACGCAGGAATAATTGGGCATTCATTTCTTAATAAAGTCTGCTGTATAATAATGCCAGAAGATCTGAAAGGTTCAACACCCTTTAGTAAAATCCTCCTAATGGAAATAGAAAAAAAAAACAGAAATGAAAAGAAATATAAAAAGGCAAGTACATGAGCTACAGGAATAAAAAAGAGAAGCGTAGGAACTTAGGGAGAAATATTTCAATAATTTGATTTTAACCTTCATAAAATGGTCATTATGGAAAGGATTCTTAATATGAAAAACCATGGAACTCATTAGGTATTCTCATTTAGTGAAAATTAAAAAGAATTCAATAAGTGTAACACAGTGTGGTATAAGGTTATATTGTAAAGCAGGTTTCTAGTGACAAAGAAATATCCTCTGGTGGTAATCTAGTTGGCCAAATGCAAAAAGAGATAATATTGTCACTATTTTATAGCAATTTGAGGTTAATTGATCATAAAATTCAAGTCTTAAATACATATTTTAAAAGATGGTTTGGGCATATTAATCTTTTATTCCACTGAAAAATGCTACAAACTAGGGAATTGTTTTGAAATATAGAAACATATTATTTTAAAAAGTAGTTTACCTCCTAATAACTGCTATTCCAGAAAATATCTTTCAAGGGTTTTAAAAATACCTTCCTAACACTTGAAAGATGTTTTTTTTTCTTATCAACTAAAATATTAACAAAGTAAATTGCTAACTTACAATGCAATAAAAACTCCATATTTAAAAAATTATTTGTTTTAGTTATTAGATTGGCAAAGATGAAAAATCAACAAGGTCTAGTGGGTAAAGGTGGAAAAACAATGTGTTCATTGCAATAAATTGTTACGAATTTTCTGAGGATTGTTAAGCAAGAGTTAATTATACCTTAGGATGCATTGTCAGCTAAGATGATTTCAAAGGCAAGAGACAGAAATCTAACACAAAATGGTATAAACAATATCAGGACTAAATGGATTTTATACTTCCTGCTATGAAAATAAATTGTGTTCTCCCAAGATTCCTATGCTGAAGTCCAACATCCAATGTGACTATATTTTAGAGATAAGTAATTTAGGAGGTAATCAGGTTAAATGAGGTCATTAGGGTAGGGTCCTGATTCAACAGTATTTTGTTTTCAATTTTCTTTAAATTAAAAAAAAATGATGCTTATTTATTTATTATTTATTTTTTTTAAAGAAAGAGAGAGAGCAAGCCAGGGAGGGGCAGAGAAAGAAAGGGAGAGAGAAATCCCAAGCATGTTCCATGCTATCAGCCCAGAGCCCCCACGCAGGGCTTGAACCAACGAACTGTGAAATCATGACCTGAGCAGAAATTGAGTTGAATGGTCAACCAACTGAGCCACCCAGGTGCCCTAGGATTAGTGTTCTTATAAGAAGATACCCAGAGAGCTTGCTTTTTCCTTTTTTTGTTCTTCTCTTCTCTTTTCCTTTTCTTTTATCTTTCTCTCTCCCCCTCTCTCTCTCTTCCTCCTTCTCAACCCCTCCCAGCCTTCCTCTCCCTCTTCTTCCATTGTGCACACACTGAAGAAAGGCCATGTGAGCACACAGTGAGAAAGTGGCCATTGGTAAGCCAAGAGGAAGCCTACATCAGAAACCAACCACTCCAGCACCCTGATCTTGGACTCCTCAGCCCCCCGGACTGTGAGATAATAAATTTCTGTGGTTTAAGCCACTAGTCTGTGTAGTATTTTGTATGGCAGCATGAGCAGAGGCAGATTTGGGTACCAGGAAGTGGGTGCTGCTTGTAACAAATGTCTATAAATGTGGAAGCAGCCCTGGAACTGAGTAATGGGTAGAGGCTGGGGGAAATCTGAGGAGCATGCGAGAAAAAGCCTTGATTTCTATGAAGAGACTGTTGGAAGAAATGGATGATGTTAAAAGCGGTTCTGGAGAGAGCTCAGAAAGAATCAAGTACAGCTAGAGAGAAGGTCTCTCTTCTTAGAGAATGCATAAATGATCACAAACAGAATGTTGATATACATACATACAGATGTTAAAGACCATTCTGGTAAAGTCTCAGATAGAAATAAGCAACATGTTAATAGGAACTGGAGGAAAGGCCATCCTTGTTATAAAGTGGCAAAGAACTTAGCTGAATTGTGTTCCAGTGTTTTGTGGAAGGTAGAATTTACAAGCAATAAAATTGGATATTAGCAGAGAATACTTCTAAGCAGAGTATTGAAGACAGAGCTTTGGATCTCCTCATGGCTTATAGCTAAATGCAAGAAGAGAGATGAGTTGGAGAAGGAACTGTCTAGAAAAAAAGGAACAAGAACTTGGAGGTTTGCAAAATTCTCAGCTTAAACCATATTGCAAAATCTGAAAAATCATGTTCTGAAGATAACATTAAAGGGTGTAGCTGAGCAACCATTTATAAAAAAGAGATCATGGGTATGATTCAGGGACTTAATCAGCCATCTCAGCAGAACCAGGAATAGAGATGAGATTTTACCAGCAGAGACACTGTGAGTGTGAACTGAAGGGGGCAGAGAAAACAAAAGGGAATGAAAGAAGGGTGTCAGGCTTCTTGGATTCTACAGATTGGGACCATGGAGCTATTTATTCAGTTGGGAATGTGCTTTACCCTTTAAGAAAAGGGAGTGATCCTAAAGTTAAGTAAGAGATCATCAGGGCAAGACTGGTTGGTTGTTCCTTAATCTTCAAGGGTGGGACCTCTGTGGGGACCAAGATGCCACCATCTAGGGATAAAGGGGGATAAAGCTGCAGCACAGTGCTGCAGGGGCAGGGCCACCTCACAATGCTAAGAAGGCGGGGCCACTCCGTAGAGCTGTGTGGTGACACCGTCACCCCAGTGTATCTGGACGAAGGGCACTGAACCAGAGGATTATTCTCAAATCTTTAACATTTGGTGGAATTTGCCTTGCTAGGTTTTAGACTTGCTTGGGACCAGTTCCCCCTTTCTTCTTCAGATATCTCCCTTAAGAATTGAGAATGCCGACCCAACCATGGTATTTTGGAATCATATAAATTGTCTGGTTTTACTGGTTCACAGGTAGAGAAAATATTGCCTCAGGATGAATTGTATCCTAAATCTCATCCATATCTGATATAGATGGTATTTACATGAGGCTTCAGACTTTAAAACTAGAGCTGATGTAGGAATGAGTTAAGGCTTTTGAGATTGTTGGGATGGAGTGGATGTATTTCGCATGCAAAAAGGACATGATTGTGGGAGGCCACAGGCAGAATATAACGGATGAATTGTATTCCTCCAAAATTCATATGTTGAAACCCTAAACCTGAAAGTGATTATATTTGAAAATAGGGACTTTGGGTTGTAACTGAGGCTAAATGAGGTCATAAGGGAGGAATCCTGAACCAACAGAATTAGTGTCCTTATAAAAAGAGACCCCAGAGAGCTGGCATTTTCTCTCCATCTCCTTGCATTGAGGAAAAGCGATGTGAACGCACAGCAAGAATACAACCGTCTGCAAACCAAGAATTCTCACACCAGAAACCAACAATACTCGCACTCAAATCTTGGACTTCCCAGCCAGCAGGACTGTAGGATTTATAAATTTCTGGTGTTAAAGCCACTCTGTCTGCGGTACGGCAGCCAAGCCGACTAAGACACTCTTCAAGGTCAGAAGGGAAAAAATAACTGCCAGGTTTGGACTGATCGGCACGCTGGCTACATCGCTCTCTGATTCTCCGAACTATACACTCTACTGTGCATCAGCTGTGGCCTCAGGCCCGTTTCCCTCTTAGGAATACAAACGGATGCAGGAATTCCAGGACTCCCATTACATACCATTCATTACACATGGCTACTCTTCACCTATCACATGCCTATTGAAGCTAGGCACTAACTGGCTTTAGGCCACCTGTGAAGCTAGTGAGGGATCAATCCCACTCAAATAAATTCATTGCTGTATACCCATATGGAAGGAGTTAAATGAAGGCTGAGAAATAACCCATAAAATATACTTTAGATATCATTTATGTAAAATTCATAGGAAAATACCCAAATGAACTCCCTCCAAACTGCTAACAGATTTACAATTTTACAGAGCATCTTTGATAAATCCTTCCTTGAAATAGTTTACATAAGGTAGGGAGAAACAACATCTCCTAAGGAAGATCTTCATGGTTAACTCCTCCTGTTACAAATAATCTGCCTGGATAATACCTTAATCTCCCAAACTTACAACAGAAATTGATTAATGGTCATTGTATACAAATGCTCTTTTCTACACCCAATTTTTATTTAAAGCACACCTTAATGAAATCATGTGGTTAGGGTAAATGTTTTAATTATAAGATTTCCTTAATATTTTAAAAGTAGGAAATGCTCTTCTTAAAAAAAACTTTTCTAGACCATCAGTTCTAGTTTTCTAGAACATAGCATACACAGAAATATCACAAGCACACAGCTCAGTGAATTATCACAAAGGTAATATACCCATGTAACCAACATCCCAATAAAACAATAGTAATTTACCCATTCCTTCCTCCTCAAAGGTAGCTCTCATGCTGATTTTTAATACCGTAGTTTGGTTCTACCTATTTCTGAACTTCATACAAATGAAATCCTACAGTATTTGTTCTTTTGTTTCTGGCTTCCTTTGTTCAACACTATTGTTTGGAGTGACATCTATATTGTTCTTGTAGGATTAGTTTGGTTTTTTTCTGTTACCCCATATTTTTTCCTTTATACGGCTATATTCTCCATTCCGTTATTTTTGGGTATTTGAGATATTCTCAGGTTTTGGCTATTTAAAACACACTGCTATAGCTATTTTTGCATGGCTTTTGATGGAATGGAATTGTGGGACCACACAGTATGTGTGAATTCCACTTCAGGGTGCAGTGTCAGCTTGTTTTCAGTTGTTGCCCCAGTTCCTAGACTATCAAAAGTGTGGAGAGTGCCAGCACCCTCTCCAACATTTGGTTCTTGTTTTTGCTTTGCTTTGTTTTTTGTTTGTTTGTTTATTTGTTTCTTTTAGCCACTGTAATAGGTATATGGGAAGTAGAATTATACTGTGGTTTTCGGGGCGCCTGGGTGGCGCAGTCGGTTAAGCGTCCGACTTCAGCCAGGTCACGATCTCGCGGTCCGTGAGTTCGAGCCCCGCGTCAGGCTCCGGGCTGATGGCTCGGAGCCTGGAGCCTGTTTCCCATTCTGTGTCTCCCTCTCTCTCTGCCCCTCCCCCGTTCATGCTCTGTCTCTCTCTGTCCCAAAAATAAATAAAAAACGTTGAAAAAAAATTAAAAAAAAAAAAAAAAAAAGAATTATACTGTGGTTTTAATTTGTATTCCCTGAGGAAAATTAGGTTGAGCAATAAACGTTGGCATTCCTTGTCTTGCTAACAAAACTTAAGAATGGTCCACTTCCGTCACAGCCCTCTCTACTTGTTGAGTTTGTATTCTACTGGGAATGTTGATACTCCCTATAACAATACTTTGTTTCAGCCCATCTGTAGGCTGTGGTTACAACGCACTGGAAGCTCAGAAGCATTTTCAGGGCTGTTTGAGTCTGTCCTTCAGGTTCAGTCTGGGGCCTAAACCCACTTCTAACCACCAGCTAGGTCTCAGATTCTTTGGTATGCTAATTAGGATCATAGCCTCATAAGTCCCAGAAATTCATAAACAACTTAGGGGATGGCTTTTTTTCTTTCTGTTATTTCCCAGATCCTTTCTGGTTCCCTGGGCTCCACTTTTTATCCTCTGCTCAGAAACTGCCCAGTTCTGTGATGGTGCCACATTCTGTGCTAGGAGGACAGAGAAAAGGAAAATTAGCAATGGCGTTTGTCTTGGCCCTCTTGTAACCACAACTCTACCTTATATTAAGGAAGATTCCTCTCCCTCCGAGATTTGGCTCTTCCAGCTTCTCATTCCTAGCCATTTTTGCTGCAGCCAGCCAATGTTACTCCTGCAAGGCTGCTTGGGATCGGGGGTGAGTGAATTAAGGACAAAGAGGAAAAAATGGAAGGGGGTTCTCCACTACTCACTCTGAGCTTTAAGTGTTTCCTTTGCAGGGGCATCTGGGTGATTCAGTTGGTTAAACATTGGACTCTTGGCTTTGCTTCAGGTCATGATCTCACAGTTCTTGGGTTTGAGCCCACGTTGGGGCTGACAGCACAGAGCCTCCCTGGGATCCTCTTTCTCCCTGTCTCTCTGGCCCTCCACACCCCCCTCTCAAAATAAATAAATAAACTTAAAAGAGTTTCCTTTTCTACACCGTAACTCAGAACTAGGGGATATTTCCAGAATGTTTCTTGTCTAGATCTCAGTAGTCACTCTGAGTTTTCAGCCTGCATTTAGTTTCAAGTCAGGGGATACCAAAGGAAAGTAACAGTAAATTCCCAAACAGTTCAGGGGCACTTTCAATTCTGGTCTTCTCTGATCTTCCTGCTGATACTTACTTTTCAGAATTATCAAATAGCTGCCCCTAGATTTTATCCAGGTTTTACAGTAGAAATCAGTGGGAGATTTAAAAAAAGATGGATATTTACAGCCTTCAACTTAAAGTCACTAGCTATATTAGCCTTAAGAAGAGAGTCAGCCTGTCCTTTGAATCTTTGAAGCCAGGCATTGATTAACTTATTCTTTCCAGCTATGAAAGTCCTAGATGGCATCTTCTACCAATCTAAGGCTGTTTCATCTACACTGAAAATCTGTTGTTTAGTGTAGCCACCTTTGTTACCTATCTTAGCTAGATCTTCTGGATAATTTGCTGCAGCTTCTACATCATACTTAGTGGTGAAAGATTAAAAGCTTTTCCTCTAAAATCAGGAAGAAGATACCTGCTTCTGCCACATCTATTCAATGTGGTAGTGGATAGAGCAATTGACAAGAAAAAGAAATAAAAGGCACCCAAATTGGAAAAGAAGAAATAAAATTATATGTTTGCAAATAATAGGACCTTATATGTAGGAAACCCTAAAAGTTCTACAAACACAAAAAAACTTAGAATTAATAAATAAATGCAGCAAAGTAGCAGGACACAAAGTCAACATAAAAATGTGCTGAAGTTCTATACACTAATTTCTGAAAAGAAATTAATTAAACACCTCCATTTACAATAGCATCAAAAAGGATAAAATACTTGGGAATTAATCAAGGAAGTGAAAGACTTGTACAATAAAAACTACAAAATATTGCTGAAAATATATTAAAGACAAGTAAACAGAAAGACATTTCACGTTCATGGATTTGAAGACTCAATATCTTCAAGATTTGACACTATCCAAAGCAATCTACACATACAGTACAATCCCTATCAAAATCCCAACAACTTTTTTTTTTCAGAAATGAAAAATTCATCCTAAAATTCATATGGAACCTCAAGAACCATAGATAGCAAAGAAAAAAATAGACAAAAAGGAAAAAAAATCTTGAAAAAAGAACAAAGTTGGAGGAGTCATACTTCTTGACTTCAAAACTTACAACAAAACTATAATAATCAAACCAGCATTTGATTATAGGCCAATGGAATACAATAAAAAGCTCGGAAATAAACCTCCGTATATCAGATAAAATACTCTTGTGACAAGAGCACAAAGACCATTCTATGAAGATGGGACCATCTTTCAACAAATGATGTTGAGAAAACTGCATTGAAATCAAATGCAAAAGACTAGTTAGACCCTTACCTAATACCACACACACAAAAAATGAATGCAAAATGGATCAATGACCTGAACACAATAGCTAAAACTATAAAACTCTTCGAAGAAAATATAGGACAAAAGCTGTACGACATTGGTTTGGCAATGATTGGATATGACACCAAAGACATAGACAACAATAGAAAAAATAGACAAAATGGACTTCATAATAAAAACTTCTATTCACCAACAGAAACTATCAATAGAGTGAAAAGCAAGATACGTAGTAGGAGGAGATAATTGAAAATCATATATCTAATTAATTATCAGAGATTAATATCCAGGATGTATAAAGAGCTCCCACCATTCAACAAACAACAACAACAAAATAAACAAAACAAAGAACCTGATTCAAAAATGGGCAAAATATTTGAATAGACATTTTTTTACAAAGAAGATATACAAATGGCAAGCACACAAAAGCATGCTAAACATTACTAATCATTAGGGAAATGCAAATCAAAACTGCAATAAGATACTACCTCACACACATTAGATGGCTACCGTCAAAAACAAACATAAAAAATTATAAGTGCTGGTAAGAATACAGAAAAATTGGAACCCCTGTGCACTGTTGGTAAGATTTTAAAATGGTACAACTGCTGTGGAAAACGGGAAGAGGGTTCCTCAAAAAATTAAAAACATAAAGAAACAGAAAGCAAGGTCTTGAGTACATATTTGTACACTCATGATCATAGCAGCATTATTCACAATAGCTAAAAGACAGAAACAGCTCAAGTGTCCATCAGCAGATGAATGGTATATACATACAATGGAATATTATTCAGCCTTGGAAAGGAAGGAAATTCTGATAGTTGTTACAATAGGGATGAATCTTGAGAACATAATGCTAAGAGAAATAAACCAGTAACAAAAAGATTAATACTACATGATACCACTTATATAATGTACTGGAGTAGTCAAAAATCACAGAGACAGAAGGCTAAATGGTAACTGTCAGGGGTTGAAGGAAAGGAGATGGGAAATTATTATTTAATGGCATAGAGTTTCAGTTTTGTAAGATAAAAAGAGTTCTGGAGATGGAAAATGGTTATAGCTGCATAATAATATAAATGTACTTAATATCACTAAACTGTTCACTTAAAAATGGTTGAGATGGCAAATTTTATGTGTATTTTATCCTAATAAAAAATTGAGAGAAAAACAATAATTCATAAAAAATTAATAATTCTAGATTGTCTGCCCCTAAAACCATAATATTAAAATGAAAAAATATGAATACAAAGTTGACAAATATGTACAAGTAACAGAGTGAAATAGCACTAAATCTCACTTAATAATATGTAGATGGAACGTGAACATTGAAAAAGAACATATGGGAAAAAATACTAAGTTCTATTCTAATGGGCATCTATAATATACTGACTCCAATGATCTGAAAAACTCCATTATTATCAAGCAGGTGGAACATTTACCAATGTTGATCATATCTTTGACAACAGAAAAAAATTGAAGAAATACAGAAGTATCATAAAGGTCTTTCACTGACTGAAGAAAAGCCAGTAAAAAAGACACACTGAAAAAATCCTACACATTTGGAAATTCAAAGACAGACTTCTAAATAATTCATGTGGAAATCATAAAAGAAATTAGAAAATACTTTGAATTACAGTTAATAAAAGTGCTATATATTAAACTCCATGGAATGCAGCTGAAACAGAATATTTTTTAAAAGTGGTACACCTAAATGCATATATTAGAACCATATAACTAGAAATCAATAAGCTTGATTACATGTTTAAATCAAAAATTTGGAAAAATAATACAGCAACTCCATAAAAGTAGAAGAAACATAAGCAGAAAACAATGAAAATAATGAATTAGAAAACAATAAAATATGGAACAAAGCCATGAAATGTGGTTTTTAAAAGGACTCCCAACACTGTCAAAGTTCTTAATGGCTTATCAAGAAAAAAATGAAATGGAAAAAGAGGCAAAATTCACAATGAAAAGGGAGACATAATTCTAACATAAGTTCTGGAATATTAATATAGGAAAATATATGCCAATAAATTCTGAAAATAAAGTGGACAATTTCCTTAAACAAAATTATCAACTACGTCAAGAAAAAATAGAAAACCTGAGATGTAAATACTAATGAAATTTCATGAGAAACTGCAAAATCTAAAATTCAAAGCATGCAAAAACAAATTTAAAAACCTTACCAAAATTCATATGGTTTTACAGGGCAGTTCTACCAAACCTTCAAGTAACAGACAAATCTATTGTGCCAACTATTAAAATGTGCCTCCCTGATCCCTGACTACAAAGAGCACAATTAATCAAAGGCTCCCACCATCTTTAGTCAAAGGCTGATACTGGGAGATGCAGAACTCCTCTGATGAGTGATTTGGCTTGCAGAGTGCACTGAAATCTCAGGCTCTTTCACTCAACTACCTTTTCTTCCTGTTCCACTTCACAAAGGTCAGTTCAGCATTGTGGTCTAGAAGATCCGTCACCTTCTCCCCTGCTCTTTCCTCTGCAGGAGTTTCCCCTAATGCATTTACTGTATATTTAATCCCATCTTGGGTCTGCTTCTCTGAAGATTTATCTGGGTAATCAGGAGGTAAAAAGGGGATTTGGAACTGTCTCCCTTCTTCCTTGGCAGGCTAAAAGAACATCATCAATGTTAGTAGGGTGGTTGAAAGAATGCTTCCATTGCTAAAGCTTTCACCAGTGGGAATGTAGGGAAACATCTTCAAAAGAGTGTGGGTTGGCTGATTGCTGCTATGTTGTATTAATACGCGCAGTGTGATAATGAGAGACTGAAGGCCATTAACAAATATTAGTAACTAAATATAAAAGCTAGAGAGTCTCTTTTATAGCTTTAAATGAAGCCCTTTTCTTTGACATTGGAAAAGCCAATATGGATGATCAGCAGGATAATGATCTGGTTGTTAGAGTTGCAGAGCCCCAGAGATGATCGAATGTTCAGCCAGAACAGTTATCTCATGCAAAGACAAGGGCCATGGTTGGGAAAACCTAGCCCTTAAAATATGGGATAGGAATATTTAGAATGATATATCTCAATGAGGGCTTCTAAGGAAACTTCTGTTGTTCTACATCTCCCTTCCCTGGTAACAGAGACAATAACTACATCCCTACCAAGCTGCCATCACCTCCTCTCCTGTTTGCCAGACAGATAACTAGAGTATAATGACAGCATAATACATCTTGGCCTGATAAGAAAGGGAAGGTATTATATACTTGAAAGAGCTATAAGAATAACCTAGAATGTCCTGGCAGGAACGAGGGGAGCGTGATGGGAACTGGATTTTGGTGGTGTCTAATCAAGAGAGATGGCAGGTAAGACTGGACAAGCAAGAATTCATGAATTTGGGGATATATTCTCAGGACCACAGGAGATATAATACCCCACTGAGGACTCGTGAGGATGGAGTGACTCTTAGAAGCCTGGAAAAAACAATGGCCAATTGAAAGTGTAATGGAAACACCTGAGTTGCCCAAGCAGATGGATGAGAAAGGAACAAAGAAGTTGACAGAGGAAATGTTCTAGAATGGACATATTATGTAAGACCAGAAGAACTACTAGTAGACTGTGTTCCATAGGGCACACCACTCACCAAGGCTATTACAGAAGGAATACAATGATGAGGGAACATCTGCTTCACTAAGAAGTTCAGTGGTGGCTTTCTTCTACAGACTAGAGCTGACATCAGGAGAGGCAGTCTTGGGGTAGGCATTAAGTAATGGGGACCCAAAGTAAAAGATGCCAGGTGTCAGGGAATCCATGGCCCACAATTACCATAATGGTCAGTAAGTCTGTTGGATCAGCCAAGGGGGTTAGCCCACAAACAGCTGGGAAGATGATTAAGAATGTACGGTCTCCTCAGGGGAAAACTAGGTGGACAGCCAACACTGGTGCTATTTAACATTTAGTTTTATTTTAAGCAAGAATGAAGAAACAACAGGCTAAGAATTGTTGCCCCAATAGAAAAATCATGACCCTCTGCTCAGTTTCCAGATGAGCTAATTTACAAATCCAGAACCCCATGGAGAGAACAGGTGGCTGGGTCCATAGAAGAAAGGACATCTTGAAACATCTTGAAAAGTGTATAAAATGATCCTCAAAGGGACCTTTGTATGATCTTTCTATTTGTGTATATTTGGGTATACAATTACATACAGGCATATACATGGTTACATATATAATTCACGAGGAATAAACAGATATTTTGATTACTATTAGACATAGGTTGAGAGATGATACTCTAGATACTCAAGGACTAAAATGTCAAGATGGCCCCTTGTTAGATTTGGGGTGTCTTTAGGGGTCATGTAATAAATTCTGGCTAACTTCTGGCTCACAGTGGGCCAACTGTGTCTATGGATCCACCCAGCAATAATTTCCTCAGTTTTAAAATATATAATTAGAACGTAGGTTAGAGTAACCTCTACATTGTGTCCCTGGTCTGGGAGGTAGTATCTATCAGAGTGGGAAAGACTGAGTGGCAACCTTTAAAACTACTCTCCATCTGGTTAAGATGGTAAATCAATAGCATTATATCATCCCAGTGGGATAGTGAAAATATGCACCATCATTAAAATTCCAAATGGTGCAGGGGCAGTATATCAGTATATCAGTATATCTAAATGGTACAGGGGCCTACTACATCTCCATTGAATTTACCAGGCTTAACTTCTTTTACAATAAATAACTTAGACTTTTCAGATTCACAAAGACTTTTCTCTTTCACATACCAGAAAAAAACACTTATTCTTAAAATAATGCCTTTCAGTTTTCTAATCCTTCATTATGTTATACTACAGACTTTCACAACAACAAAATCCTTTAATTCTATATAAGAAAGGACTGAGATTTCCACCTACTAACTAAGACCTACTTATGATAGTATAGAAAGCTAAGATCAGAGCCAGGCTACGCCTATAAATGATCTCCCTACTACTTGCCCAATTATACTTACCATGAGAACTATGCCTAACATAAAGGTAAAAACTGACAGAGTTTGAGAACTGGCCTTCATAGAATCATGGCTAAACTGAAAAGCTGGCACATTCACCTCTGCTATTTCAGTAACTCAGTTAGAAACAGCAATAGCAATAACAACGGCCTGATTGAAGATTGTCCAGAAATGCTGACCTGTTGAAAGCTCTCTTTTAAAATTTAGCAGTGGCTTTATTTAAAAAAAAAAAAAAAAAAAAAAACACCTTTAAAATATTCTGTCCATGTTTTTTCTTAACAATAAGATTTTAAAACTAATTTACATTTCACTACTGAAAGAAATTTAAATGACAAAAAAACACATCAAATATATTTTATCTCACACAACAGTTAGAATATTTTATTTCACTTTGCCCATGATGACAACATAATAAATAGGATCATCTCTAAGACATGGTACACATTAACACTAGCCTTATTTTACTTAATAAAAAGGCTATTGAACTTAAATATGCATACAAATTCAAAAGCTTAAAATAAAACCCTAAACACTTAAATAATTTACATATAATCAACTTTGTGAATTTTTATACAGAGCTGAACTTTTCTGTATATTTCTATTCACGTCCTTCTGCATGGAAAAAGTTTTATTTTGATGCAGTAAATAATGCTTGTTTGATTATAACTTCTAATACTTTCCCAAAACACACTGTAACTTAGTTAATAGCCCTAAAATCCTTTTATACTCAGAAATACAAAGTCATAAAACATTCAATATATTTAAGACACTTTCTTATTTCATTTTTTAAGGGGAAAATTTTAAGTAGGCACACATGTTAGTGATAAATATGTTTATACTGTTAAATTCTGGAAATTACAACTTTTAAAGGGACATAGACAAACATGATTGTTTTCAGGGCAAAGTGACCGATGTAGCAAAGGTTTTGACAACAGAACTGGATACATAGGGAATATGTAAATTGGAAAAAAGAGCTTAGAAAACTGAAGGGCTATAAATGCAGAAGAGAGATTAGACTTGCTATGTGTTGGACCGTATGGATGAATGAGAAGTGGTATTATGGGGAGACAGATTTCATCTCAATTACAAAGGACAATTAGTTATCTGAAGATAGAAAATGTTATCTCAGGAGATGATGCATTTTCGTCATTAAAGGCATTTGGGCATAAGCTGGATGAGGGGTTGGGCAAATTATGTCCACAGGCAGAATTCAGCCCACCAGCTGCTTTTGTAATAAAGGTTTATTGGAACAGAGCCACTCCCATTTGTTTCCTTATTGGCTATGTCAGTTTAGTACTGTAGCAGAATGTTTGCATCCATGCAACAGAGACAGTACAGCCCACAAATCCTGAAATATTTACTATCCGGCCCTTCCCTATGGGAAAGGCTTTAGGAATTTAAGTATTGGAGGGGTGTCTGGATGAGATAACCAATAATGGTTACTCTGGCATTTAAGAAAGTGCTTAGCATATCAACCATATCAAGGATCTGGTTGTACAGGTTTCACTGCATAAGGCAGTCCAGCCAACTTGGTGAGTAGAGTCAAAATTCATACTGCACTCGGTAAAGTTGTATGCCATAATGTAGGGCTATGTCTGCCAAAATTGTCTAATTTGCATGAAGGCACCCAGCGCACCAGCACAACCTGTACATATAATAATCATATTAACAAAAGCAATATCCCTTCCTCTACAGATGATCTAAGATGCCATAACACAGATATCCTATCACTGACTCAATTTTTCTCCCAATCCAAGGTTTCTTTATTTACATCCCGTGGAATTAATAATAGATGTTCCCCAAAAAGAGTTTTCACATTTTATGAAGTGCTACAAGCTCTACCTTCTTTTTAGAAAGATACGTAGCAAATTAGCACATTAAAATCTCTAAGGAAAAAAAAAATTCTTGCAATGTCAGTAGAAGTAATGTCACTTACAAACTAAAAGAGCCGTATTTTCCAAACTTGTTTAATCATGGAAACGTTTTTATGAACTTACTGTTAATATCTCAAATAACTAATATTTTAGGGATGATGCTCTATTCAAAGTTGTATTTAGTATTTCCAGATTAGAAGCTCATTGAGGACAGAAAATGTACGCTCTACAGATTTTTAGCACATTGCTAAGCACATATGATAATTACCTGACAAATAATTGAATTAACAGTAGGAGATGTACCTAATCAATATGGTGACTATGCTGCTAATTTCATTAATTAAAGTAGGTTTTAATTACTTATGTGACAGGAACACAAAGTTATCTTCTTTCCACTGATTCCATTAGCATTTATATAGTCCAACAGCAAAATAATCTTGAAAAGTACATTTCAAGTATGGTTCTTCTGCTCTGTTACATATTTAAGTATATGAAGCTATTCAAGACACATCATTGATGTTTTAAGGTTAAAGACTTGATAAATTACCAAACAGGTTGATAGAACATTATCAGAATACAGGTTTAATAAATTCGAAGTCAGTAAAAGCAAATTACCTGAAGAAGGTGACAAAAAACTGCACAAGATCCATGATTGTGTTGTGTTGTGAGAATGCAATCTGCAAGATCAAAATAAAAGAAAGTTTGAAACTTAATCTATGTTGTTCTCCAATATCTGTGGTGAGTTTCATGGCATTTGTAAATATAGTATTTTTAAATCGTCAAAAGAGTTGTAGCATTATATTATAAATCATATATGCTGAAATCAAAACTTCATCTAGAACATCCAATAAAGTCAACAACCGACAATGATGGCCTTTACATAGGCTATTACATTAAATGATTTTAGAAAACTATTATGAAATTACTTCAAGAATGTATGCTAAGTTTCATGTGCAATTCTGATATTAAATGTGCGTAACTAAATAATGTAAATGAGTTTCTACATTTAATAATGATCACAGTTTGTATCAGTACAGGTAATAATTGCTTATAAGCCAAAAAAATAAATTTCAACTCTGTTAAGGATATGGAGAATTTATCTTTATGTATATATTTATATGTATATATACATACAAAGACACACACATATATATTTTAAGTTTATTTATTTTGAGAGACAGCATGTAGGGGAGGAGCAGAGAGAGAGGAAGAAAGAAAATCCTAAGCAGGCTCCATGTTCTCAGCACAGAACCTGACATGGGGCTTAAGCTCACACACAGTGAGATCATGACCTGAGCCAAAATCGAGTCGGATACTTAAGCCACTGCGTCACCCAGGCGCCCCCCTCCCATATATTTTTGTCAAGACAAGCTATATGTGTGCATACAACTATTTTGTCATATTCTACTCAGAGAATAATATATGTCACTTCATTTTATAATTTCATGTTATTAAGAAATGAATTTTGAGGGGTGCCTGGGTGGCTTAGTCAGTTAAGCTTCTGACTCTTGATTTTGGCTCAGGTCATGATCTCATAGTTTCGTGACTTCAAGCCTGGAGTCGGGCTCTGTACTGACAGTGTAGACCCTGCTTGGGATTCTCCCTGTCTCTCTGCCCCTCCCCTGCTTGCACTGTCTCTGTCTCTCTTAAACAACTAACATAAAAAAAAAAAGAAAAAAAAGAAAGAAATGAATTTTGAGAGGGGAAACTAGTCAATAAACTAAAGTTGTTCTACATTTCTGCTAACATAGATTATACTGTAACACAATTCTCAGGAAGTACTGTATAGTGTATTAGTCAATAATGCAGTATCTAAATGGAGAATTTCTGATTTTGAAATCTACCTTTCCACTTACTAGGTGTAAATATTTTGGAAAACTAACTTATTTGTGTCTCAGCTGTCCCATATGTAAAAGGTCAAAATAAAAGTACCTACTTCATAGTGCTAGAGGAAAGATTAACGGAATTAATAAAAATAAAATTCTTGCCATAATATCTGCTACGTAGCAGGTATAATAAATATTATTATACTTTTACATCATGTATAGAAGAGATGGTCAACATAAATGAATTTTCCAAGACAGCTGAATCTAAACCATCAAGGTACTGAAATCTCTTTTTCCTTTAATAATCTTTTATGAAAATCATTCAAAACCATGGCAGTGAATTTTCACTTCCAGTAAAAATGGAGTAAAAGGGATATCTTTACTTCCTTAAACAACTAGAAAACTATACAAAGTTTTTGAAAATAAATTTTAGACATTGGACAAAAGGCAGAGGAAGATATAATCCATCAGGTAAAGGACTACAAAAGAGATGAGCCTTACAATTATCCAGCTTTCAGTGCAAAGAAATAACACCAAGGAATTTAAATGGCAATCTAAATAAGGGGTATCAGTATTTCTTATATAAAATAAAGAATTATAGTCAGTTGAGAAGATGGTTAAATTTGTGGTGTATACAAGATGTTTTAAATATAGTGGCATTCATTTCCAAAAAACTTCTAAGCATTTGAAGAATTACAAAGCACTTATACAGAGACTGAGGAAAGATAATTGCTGTAGGAGATTGGTTATAGGTGAAAATGTCTTAAAAAATTTAAGAAAAAATATTTTTTAATGGAAAAATTACAAATGAATTTTCTTCCCAGGTGACTGTCCGTAAGAGTAAGTTGGGAACGGATCTTGCCCTTTCTGGGCCTGCATTATTAAGTACCTTGGAACAAAAATATTTTTAAGACAAGTAAACAAAACACTAATACACATGAAAATATCTACAATATTCTACATTTTCCCAAAGAATGTCTGACTAAATAAAGTAGGAGTTAAAGGAAGGACCTACAAGTTATAATCATGAACTAAAGCACTAAAACATTTCAAAACTTCAACTATATTATCTACCTATACCTATTAATATAAAAGAAGAAAAAGCCTTCACAAGAAATATGACTAATATTTTGACTCCAGCTTGTCTGTAGAGGATAATCTGGGATTCCACTAGCGGGGTGATGAGACGCCTAGACTTGCCAAATTAACACATTTTCCAATATGCCAAAACAATAGCTGCATTTCTTCACAAATTAGGTGACAGTGTAATGCTTGAACATGAAGTAAAGTACTGAAGTAAAGACCCTGACCAACTTTTGTTACAGACCACACTCTACTACCTTTCACAATGAGGAGCATAATGATGGGATAAAGAATTGATGGCGGAGGTCTGTGTCAGAAAGTGTATGTGAAATACAAACTGCCTTAGAAACAGAAGCAAGAGAGACCCTAAAGTAACATATCTGTTAACATAAACGCACCCAAGAGGAAATGCAGACTTGGCAGAAGCAATCTCTGTACTCAGCGTATCATCGGGGTGCTTTTGCCTCAAGTTGAAAGTATCCCGTATCGTCTGTTCAAAAGGGAAGTCAGCATTACCAAGCACTGTGCAAATCTTTTAAAAGGTTGCTCCCCCTGAGACTTTCTACAGGAAATTCTACAGGACACAGCCTGCGGAAAACATTGTCAGACAGCTCGCACGTAGCCACAGGCTTAATAATGACATTGGACCGATTCTAGAAATGGAAGGCAGATCCAAGGAGCATTTGATATCATTGGTGAACAAAGCCAAGCAGACACTAATTCAAGCAGATTCCCTCATATGAGGTGCCAATTTATTCATCCATCGCATATTTCACTTAGTATCTACTACATTCTGAAAACCACACCAAGTCCTTGGATGCATCAGTGAAAAATAACATCAAAATTCTTAATGGTGTTGGTGAGGGAGGACAAAAACAGTAATAATAAACTACATAGTGTATTAGAACTTGGTTAAGTGCTAATGGGGGGGAAAAACATTAAAAGTATCCTATATTTTGGTAACATAGCGTGTCAACTATACTTCAGTTTTAAAACGTATCCTATTTTTTATACTAACGTATGTAAGACAAGAAATCACTCCTTGGTGTGTAAAAGTGTGCAAAAGTGCTGGGAAGCGACTGGAGGAAAGGGAGGGGTAGCAGAAAAATATGAAACACAGCATTAGGTTCAGATGCATCTTGCTGTCCTGGGTTTTTCTCTATCCAGAACAGAATCCAGCAGCTCCAGGATCCTTTCAATGAACCTGGAAGGCCCACAGGGAAAGGAATAAGGATAAACAGAGGGACAACCATTCTAAGTGAAGTTGAGCAACAGATGTTCACGTGGCTGACTCTGTATCATCCAGATAAGACCCCAAATATCACACTTCTCTCAAACACTCTCTGAAGTAGGTGCCGTCCCCCTTACTCCATATCTTGTGTGAACTTTTTTCTTCTATACTTCAATCTGAAACTATCTTATTTTACAAGTTATGATCATTAATTAAATCATTAGTTAAAATGTCTTTCTCCACTAAAACGTAAGCTCTGTGAGAATAGCAGCCTTGTTCATCTTGTTCATAACCCTGTTCCAGTACCTAGAACAGCATTTGGTACCTAGCAAGCACTTAATAAAACTTTGCTGAAAAAATGAATACATGTAATAGCAAAATTTAACAAAAGAGTATTCTTAGGACTTCATATAGTCTTAAGATCCATGAGAGGAAGCTGGTACAGATGTTATTCTGAAAAACATTTTTAAAGTTTTTGTTCATTTAAATTTCTTTCATAAATCAGTGTTCATACAGATTATAATTGCCTACTAATTACAGATCATAAAATACTATTTTTACTTATAAAATTGACATTTATTATAAAGTTCAGGAGTTTTGTAAAATGTGATCCTTGGATAAAAATTTTTCTTTATTTTTAATCAAAGAAAAATTTTATAAGATCGACCATTTACAATTTTAGCTACAATATTTTGGAACCAAGATATCAAAAATGATTTCTTGCTATGTATTTTTACCTCAGCTTCTTAATTTCAACAGTAAACATCTTTAACTATTCTTAACTATGTTGGTTTCTATACATTTCTCTCAGGTGAATTAGATCAGACTACAATCTCCTTATCCAATATAGGTTGCATTACATGAAAAATTATTTTTTAAACCAAAAAAAAAATTAGGCTGACTTAAAAGAGTGATCATTTAGCCAATTTTATTTAAAAAACAGTGAGTCAAATCAATAACAGTAACAACACCCTAAATTTGTAGTGTCCCTGAGAGTGTATCTCCTGAGGATACAGAATATTTCTGACCCTAAATTCTAATTGGAAAGATTTCTATTGGTTGATGTCATTGCTAGAACATGGCCCTTTGAAGATAATCAGTATGTTCTATTTTGGTTCTGTGGTCATTCCCATGAAAAATATGACAAGTTTATTCAAGGTGCATTTAAAGTTAGTTTTAAACTTTAGCCAGCATAAATGCACCACCGAAATTCCTTTTTCTATAAGGATGTTATTTAAGATATCTAATAATTATTCAAAGAAATGTAATCAAAATTAAGAGATTAATTATGGGAAAATGGGAAAATATCATAATATCTTAATTTTTCTCATGTTTTTAAAAATCCTCCAAACAATTTAGTGACATGCTAAGAAACAGAGTTAGCTGAAACTATGGCAACAATGATGATAATATATTTTGATCATTTGATCTTACATTGAAAATTCATATTGAAAACATGTCTAAAATCTAAAATTTGAATTTAAGATATGCAATATTTTTCATTAACTAATAATAATGATCAACATTTTGAGTTTATGATTTGATGAAGAAAGCTGCATTAAATGCCTTTGGATACAGAAGGAGATTAATAGCTTGATATTTACCACAAATGTCAGAATTTGTAAGAGAGAAAAAAATGTTAACTTGAAGGACAAAATAGTGTGTTTGTGCAAAATGTCAGCCTGCCATAAATAAACTCTGATATAATATGGGATAAACAAAAATGAAAATATAAAGGGATGTGCTGAAATTATCAAGTTCATCTAACAAACTGAAATTAAAAGAGCAGTTCTTCAAACTATTATTTGGATCACAGTCTTTCAAAATGCTGACATAAAAGCATACTTACATAATGGAAGTTAGTCACCGAGTCATGTCAACGACAAGCTATGTTTCAGGCAAGCAATTCAAGATCTTGAGTTTTTATTTAATCAATTTTTTCAAGTAAATAAAAGCAGACTAGGGTTTAAATTAGCTATTACTGGATAAAACCAACTATGACAATCTATTCCAGATCAGCATAAACTTCCTACCGATAATTAGCACGCTCCTTATTAATATAATATGTACCATTCCTTATAAAGTAATGTTTCAAAATACAGGGTTAAATGTAAAATGAATGTAATAAAACCTATTTCTGGATAAAAATATGTGGGATGAACATACAGACAAGTCTGTCTAAATATTACACATATTGATCTGATTATAAATTCTTGAATATTGTTTATAAAATTTAATGGGTTTAATTCTTTTTTTTTAATTTTTTTTTTAACGTTTATTTATTTTGGAGACAGAGAGAGACAGAGCATGAACGGGGGAGGGTCAGAGAGAGAGGGAGACACAGAATGGGAAGCAGGCTCCAGGCTCTGAGCCATCAGCCCAGAGCCCGACGCGGGGCTCGAACTCACGGACCGTGAGATCGTGACCTGAGCTGAAGTCGGATGCTTAACCGACTGAGCCACCCAGGCGCCCCAGTTTAATTCTTTTTAAAGCAAATTAATTATCTTTCCTCCTGGCATGAATGCAAAAACTTACCTGGTTTCTCTGTCTTTACATCATACCCCTCTGGTCACTCCTCACCTAGCTGACAAAATGCTCTTTTTAAAAATGAAAAAGGTTTCTGTAATCCCCCTCTTCACAGTTCCACACTCCCCTAACTAATACTGACATCATTATTAACCACAGTCCATAATGTATTCAGATGTCCTTTCTCTACTCCAGGATCACATCCAGGATACCAGATAACATTTAGTCATTCGTTATGTCTCCTTTGGCCCTTCTTGGCTATGGCAGTTTCTCAGACTTTCTTTCTTTTTTATTATTTTCACAGTTTTGAGGAGTAATAGTAAGGCATTTGGTAGAATGCACATCAAGCAGCATTTGTAAAGTGTTTTTCTTATGATTAGACTGAGGTTATGGGTTTTTGAAACGAAGAGCACAGAGATTAAGTGCAATTTTTGTCACTTCATACCAAAGGTATAGACTATCAGTGTGACTTATTTCTGCTGATGGTAACCTTGGTGACCTGGCTGAAACAGTGTTTGTCAAGTTTTGGTTTCTCTCTGTAAAATTACTCTTTTTTACTACTTTCCCATATTGTACTCTTTGGAAGGAAGTTCTTATGTACATTTAAGTGGGAAATTATAGGCTACCTTCTTTGGTACATGCTATCTACATAAACTATTTGGAAACATGGAGTTTGACCATTTATTCATTTAATGATTTATTTATATCACTATGGACTCGTGTATATCTATTTTTACTTTGCAGTATGATCCAATATTACCTTACTTTGTTGTTGAAACTGTTCCAGCTTTAGCCATTGTTAGTTCTTTCATTTGGTTCTTGTGTCCTTTTGACATATTCCCATAGTTGTGTGTTTTGTTTTCTGTTTTAATGCTTCCTTACTTTCTAGCAGTACAAGATACTCCGGGATCACCTGTGTATTTGCTACACTAAGTCCTTGAATCAACTATTTCTTCCAAGGAGTTTCTTTACATGAGGATGGTATCAGAAACCAAACCCTAGGCAGTAGGTTTGCTTGTTGCTACTATGTTGTCATTGTCTCTAGGCTGAGCCCACAGAACAAGGAAATATGTGTGTGCATGCTAACCTGTGTATATACACACATATTTATAAATATTTCTATACATATAAGCATCTGTATCTATATGAAGCTAACCATGAGTTCATACTGATGTCTGTACATGTTTTTAAGATGGCTTTCATCAGACAGAGGAATATTCCATATATTCCATATATATTCCATATACAGTAAAACCTTGGATTGCAAGTAACTTGTTCTGTGTTTCGCAAGATGAGCAAACATTTCTAATAAATTTTAACTTGATAAATGAGCCATGTCTTGCAGTATGAGTAATATGTGATGCCAAACATCACATGATCACAATTGAGCCAATGGTACTTCTCTCTCTCTCTCTCTCATTCACTGCAAGATTATGGGTGATTGTCTCCCATGCTCAGATGCTTGGTCTCAGGCCATGGTGTTTGGCAGAAGTCAGTGATTTTTCAGAACATTGGAAAATGCCCACAACTGGCATTACTGTATTTTTTGTCACTTCAAAGCACCTACGGACAGGCCTTTGCTTTTCCATACAAGAGTAAGCTTAGGAATGCTTTGCTTAATTGTAGGTCAGGCTGCCTGCAGATATAGACCCTTTCCTCTGCTGCCTTATTGCCAGTTATGTTAAATACAGTATATGACAAGAGTTTATTAATATTGTACTGTAGTCAGTATACAATAGCCCCCAAGCTGAAATGGTTGAAAATAAGCACAGTAAGAAGAAGGAGATAATTACGGTGGAAGTAAAGAAGGAAATCATCAAGAAGTACCAGTGAGGTATGAGAGTGGCCAAAAGTGCAAGATTCTATAAGTCTACGTCTGCATTACGTCTGTGGAGGAGGAAGAGGAAAAGGCAGAAGAATCCCTCACTGCAAATGAGATTATGGAGATGTGTAAAATGTGGGAAACAGTGCCAAATTGTGTAGAAAAGCACACCCCAGTAAGGCTGTGGCAGTGCAAGCAATGAATGTATTTCATGACAATCCAGTATCACGTTTCCGTGAAATCCTCAAAAGGAGGCAAAGGCAAGTGTCCTTGGATAGGTTCCTTGTTAAATCTTCATGAAAAGAAAAAGATGCCACTGAGCCAATAGATAGCAGTGATGCTGATAGTGAAAGTCGTCCTACACAATAACTTCCTCTCTCTTGTCTCCCTCACACCAGCCACAAAGGTTTTCAAAGGTGAATGCAGGTTACTTTGTTTATTTTTCTTTATGTTTTGTATTTTCTTTATTATTTTATACTATACTATAGTATTGTAATCATTTTTATATGAATATTTTTAGGTTATGGAATGAATCATTATTTCTTATGGGGAAATTCGCTTTGATATACAAGTGCTTTGGATTACAAGAATGTTTCCAGAATGAATTATGCTCACAAACCAAGGTTTTACTGTATGTTCCATATATATTATAATATGTTATATTATATTATATATATTACATTAATATATAACTAATAGCATATATATACATACATATATACACACACATATACCTATATATACATACACAGAGAGGCTGGTTCTTCTAAAAGATCAATAAAGTTAGTAAGTCTCTAGTCAGATCAAGAAAAAAGAGAGAAGTCACAAATTACCAACATCGGGAATGAAAGATGGGACACTATTATAGACCCTACAGAAAAGGATAAGATAATTTTTCAAATAAATTAATGCCCATAAATTAAATATCCTTGACAAAGTGGAAAACTTCATTGCAATACATGAAATATTATAGCTCCCTTAAGAAAAAATAAATAACTTAAATAGTATTATAACTATTAAGCATATTAAATTTCTCATTTAAAACCTTTAAACAACAAAACCAAAACACCAAATAATCAACTATAGGCATATGATTTCATTGGAAAATTCTAAATATTTAAGTAAGAAGTAGCATCATATCTACAAATCTTTTAGAACATAGACAAGGAGATAACACTTTTATTAACATTTATTTTATGAAACCAGCATTACCCTGATAACAAAACCAAACGTAAGAAAAAAATCTAGACAGAAATATCTTTCATTAATATGATAGCAGAATAAAATCCTCAATAAATATCAGCAAACTGAACCCAGCAATATATAAAAAGGATAATAAATCAATGCCAACTGTGGTATATCCCAGAAATGCAAACCCAGTTCAAATTTCAAAATTAATCAATGTAGTTTACCAAGCCTAAAGACTAAAAGTGAATTACCAAAAAATCATTCTAATAGATGCAGAAAAAGTATCTGAAAGAATTCAACATCAGTCTTAATTCAAAAAAAACTCAGTAAAATAAGTGCACAAGAAAACTACTCTAAAGAACTTTTGAAAACCCTTTAGCTAACATAGTATGCAATGGTGAAGGATGGAATGCTTTCCTTTTGGCATTGGCAACAAAGCAAGAATGTCTGCTTTCACAACTTCTCAATACCACACTGAACCTCTTACCAGTGTGATAAAACAAGAAAAACATTTTGGAAAGAACTGTAAAGGAAGAAATAATATTCTATTTTCAGACAGCATGATTTTTAATCCCCCAAACTAATATAAATAATAAACGAATTTAATAACTTCATGGAATACAAAATCTATTGCATTGCTACATACTAAAAATAAACCATTGAAAATAAATAACAGTATCAAAAACTGTGAAATTACTTAAGTCTGATAAAATATATGCAAAAACATATGTTGAATATTATAAAATACTAACAAAAGAAATCAAATTAGACCTAGATAAATAGAGATATACTGTAGTCATGAATTATAAGACTCAATAGAATTATGATGTCAATTCTGACATAAATTTCATGCAATCATAATCAAAATCTCAGAAGAATTTCTTACAGAAATTAAAAGAAAAGGAGATTCTAGTATTATATGGAAAGGCAAAGAAAGCGGAATAGCCAAAACAATTTTGAAAACAAGAACAAAACTGAAAGACTCACACTATCTGATTCAATAGTTACAAAAAAGCTATTGTAACCAAGGCAATATGAACTGATGAAAAGATAGACACATATCTGAATGGAACAGATAATCTAGAAATAAATGTACACAAACAGAATCAACTGATTTTTGACAAAGTTTCTAAGGCTATTCAACAAAGAAAAGAATACTGTTTCTGTTTAATAAATAGTGCTGAAACTATTAGACATCCAAATATAAAAAGTAAATGTCAGCCCATACATTGAAACATATAAAGCAATTCAAAATGAATCATAGGCCTTAATGTAAAAATTAGTATTATAAAATAAAATCTTAAAAATTATAAAATTGCAGGAGAAAAATCCTTTTTAACTGCTTTAGGCAGGGATTTCTTAGATATAACACCAAAAACATGATCCACTTAAAAAGAGAAACTTATAAATTGGATTTTACTAAAATTAAAAATTTCTGTTCTTTGAAAGAGTGTTAAAAGAACAAAAAAACCCCCAAAAAACAAAAAACAAACAAACAAACAAAAACCCAAGAAATAATCTGGGAAGAAATATTGCAACACATCTGACAAAGGACTTGTATCCAGAATATATAAAGAACTCTCAAAACAGTAGAAACAGTTAACACATTAGTCTTCAGGAAAAATCAAATTAAAAACAAACTACCATTCACATATCTTAGAATAGCTAAAATCAAAACAACAAAATTGACAACACCAGGTACTGTTGAAGATAGAAGCAACTAGAATGCTAATCCATTACTAATGGAAATGCAGAATTGTGCAACCATTTTGGTAAATAGTTTGGCAGTTTCTACAAAAGTAAACATACAATTACAATATGACCTAGCTGTCCTACATATAGATAAAATGAGAACATACACTCACAAAAAAAACATGTATGTGAAAATTTATAGTTGTTTAATTAATAATTGCCCCAAACTGGACAGAGCCCCAAAATTCATCAACTGGTGAGTGGATAAATAAATTATTATATATCCATCCATGGTATACTATTCAATGATAAAAAGGAATAAAATGTTTACCCAGACATCAACTTGAGTAATCTCAAATATACTGTAAAACAAATATATGCTATTTAATTCCATGATATGAAAATTAGAGAAAGGCAAATCTATAATGACAGAAAGTAGACCAGTTTCCTACTAGGGTCTGGGGCCACTGAGAAATGATTAACGGAAATGGTATGCAAAGAAACTTTGTGGTTGATGAAACTTTGATATCTTGATTGTAGTGGAGGTTACATGATTGTGTATATTTGCCAAATCCATAAAACCATGCACTTCAAATGAATACATTTGACTGTGTGTAAATTATGACTTAATAAAGGCAAAATTTTTAGAAATACTACTGAAATAGGACTATAAGTCTATATACCATGTGATGCAAATTTTATGACATTTTATAAAAGGTAAAAGACCTGCTAACCTATTCCATGGTATTGTTGCCACAGCATTAATTTTGTGGCCAAGTAGCTCATGCGGCCTTAAACTGACCTTAGTCCCTCTTGTAAGCGTGAGCTGTACATAAGGGCCGACAGAGTCATAACTAAATGTAAGTTCCTATATGACTTCCTCATTGGCCTTTGTGATAAACAGTCTCCCTCTGCCTCGCAGGACCTTTTCCTTGTACTCCCCTTAGACAAGACCCCCCACAAAACCTTCCAAAACCCTTCTGTATAGTTTTGAGTTGACCAGTCCAGCCTTAGCCTGGGAACCTCAAAGCACTCCACTCATGGACTCTAACAAAGGTCTGTGCCCCAGGTTCTGCTGCTCCTACTGCCTGCACCCTGCCTTGACCTTTGCACGTGGCCCCTCAAGGCATGTCATGCATTTACTCCAGGACCTGTACTAAACTTCCCTATTTCAGTTCCCTGATGGTCTTTTTTTGAACTAAGCTCATCATCTTACACTCCAGGGCTCCACTTAATAAATGGTCTTTTTAATAAAGTCATAACACAAAATTATAAGGACAGAAAATAGATCAGTGGTTTTCAAGGTTAGTAGTGACAAGAAAGACTGACTATAAATATGCTATACGAGGGACATTTGAAGAGTGATGGAAATATTCCATAACTTGCTTGTGGTGATGGTTACATAACCGTATGTGTTAAAACAACTAAAATGGACACCAAAATGATGATATGCAAATTTTAAAAGTGATAAAAATTTTATAAAGCCATCTTATATCAAATATTATGTCATATTTTACATCATATTATTAGTTACATCAATAAATGTGAATGTCCTTAACTCGTCTATTTGAGAAAAATATTTCCAAATTGTTCCACAAAGCAGGATCCAACTAAATGCTATAAAAATATATATACCTAAAATAAAATGATTTAATATGGCTACAAGTGAAGAGATTAAGAAAAGTTTATCAAACATATGAAAACAATAAAGAAAGCATAGAAAGAGATAATATTAGACAAAGTGTAAGTCAAGCCAAGAAGCACTAAACTTGAAAAAGAAGGGCACTTTTAAATATTAAAACCAGAATTCATAGCGGGATGTAATACTCATATTTGAAGACATGATATTACTAATAATCATAGCAATGGATCAAATAACATAACACTCTATGACGAAACACCACAGGAGAAGAGAGGAAACATAGATAGAAAATACTAATTAGGGGCGCCTGGGTGGCGCAGTCGGTTAAGCGTCCGACTTCAGCCAGGTCACGATCTCGCGGCCCGTGAGTTCGAGCCCCACGTCAGGCTCTGGGCTGATGGCTCGGAGCCTGGAGCCTGTTTCCGATTCTGTGTCTCCCTCTCTCTCTGCCCCTCCCCCGTTCATGCTCTGTCTCTCTCTGTCCCAAAAAAATAAATAAAAAACGTTGAAAAAAAAAAAATTAAAAAAAAAAAAAAAAGAAAATACTAATTAAAGAGAACTTAATTCAACAACAATATGGCAAACAATATTCTGATTACAATGCATTGACTTGAAATTACAAATACACAAAACAAAGAGCCTCTGACATATGGAAAAAAAATTTTTTTTAACTTTCTGGTAGTCAAGTCTAAGCAGGAGAGGGAAAACAAATCAAAATTATATGATTTCTCAAAAATAATGAAAAAACATGAAAATAAAGGAATCTATGATGTATTTAAAGCAGTGATACTATAATTAGAAAAATTAAAGAGTTAAAATAAGTGAAAACCTCTGCTGTAAAAAGCATAAGAGGAACCACAGAGTAAACCAAAAGATAGCCAAGGAAAAATAAAAAGAAATCATAAAGCTAAAACTAAACATTAATGATGCAAAAATAGAACAAGACACCTAATTAAATCAAAATCCTACTTTTGAAAACAACAAAAGGGGAAAACTGTAAGGTAAATTCATCAAAACAAATGGAAAAAGTAAAAATATACAGTAAAATAAATGAAAAGGAAAAAATAACCACTGAAAGAGAAGAATATTAAAAAAATACAGTTTAGGACGCCTGGGTGGCTCAGTAGGCAGGGCATCCGACTTCCGATCAGGTCACGATCTCACGGTTCGTGAGTTCAAACCCCATGTCAGGCTCTGTGCTGACAGCTCAGAACCTGGAGCCTGCTTCAGATTCTGTATCTCCTCTCTCTCTACCCCTTCCCCGCTCACACTCTGTCTCTGTCTGTCTCCAAGGTAGATAAACATTAAAGACAGATTTTTAAAAAAAGAATACAGTTTAATCTGTAGACCTCCAAGCAGAAAAAAATTCAGTATCCTATTAAATATACAGTGCATAACCAGACTAGACTCCATAGAAGAAATAGAAAAAGTGTCAGCACAAATTTACCAAAATAAAATGAATCCACAAAAAGATTTTTATCACTATATTATTTTTTAAACTTCAAATTTCCAATAACATACAATGAAAGTACATAATCTAATGAAAAATTATTATAGTATTAAGTAAGATTGCAAAGAAAGAAAATTGTTTGCTCTACAATATATAAAAATCACAGCAGTTTATAAAATCAAATTTTCTTATAATGACAAATATCTAAAAATATCTATGGGGTCATATGGATATTAAAAGAACTACTAAAAGAAATACAATATTAAAAATTAACATTAAATTTTTTTAAAGAGTTTAATTAAACTTCAAAGAAAAATTAATGACTTTTTAAAAATAACTTCTATAGGGGTGCTTAGGTGGCTCAGTTGGTTAAGCATCCCACTGGCTCAGGTCATGATCTCACAGTTAGTTCATGGGTTTGACCTCCATGTCGGGCTCTGTGCTAACAGCTCAGAGCCTGGAACCTGCTTTGGATTCTGTTTCTCCTTCTCTCTCTGCCCCTCTCCCACTCATGCTCTGTCTGTCTGGCTGTCTCTCTCTCTCTCTCTCTCTCTCAGAAATAAATAAACATTAAAAAAAATAACTTTTATAAAAAAGTTGAACTTCTTGGATTTATTTTACAAATGGAAAGATTAAAGATTCTTTACAAGTCATTTTCTTTGAAAACCGTATTTTACATTTAAGCCATCTTATCCAATTCAAACAATTTTACTGCTTATAAAGAATAGTATTAGTTGTAATATCTATTTTTTTAAATTGTATTTATTTTGGGAGAGGCAGTGACAGCACGAGTGGGGGAGGGGCAGAGAGCGAGGGAGAGAGAGACTCCCAAGCGGGCTCTGCACAATGTGGGGCTCAAACCCAGGAAGCCATGAGATCAGGACTTGAGCCAAAACCAAGTCCCACTACTACCCAACTGAGCCACCCAGGTGCCCCAATGAGGAATAATTTACATGAGGAGTTAACTAACTTTTTCTGTAAAGGGACAGATAGTAAATACTTTCAGCTTTGTGAATAATACGGTCACTGTTTTTAGTACTCAACTCTGAAATTATAGTGTCAACTTGATATATCTTCCTGCTCCGAACTCCAGAATATCTATACTTATCACAACCAATTTTATTTTGTAGCTGTTATAAATCTTTCCATTTCTCTCTATAAAAATATTTAAGTATTATTTTATATATTCCTCAATTTATAATTTCTGATTAGTATAATTAATATATTAGGTAATGAATAAAATTAGTTAACAATTTCCAATACCACTTCTTGAAATTATGCCAACGTAGGCTTAACGACAAAGATTTGAAGCTTTAAAAATAGGAAAACATATGTTTGAAAATATATGTGATAAATTCCTCAAGCCTACAACTATTTGGAAAACAACAACAAATAGCAACAACAACAATAATAATAACAGGAGGAAGAGATATAAAATAATGTGTCCTAGGGGTAATTTGAGAAAAAATTACATGCCTATATCAGCACATTTGTACTATAACCCTTACTTTTCAAACCATATGCATAAAACTTACTCTTTTTCTTTAATATCTACTTATCCAATAGCTTTCCACCTTATGTTTTCAAATGACTAATATTATATGTTCAAAAATGCTAATACACTGTGATAAAAATTTACAGACATCAGCATTAGTATTCTGTTCTTTTCTATTTTGTTCTGTATAAGTTAACCATTATTAGGAAGGGGATATACCTACTCTACTATGGAAATTAGAATTGCAAATTGAAGAATGATTCCTAACATCATTCTCATAAAAAAAATCAAATCTAAATTATGACATCAGTTTGCAGATTGACTTAATAGTAAATTACCAAATCCCATTTACTCAGAAACAGGTAATTTAGATTCAATCGAATTTAATTTAATTTAAGTGGTGATGTATAAGTGTTGATGAGCAGCACTATTGTAAGAGAATACAAAGTACTTAAGCTCAGTGCACTCTTTTTGTTTTTCAAGTTATTAGCACTGCAGTTATAGTAGTAATTTTTTCCCTTTTTTTTATTATCAAGATTCAACTGCATGGCATTACAAGTCATGAAGAAGAACTGTTACCAAAATAAAATCTCACTTAGGAACTGATGCAAATCAACTCAGTAGCATGATTCCTAGCATTTCAAAAGAAAAAAAAAATTGTGCTTAATTATTATTTATTTATCATATTTATCATATATTTATCATATTTATCATATCTTTTTTATCATATAACATTGCTGCTATACATGTCACAGTCACAAAATTTTTAAGGATATTTGACCGTTAAAGTGGTTGGCAATCTAAAGTATAAAATACTCCATTGAAGACAATGAAAAAATTTTTTAACACTAGAATGATTTACATTAAATTGAAACAGCCTTCTTAAATATATAAATTAATCAAATAATACATTAAAATGGCAGAGGCTCCCAATGGCCAAATTAAAATCTGAATAATTGTGTACAAACAGTCACCTACTGAAAATTTCCTACTCTGGTAAATGTGTTATGATCTGACAGAAAAAATAAATCATTGTCTTGATTTCTAGAATTCCATAAGTATAAGATTTACGATGCTATATAAGAATTAAACTTTTATAATACATATAACTCAATAATACCATGTAAAAGAAAAAAGTTTGGTACAAAACTTAAGAAAAATAAAAATCCTCAAGAAAAATGTTGAGGACACTTTCATAAACATTAAAAAAAAAATCACTGGGCCGGTAGATTTTGGCAGTAACAATGTTTTCAGAATGAGAGGTCATAATTTGTCCTTTAACTTAGCAATTATCACATTCTTTACCCAAATAAAGACTTTATACCACAAGGACTGCTTGTTTGTCATACAATTCACACTAAAATATTTTAAAGAATAATAAACTAATTTATTAAAATTTTTAAAAATTTAATGGTATTATTGAGGAAAAGGACAAGAGATGGGTAAAAAACAAAAACACATTTGATATTACAACTTGCAATAAAATATACATTATTAAAAAGAGAAAAGTACAACCATTTTAATAAAAATGTAATACAAATACTATTATTTCAGTCAGGATCTTTACATAGTAAAATAAGTTTATTTTTTTTAAGTTTATTTATTTATGTTGAGAAAGAGAGATTGAGGAAAAGAGAGAACACCAAGCAGCCTCTACACTGTCAGTGCAGTGCCCAACACGGGGCTAGAGGTAAGGAACAATGGTATCGTGACCTGAGCCGAAGTTGGACGCCTAACCAACAGATCACAAAGCACCCCTATAATAAAATCAGTTTAAACAATTCTGTACTTACTTTTATTTTCACCCCATGTCTAAAGATAGATCCACATTTGTAATATTTTACATAGATATATGTAATATTCCATATTCATTGATAACATCCAGTTCATTAATTGTCAAAAAGAATTTGAAATCATTTACTTCTATATCCTCAAAATGCATTAAACTCTTTTTATTTCATGAATTCTCACTTTCCAAAAAATCTGCCTATTTAAAACAAGTATGCAAGTGACAATAGTTTGAAAGTCCCTAATAAGAAACTTTTCACATAATTACCATTTTGTTGGCATCATTATGGTAAGAACATTAATTACTCTCAGAGCAACTTTCAAGTACATAACAGTGTATTGTTAACTACAGTCACCACCATGTACATTAGCTTCCTGGGATTTACTCATCCTACAACTGAAAGTTTATACCCTTTGACCAATATGCCTTCATTTCCAGCACCCCTCAACTCCTCAGCCCCTGGCAACCACCGCTCTACTCAGTTTCTATGAGTTCAATATTTTTTGACTCTATGTATAAACAAAATCATACATTTGTATTTCTCTGACTGATCCATTTCACTTAGCATAATGCCTTCAAGGTCCTTCCATGTTGTGGCCAATGGCAGAATTTCCTTCTTTGTCATGGTTGGATAGTATTCCATTGTATATACAGGCATACCACAGTTTCTTCATCCATTCCTCTGTAGATGGACACTAGGTGGTTTCCATTTGTTGGCTACTGTAAATGATGCTGCAATGAACATGGCATGCAGCTATCTCTTCAGATATACACCCAGAAACGAAACTGCTGAATCATTTGGTCGTTCTATTTTAAAGTCTTGAGGAACTTCCATACTGTTGTACATGGTAGTTATATTAATTTACATTCCCACCAACAGTGCATCCTCACCAGCATTTGTTCTCTCTTATCTTTTTGATAACAGGTGGGAGTTGATATCTCATTATGGCTTTGATTTGCATTTCCCTGTTGATAAGTGGTAGAGAGTACCAAACAGTTGCCTATTTGTTAGTCTTCTTTGGAAAACTGTCTATTCAGTTCTGAACTGGTTGTTTGGAGTTTTTTTGTCGGTTTGTCTGTTTTTTGTTTTTACTAGTGCCTTGTAGGAGTATATTTTGGATATTAATCCCTTATCAGATAAGATATGGATTTGCAAATATGTTCTCCATTCTGTAGGTGACCTCTTCATCTCATTGATGGTTTCTTTTGCTATGCAGGAGCTTTTAAGTTTGATTTTCAGGGGCCCTGGCAGTCAGCTAAGGCTCTCAGTTTTGAAGAAATGTTTCAGATGTGAAAGTTGCTATGAAAGAAATTAATGTTCTTATCATAACAACACTAAAATGGTAAATATCTGGGGTAAAGAATGTGCTAACTAACCTTTTTTTCGTAAACATTTTGTAATATATACATGTACTAACACATTATACTGTACACCTTAAATTTACACATGTCAATTATATCTTAATAATATTGGGGAGAAAGCTGAAAAACAAGACAAAACAATCCACTTCTCTGTTTTTGTTTGCAAACAAGGTACAGCTACCTTCAGAATAATGTCTGTTGTTTTGTCCACCACTTTTCCCAAAATACTAATGGAATCAGATGATAGCCAGAAAAAAGGACATAGAATGGTGTGGTCAGAAAAGAATGCTCTATGTGACAAGCTGAAATGTAAGTCTAACTCATCTCATTTTCTACTCATATGAGAACATTTTAACATTTTAAAATTAGGTAATTTTCAGTGTTTTTATCATTTAAATTCAACCCCCTAAAAAAGAAACTTTTCATAAATCAGACATACATCAATTACTACATTCTAAAACCTTTTTAATGTTTTATTTATTTTTGAGAGAGAGAGAGACAGAATCCAAAAGAGAATCCAAAACAGGCTCCAGACTCTAGCTGTCAACACAGAGCCCGACGTGGGGCTCAAACCCACGGACTGTGAGATCATGACCTGAGCCGAAGTTGGACGCTCAACTGACTGAGCCACCCAGGCGCCCCATTAATTACTTCATTCTAATAATTAAATGGTATAAAAATTTCTTCATCAATTTAACAATGTAAAATCTTATAGTGTGATTGTAAGACTATTGAATCATTAAGTATTAGAAATAATCAGAAAGCCACATATATCTTCTTTACAATATTTATGACTATAATAGAGCCTTTACTCAGTTTTGGAAGTGGAATACTCACCATTAAGCCTGGCAAACCATTCTTTGGACAACTCTATTCATCAGAAATTTTGCCTTAAACTGCATTATATTTCTCTATAACATCTACTGATTGATTTTAGTTCTATTTTCTAGGATTCCATAGAAATTCTATTCCATGTAAAAGTTCAATTCATCAATTCTTCTTCATATGATATAATTTCCATCTGTAGTTTACCTTTTCTCGATGTATCCTAGTTTATTAATGTCCCTATTACTGTGAGGCAACCAGGACTGGATGTCTTCCATATGCTTACAGTACAATGAAATCAAGCAGGTTTTTGTGACTCGATCACGAACTATATTTTTGGGTATGTTACTGTTTGAAATGCCTATTATATATCAAATGGGCAGATAAGAAAGTTGCTTGTTATGCACATCTAGTGTTTGTAAAAAAAAAAAAAAAAAAGGCCTGGGTTTAGGTATAAATTTAGAAATAATAGTTATCTAGTGACCTGAAGATTTCCATCTGAGAAATTTTCAACATCGCTCCACCAGAGTCATTTGGTGACCATTTCCCATATCCAGTGCTTTTCAGAACAGCCATCAGCCCTAGGCCTGAATATTTGCCAAGAATTTCAAATTATCTTCCAAAGCTTATTTTAAAAATATAATAGAAATGAGCAATGTCAAAGGAGAATGAAAAAACTCCATTTGGGCTGAGCATTTCATAATGTATATAAATGTTAAATCACAAATCACTATGTTGTGACCCAAAACTAATACAATACTGAATGTCAACTATACTTCAATTATACATGAATAAGTAAATAAATCACATTTAGCAATAAAAGATATAAAATATAGAATATATAGATATATGAATAGAACAAATTGGCACACTGGAAAACCAGATGGAGGAGGAAGAAGTAGAGAAAAAAAAAAAACAGAAAATTTAAAAGAAAAGCTAAGAGATAGGGAGAGGGAAATAAAAATTTGATCTGATATTAATATCAATATTATTAATATATAATATTAAGAATCTCAGAATGGCAAAGAAAAATGGACTGGAAGAAGTATTTGAAAGCACAATGGAGATACATTTCCTTGAATTAAAAAAAAAAAGATGAATGGCTGAAAATCTCACATCTAGACATATTAAAGTAAAATGAAAGGAGATCAAATAAAAAAAAGTTAAGTTTATTTATTTTGAGAGAGACGAGAGAGCGCAAGCAGGGCAGGGGCAGAGAAAGAGAAAGAGAGAGAGAGAGAGAGAGAGAGAGAGAGAGAATCCCAACTAGGCTCTGTGCTATCAGCACAGAATCCGACTTGGGGATCGATATCACTAACCATGAGATCATGACCTGAGCCAAAATCAAGAGTTGGATGTTGAACCAACTGAGCCACCCAGGCACCCCTAAAACAAAAAAATTCTTAAGGGAGAGAAGAGATGAAGTTTCAAAAAGAGTATATCACATAGTAATAAGAATCAGAATGACACAGCATTTTCAATATTTAAATCTGAGATGACATCTTATTAATAAAATATATAGCCTATAACCTGGCAAGAAATTACTTTATAACTTCTTCACATGTAAAGGCCTTTTCAGTTTCAGATGACTGCTTTTATTGACAATCAAAAGCTTTTCAGGCAAACAACATTAATTATAGCTAATACTGACTAAGCATTTACTATAAATGTTGTATGACATGTATTATCTTTTTAATCTGTGAAACTACCCTAAGACAGTGTATTAGGCAGAACTGTATAATGGCCCACAAGATTCCCAGTCTCCAACGTACACGCCCTGTATATCCCTTCCCTGGAACTCATGAAAATGATGGAAAAGGTCACTCCCTTGATTACAAAAATATAGTGGCCTTCTCCTACTGCTCCTGAACTTTAAAAGTTCCCTTTTCTGCTCTGTAGGCAAGAAGTAGAGATTTCTATTGCAACTCACTTTCTCTGCACCACAGTGCTCACTTCCGGGGTTGGGGCTGTCTTGAGTTCAGGTCAGGGAATTCCAGCGGGGAAAACGGTAATCTCACCAGTTCGGTTTTCTTTAAATTCTAATACTCTTCTTTCATCTGCCTATTGATGATTACTTTTCAGAGACCCCAAATGGCTATCTCATGCACTCTGGCCAGATATTTTGGGTTGTGTTCGGTGGGAGAAAAATGTTGCCATGCATTTACACCACCGTACATCTTTCCCGAAATAGGAATGCTTCCAAGGACTGGTCCAGTAAACTGCCTTTTATTACTTTTTATTAAAACTACCCTATGACTAGGTTTTATTAAAAGTTCCTCATGTACTTCAGAACTGTGCCAATTATGTCATTGTTGTATGATATGTTCTGTCACATGTACATATCGACACACAAACACAAATGTGTTGTGTAGAACCTTTATCTTAGTGAAATGATACTAATATGGTTTATTCCTCATATTCTATTAACTAGTGAGAGTTAAAATTGGGTAAAATCTCTGCAATGAATTTGTCTATACACACACACACGCATGCACAAACACAGACAAATGCCATAGATTTCATAGACATCTTTAAGTCATTAAAGAGTGAAATAGCATGGGATTAAGGATGATTCAAACAACGCAGAAGATAGAACTGCAGACAGAGAAGTATTCATGTTAAGAGAAAATGACATGGAAAGAAGCATTTATAGTGGCTAGAAGAAAGAACACCTGAATAGATTACTAATTTAAATATGAAATTTCCAATACCTTTACATCAATAAAACCACGGGTACTATACTGTCTACTAGGCTGAAATCATTTGTATTTCTTTTTTTTTTTAATTTTTTAATGTTTTATTTATTTTTGAGAGAGAGGGAGACAGAGTGCGAGCGGGGAAAGGGCAGAGAGAGAGGGAGGCACAGAATCCGAAGCAGGCTCCAGGCTCCGAGCTGACAGCACAGAGCCCAACATGGGGCTCGAACTCACAAACCGAGAGATCATGACCTGAGCTGAAATCGATGCTTAACCAACTGAGCCACCCAGGCACCCCAAAGCATTTGTATTTCTATTGGAGAAAATTCATTTGCACTACTGTTGGACAAGAATTTTTTGCAATGCTATCATAAGACAAAACTCATTTGCATCTCTACTGGATCTTTTATAGGTATAAATATCAATCATTTAAAAACTATACATTATTTCAAAGAAAAGCAAATCAATCAAAGTTACACACCCTAGAGAGTCAGATAAACCTTGGGGAATATTCTATATAACACCTCGCATAATACTGATAAGTTAGACAATAATCATTTTTGCCTATTTCCAAGTTTTGTACAATCTTCCCTAAACACCTCCTTTCAAGTCATAAATAATCTCCAGAAAGTATTCTTGGTCCCCAAAGGGTTGATTTCATGGTGTTTTCACAGCAAGAATTGTTAATCAACATAAATACAATCTTGCAGGCTCAGCAGCAAATCGAAAGTCCTTTGTTATTAAGCTACTACTAAGTCAAGAAAATTAATTTCTGTAAATCAAAAAGAAAAAGGTCTTCATATATCAATTAGAAAACGGAATATTACAAATACCACAATATTCTCATACAAATAACGCCACACTTTGAATTTTCTCACCAGTTCATGTGGTCCTACATAATTATAATTCCATTGGATTGTAGAACAGTAATGTTTCCATTAGCTTATACATGTTGAAACTACATATTGTACATAAATAGATTAAGGACTGTGTCATCTTCCAGTGGATCCACTACTTCTTTATCATCACACAGCATCCCTCCAGCTCTAATAACGCATCTTGCTTTAAACTTGACTTTGCCTGATTAATAGTGCTCTTTTTTCATAAGGTTTATATAGAACACTTTTGGCATACTTATACTTTCAACCATTTGAATTATTGTATTTAAAGTAAGTCTATTTTAAGCAGGTTTTTTTTTTCAATCCTATGTGACTGTTTTAGGCTCTTACTTGGTAAACATCATCCACCGAAATTTAATGCGATTACTAATGTAGTTGACTTTATACTTCTCATCTATTTACTTTTTATTTGAACCACCTTTATGTAACTTTTTCTTTCATACTTCTTTGTGAGCTCATGAAATGTTTTTATTAGTCAATTTAACTCCCTGATCAACTTGTTAGTTCATTCTTTCTTTTATTCTTCTTCAGATTTACACTAGAAATAAAAAAAATTAAAGATTCTTAAAAATTTACTACTTTTTACCATTTCACTGATACTGCTAGACTACTCTAGTTATAGTTAGCCCTACTGCTGTTTTTTATTGACAAAAATTTTAATGTTTGTTTATTTTTGAGAGAGAGAGACAGAGACAGAGAGAGAGACATGGAGAAAGGGAGACACAGAATCCAAAGCAGACTCCAGGCTCTGAGCTGTCAGCAAAGAATCTGACGCAGGGCTCAAACTCACAAACCATGAGATCATTACCTGAGCAAAATCGGGCGCTTAACCAACTGACCCACCCAGGTGTCCCATAACCCTATTGCTCTTTGAATGATTGTTATCATGTATTTTTTGTTCTACACATATTTTAAACTTTATGAGCTATTTTTATATCAGTATTCACTGAAGTTTACCTATTCTGTTATTCTTCATTTACCATCATATTTCTACGTATATATCTGAGATCTCTTTCCTTTGGCTTTAGGTCCTCTATGTGGTACTTCTTTTGGCATCAATCTATTGTCAGTAAAATCCTGAAAATGTCTATATTTGACCTTGACTTGGAAAATATTTTTCTAGTCTATAGCTGGCAGAGATTTTCCTTCAGTGCATTAAGATGTCATTCATTATCTCCTGGCTAATGGTTTCTTTTTATTTATTTATTTATTTATTTATTTATTTATTTATTTATTTATTTTTACATTTATTTATTTTTGAGACAGAGAGAGACAGAGCATAAACGGGGGAGGGTCAGAGAGAGAGGGAGACACAGAATCTGAAACAGGCTGCAGACTGTGAGCTGTCAGCACAGAGCCTGACGCGGGGCTCGAACTCACAGAAAATGGTTTCTATTTAGAAGTCACCTGTCAGTACTGGGACAAGAAGACTGGACTGACCATGACATACTCACAGAGATGGGAGGAGGGAAAGTGGAAACATGCAAGTTCTCTTATGTTCCAGGCGCAAAACTCACACACCCTACCTCAGCCTCAATGCAAGAAACTGTAAAATCACACAAAATAAAAAAGGTGTGATTGCCAGAAAAGGTAAAGAATTTTGGGCAATAATGTAATCCACCACAACTACATTCTAATTTCTCTCTTCCTCTGGTCTAATCTGTGAAACCCATATATTAAGAAACTAATTCTGTTGATTTGATTTTTAATCCTTTTTTTCCATTTGATTCTTATTATTAAAGATATATTTCCTTAATGAAATTCTCATTTTTGGTAACATTTTTCCCCAAAGATATTAATCATAGATATTTTAAAACTGATGGACTCTTGTTCACCATTGGGATCTTTTTCTCTAGTCTTTTCTTTTTACTCTTGGACTTGATCTTTTATTCCCATCTCTCCTAATGACCAGGAACTTTTAATCCTTCACTTGACACCATACATCAAAAATGGCAGATGCAGTGGATGTTAGTTACTTTCAGAAAGGTTCTTCTCTTTTTCAGAAAAGTAAGGAAGGACTGATTACCTTGATCAAATCAGGGAATGAAATAATTTGAGGCTATCTGCTGTGACCTTACTTCTAGGACTCAGCACTTAAGGTGACACAACTCAAAGCTTAGAGCCTCTGCCAGTGTCTCTTCATTCACCTCAGCAGGAAGAAGAGGATTGGGTTTGCAATCCAATTCTCACCTCCCAGCACCAGGAATAGGAGCCTGCTACTTATGCACTGCCCCATCCCTGCGGAATTCACATTCCAGTGTATGACAGAATCTTCTTATACCAGGTAAATGTATCTACAACGGACAGCTTTCTCTGGCCATGGAATTGTGTTAAGCTGATACATACACATAGCAAAAAGATACAGCAAATTGTGGTATAAAAACATCATTAGTGCTTATTCATAGAAAAGTGAACCAAAATCCTAATACATGTTTACATTTGCCTCAGTTTGCCCTTTTTGAAACATCAACTCCTTGACATTTACCACGTTTTTCAGTATAATCTTTTCCATGTTTACTTATTTTTGAGAGAGAGAAAGAGACAGAGCACGAGAGGGGTGGAGGCAGAAAGAGAGGGAGACACAGAATCCGAAGCAGGCTCCAGGCTCTGAGCTGTCAGCACAGAGCCTGATGTGGAGTTCAAACTCAAACTGTTGGATCATGACCTAAGCTGAAGTCAGACGTTTCACCAACTGAGCCACCCAGGTGCCCCTATACAGTATAATCTTTAATTGAAATTTTTATTGACATAATTATAGATTCACTTGCTGTTGTAAGAAATAATACAGGGAAAGGCCTTCTACATTTTGCTCAGTTTGCCCTCAAAGTAATATTTTGCAAACTATGGTATAAGACTCTAGAGATTAACATTTATCCTACTCATTTTCCCTGATTATACTTGTACTCATTTATGTATTAAGTTCCATACAATTTTATCACATGTGTAGCTTCATACATCCAGCGCCAGTCAACATACTGAATATTTCCAACATTACAAGCATTCCTGGTGATTCCATTTAAAATTCATATCTCCCTCTCTCCCACCCATGCTTCATCTCCCACCACAGTCCTACTCCTAGGCATCCATTGGCTTGTTCTCCATTCCTAAAATATTGTCATTTAAAAATATTAACTAAACAGTATCATACAATATGTAACTTACTGTGACTGGCTTTTTATCACTCAGCAAAATTTCTGATTCACCCAGAGTGTTACATGAATCAATAGTTTGGTCCTTTTTATTGCTGAGAAGTATTTATTACATGGGATATATGTACCACGGGTTGCTTGACTATTCTGCTGACAGATGACTGCATTTTGGGGCTATTACAAATAAAGGTGCTGTGAACATTTGTGTGCAGGTGTGTAAACGTTAAGTTTTCATTTCTTGGGGATAAACGTCCAAGAGTACAATGGCTATAGTATTAAAATTCCGTATTTATTTTTATAAGAAACTAATGCATTATCTTCCCGAGAAACTCTCCATCTTATATCGCCATAAGCAAGGTAAGAGTGATCCACTTTCTCCATACCCTTGAATGTATTTGGTAAATCACGTTTTTTTTTTTTTTATTTTAGCCGTTCTCATTAATTAGTGTAGTATAAACCTACTGATATTTAATTGTGCTTTTAATTTTCATTTCCCTGATAGTTAACGATTTTGAACCTCTCTTAATATGTCCATTTGGCAAGTTTATCTCATTGCTTCATGTCTTTGCCAATTTTCTAATCAGCATGTTTGGTTCCTTTAAGGCTGAATACTGAGACTTCCTCATATATTCCACATAGAAGTCTCTTCTTGGAAATGTGATTTATAAATATATTTTCCCAGTGTATAGTTTCTATTTTAATCTTGATATGGGCCATTGCAGGGCAAGTTTATAATATTAATGAACTCCAATTTATCATGCTTTCCTTTAATAAATCAGGCCTTTGGTGTCAAGTCTAAGAATCCTATGCTCAGCCCTACATCCTGAAGACTGTTCTCTTATTTTTTTCTAGAATTGGTGTAGCTCTCAGTTTACATTTTGGTATATGCTTCATTTAGAGTTGACTTTTGTGCAAGGTGTAAGGTTTGGGTTCTGCTGCATTGTTTGCCTATATATATGTTCAGTTGTTCCACTACCATTTGCTGAAAAGACTACCCTTTTCCACTGAAATACTTTTGCCCCGTTGTAAAAAATCAGTCAAATATATTTTTGTGGATCTATTTCTGGGTCCATCAATCCTATACTCTCTCGATTGCTGTACTATGTAATAAGACAATATAAGAAAGAGTAATTTCTATGATTATTATACTTAATGTAGTAAGACAATATGAGAAAGAGTAATTCTTCTCTCTTTATTTTTCTTTGTCAAATTTTATTAGCTATTCTATGGCCTGTACCCTTCCATATAAATTTTAGAATAAGCTTGCCTATATCTACAAAATGTCTTCCAAGGATTTTGATAGGAATTTCATTGTACCTATAATCAATTTGGAAAGAATTAGTGTAGTTGTTATGATGAATCTTCCAATCCATGAATATCTCTCCATTTATTCAGGTCTTCCTTGATATCTTTCATCATTTTATAATTTTCAGCATGCAGATCCTGTGCATGTTTTATTAAATGTATACTCAATTTCATTTTCTCTCCTTCTCTTCGAAGCAACTATAAATAGTACTGTTTTTAATTTGAATTTCCAGATATTCATTGACAACGTATAAAGATATACTATTAGAGTGTTTTCTTTATCAAGTTGAGGAAATTCCCCTCTATACCAAACTTGCTGGGAGAGTTCTTTGTATCTTTTTTTTCAGATTCTTTTAATTAGGAGCAACATGTTACAAAACAGGCCAGCAGGTTCATCAGAGAGAACACAGGAAAAAGAGATAATAAAAGCCTACCTGAGTTTGAGAAAAAATAACAACGAGCCCCCAAACTACCAAACTACTCAGGCCTAAATTTAATTGGATCAGAACTGTGGAGCAATTAATGCCCTGGGGTACCGCTGAACACAACAGAGGAATCAGGGGCAAATTAGGGCTGACTAGCAGATGGTTGTGATACCAAATGTAGCACAGAGCTTAACAGAGAGATCAGGGAGGGAGACAATCAAAGAGAACAATGTTAAACCTCATGGGGAGTGTGCCCACGCCAAAGGCTACACCCTTTGAGGAATATCGCCACAGGCTTCCCATTGCAGAATAGACTTCACTAAAATAGTCTAGTAAAGTCAAATAAATAAACACACAACAAAGGAAAATCAGTAACGAAAGCTGACACAATAAATATCCTAAAATGTACAGCATTCAACAAGAACAACAAAGTACAAAACATGTAAAGAAACAGAAAAGTGTAACCCATACACAGAATAAAAAACAGGAAATAAAAGCTGCTTATGAGAGGGCTCAGATATTGGTTTTAACAAAAATATCAGAGACGTTATTATAAATATAAGCAAATAGCTAAAGAAGGCCATGGTGAAAGAGGTAAAAAAAAAAAAGATGTGATGACAATTTTTCATGAAATAAAGACTACCAATAGATTGAAATTATATAAAAAGAATATAATGGCAATTCTAAAGTTAAAAATAAAATAAATGAAAATTTCACCAACAAAGTTCAACAGTAGATTTGAACAACAAAAAAATAATAAAAAATAAAAAAACGAACTCCCAACATGTAGTTCAATAGATATTATGCGGTGTTAAGTACAGAGAGAAAATAATGAAGGAAAATGGAAGGAACTTCAGAAAAATGTAGAATATTATTAAGTATACCAACACAAGTATGATGGGTTACCAGAAAGACAGGAGAGAGAAAGCAGCAGAAAAAAATATTTGAAGAATAAGGGCTGAAAACTTCCCAAATTTGATGAAATACGTTAATATATATATATACATACACACCCAAGAAGTGTATATATATACACACACACACACCCAAGAAGTTAAATAAACTCCAAGGGGGATAAACACAAAGAGAATCTCAATAGGAAACATTACAGTAAACATTCTGAAAGACAGAGACAAAAGTCTTGAAAGCAGCAAGAGAAATATGTGTTGGAATAAGGGATCTTAATAAGATTGACATATGACTTCATACCCAAAACAATGGAGGCTGTAAGACAGTGGGATGCCAAGTTTAGAATACTTAAAGGAAAAAATAGTCAACCAAGAATCTTGTATCTAGTCAACTTTTTTTTTAATGAAGGCAAAATAGACATTTTTAGATACATGAAAACGTAGAGAGGGTGTCGCTAGCAGACCCACTTTACTAGAAATACTAAAGTAATTTCTTCAGGTTAAAAGAAATTGACTCCAGCCAGCAATTCAAATGAAAAAACAAAAAGCACCAGTAAAGGGAATTATGTACATAAGTATATATAAAATACAGTATAGCTAAATATTTCTCCTGTCTTAAGTGATTTAAAAAGCAGTTGTATAAGACTATATATATAATTATAATGTTATGCCTATAACTTATGGAAATGTAATTTACTTGACAATACAAGAAAATGGGTGAAAATCTGTATTGGAGTAAGAAAACGATATCAGATGGTAACTCGAATCCTCAAGAATAAAGAGAACCAGAAATAAGAAGGTTAATATAAGAAACTCTATAAGCATACACTTGTTCTCCTTTCATGGCTCAGCTTTTTTAAGAGACAAAATTATATAAAGTAATAACTATAACAACATATTGGGTTTGTAACATATACGAATGATATAATAGGCATAATAATTATAGCAGAAAAGGAGGGAATATGGAATAGAGCCATATAACAGGAGAATTTCTATACCTCACTGGAATTAAGTTAATTCAAATCTGAGGTAGGTCTGGCAAGTTAAGATATGTATGGTAAGCCCTAAAACAACAACTCAAAAATAAAAAATTTACTGACAAAACAATTAAAGGAATCAAAATGCTACGAAAGAAAATAGTGACTTAATGCAAAAGAAAACAGTAAAGGAGAAACAGAGGAAGAAAAATGGTGTGAGACATACAAAAAACAGTAAGTGAAATGGTAGACATAAATTCGACACATCACAACCTTAAATATCCATTCAAAAGGCAGAGATTGCAGGCACCTGGGTGGCTCATTCAGTTCAGCTCAGGTCATAATCTCCTGGTTCATGAGTTCGAGCCTGTGCTGACAGCTCAGAACCTGGAGCCTGCTTCGGGTTCTGTGTCTCCCTCTCTCTCTGCCCCTTCACCACTCATGCTCTGTCTCTGTCTCTCAAAAATAAATCAGTGTTAAAAAAATTTTAAAGAAAAAAAAAGGCAGAGATTGCAAGGCTTTCTCTGGTGGCTCAGTGGGTTCAGCATCTGACCCTTGGTTTTGGCTCAGGTCACAATCTCACAGCTTCATGGCTCCAAGCCCCATATCAGGCTCTGCACTGGCACCATGGAGCCTACTTGGGTTTCTCTCACTCCCCCTCTCTCTCTTCTCCTCCCCAACTTGCAATGCCTGTGTCTCTCTGAAAATAAATAAATAAACTTAAAAAAAAGAGGCAGAGATTGTGAGACTGGATTTGAAAAACAAAAATATACAAAACAAACTGTGACTCTGACTACATGCTCCTACATGAGATACACTGTAGATCAAACAAATATAAAAGGTTGAAAGTAAAAACAAAAATAGGAAAAGACGTATCATGCAAAAAACAATTACACAGGAGCTGAATGGATATACTAAATAATCGACAAACAGCAAAGAAATAATATCTTGTTACATGGCTTACTAACAAGAGAAACTTCTGTGTGGGAAAAATATTCCAAGAATTATTTTATATACCAAGCAATGCTTCTAAATCACTACAACACATCTCTTTTGACACTGGTCACCATTATAATCAAATACTATTAGATGAAATGCAGGAGAACAGGTGTTCCCTAAATTTCAATTTGATAGAGACTTTCATATTGGTATTCCTAAAATAGAACAAAGGAAAAAGTGAGCCAGAGACTTCATAATCCTCAACATTCTAGCTTAAAGGGAAGGATAGCAGAAGAACACTTCATTAGACGTTTAATAAAAATAGGCTACACAGTATGTGTGGTGACTTGGATTAGTTTTCAGCAACTAAAACTATGGCTCCCTTTGGCCGTGACTGGAATATATTTTCCCACCATGTATACTGGGTGCGGCCTCTGACTTGCTTTGGCCAATGTAGTATATGGATCGAGATTTAAAAGTTTTTGCCCTGTTTATCTGGTCTTTTGTGATCCACTCTTAGGAGACCACTTCCTCAGGACCCACTCCCTCTTCATCTGGGCACCAGAATGAACATGCACGGAGTAGACACAAACCCAAGCCATAGTCTTAAACTTGAATCAGAGCCATCCAGTGGAGCTAAACTTAAATCAGATGTACTACAGTGTAACTGCAGACTCAGAAGGATAAAAATAAGTGCATATTACAAGCTGAGAAAGAAAGAGAAGTAAAAGTCAAGTTGATAAAAACTGAGAAGAAACTGAGGGTTGTTGGGGGGTGGGAGAGAGGGGAAAGTGGGTGATGGGCATTGAGGAGGGCACCTGTTGGCATGAGCACTAGGTGTTGTATGGAAACCAATTTGACAATAAATTTCATATTAAAAAAAAATCAAGTTGAAAAGGAAAACAAAAGAAAGCACAGATTAAAGCTTAGAGGAGAGAAAAAGCATAATACTTTCAAAGAACTGAAGGAATTATAGTATTACTAGATTGTGGAACTCAGAGGAAAGTCTGGTAAGATGTGGCTAAACACATGGACAGGACTAACTTTTGCAGCTGCTTAAAAGCCATTTTAAGCAGTTTGAACTTGATCGTAGGGTTATGAGATGCCTTTGAAGGTTTTTAAAAGTAGGTATAAACTGATTCAATTTGCATATTAGAAATATAATACTGGTTACAGCATGATATATACAATCAATGTAATATAATGATTGAAGGAAAACAATATTTAGGACAAGAGAAATAGGTGCTGCCTTTAATGGAGTCACTGGACATTTCAAAGAAAAAACTGGAATACTGTCAATGCAATTAGTTGAATGTGTGTGTTGTATGTCTGTACACTAAAGAATAGGTTGAGGCCAACAATCCAAGCCCAAGTCTGTGGTTCAAGCAAAAGTGGGTGGGTGTCTGAGACAAGCAGCAATGGATAATAAGATGTACGAGATATACTGGAACATACATGCAATGCCTGAACTGGTAACACTGATATATAAATAATCTGTACATAAGTGACCATTGAAACTATATGGTAAATGAAACCAAAACAGAAGATTTGTTGTCTAAGAGCAGAATATCTCAAATGTCACCCTAAGGAACACAGGGATCTAAGGGATGATAGAAGGAAATACTTAAAAAATAAATAAAATTGGGTGAGAAAGGAGGAAGGAAAATTAGGACAATGTAGTGACATGGAAAGAAAGAAGAGACAGTGTTCTAAAAACAGGATCAGATAATGCTGCTGACAGGTCAATTAAGACTGGAGCAAGAAGGGATACCTGGGTGGCTCAGTCGGTTAAGCATTCGACTTTGGCTCAGACCATGATCTCATGGTCCATGAGTTCGAGCCCTGTGTTGGGCCCTGTGCTGACAGCTCAGAGCCTGGAGCCTGCTTTGGATTCTGTGTCTCACTCTCTCTCTGCCCCTCCCCCACTTGCACTCTGTCTCTCTCTCACACACAAATAAATAAACATTAAAAAAAAAGACTGAAGCAAGAAGCTGAAAATTTAGGTCTATAAGTTTTCTATGTCCTATGCCTCAGTAGTTGCAAAGGAGCAATATGAGTAGAAATCAGATCACAGTACAGTAAGAAATAAATTTTAAATTACAAATTGACAATGTGGATTGCAATAATACATTTCTTCCTAATATGTAGTATAGTGCCTCAACATACTAGGCATACAATTAATATTTATTGACTTAAATAAAAGTAAAGAAAGAAAAACAGACATTTTATTATTTCTTCCCTTTTTTCAAGTTTTTATTTAAATTCCAGTTAGTTAACATACAGTGTCATATTACTTTCAGGTATAGAATTTAGTGAATGTACATTATATACAACACCCTGTGCTCATCACAAGAGCCCTCCTTAATCCCCATCACCTTTTTAACTCATCCTCCCACCGACCTCCCCTCCGGTCACCATCAGATTGTTCTCTATAGTTAAGACTTTGTTTCTTGGTTTTCTTCTCTTTTGAAAAACATTTCAATTCAGAAATACTCCTAGGAAAATATTTCCTCTCTTTGGTAGGCATTTTGAAATGCTTTGGATTATTTAAACAGATCTACCAAATTATGTGCAAAACAACAAAAAACTGAAGTTGAAACATCCTCTTTGGGAATAGGTCAATAGTGATCTTGAGGATGATAGTCTTATTAATTTTTTTGGCTGGCAATTCAGAATATACAAAATTCCTTTTCTAAATGTCAGATTTAAAAAAATAAATAAAAATTATAATAAATACAACTTAGATTTAATTTTCAGAAAAATTCTTCACAGTCCAAGGCTTCAGCCAGATGATCATCAGAATTTTCTTTCTAAAATGCACATTTCATAATTAACTCTGCAAATACTTTATCATTTTGTTCCAAGAAAATTTTTCTGCCACATTTCCTCTGTACTAACAACCACACTTGTATACCCAACACCACCACCCTGATCACCGAACACCATCACGTTGCTATCATACAACCTGTTTTCCAACCATTAAAAATCAATGTGCTCCCTGATGAAAATTACTTAATCATAACTTTGAAAACCCATTCTTCTTATCTAGAATTCCCTCTCATGTAATATCCCTTTTCTGAACTCCTAGTTATCCTTCAAAACCTTGCTTCAACATAACTCTTACTAAGAACTTTTCCTGCTTTAATATCATCTCTGTAAAAATCACAGAGAAGGAAATATAATCTAGAACTCTCCAACTCATAAATATCTTTCACATCCATATCAGTGACAAATGGCTGATACAACAAATGGCTCAGAGAACATTTTATGACCTAAACAAAACCAAAATATGCCCCTGGACTCTATATAAAGATACTAAGAGAGTCTTTTCCCTTTCATCTCTGGGATAGCTAAATTTGGATGCTATAAATGCAACCAAAATAGAATACAACACAGTCAACATACATTGTGAAACTCAGTCAATTCAATAATTATTTATATAACACAGTATAAAGGATGCCAAGGGATATAGTTTTATATATAGTATCGTCATCTACAAATAGTGAAAGCTTTACTTCTTCTTTGCCGATTTAGATGCCTTTTATTTCTTTCTATTGTCTGATTGCTGTGGCTTGGACATCCAATACTATGTTGGGTAACAGTGATGAAAGTAGACATCCTTGTCTTGTTCCTGACCTTAGGGGGAAAGCTCTCAGTTTTTTCCCATTAACGATAAGGGTAGCTATGGGCTTTTCGTGTATGGCCTTTATTATATTGAGGAACATTCCCTCTAAACCTACTTTGTTGAGAGTATTTCTCATGAATAGATGTTAAGAGATGCAGTTTTGGGAAATACAATCAGAGGTGAAATTGGGTTCCTGGAAGTTCCCAAAGGCATTTCCTCTGGATGCCCTGTTTTCTAAGCCTACAATGTCCCTTGTTTTACTTTAAAGGTAATTTAAAGCTGTATTTCGATATCTACAACTGAAAGAATGCTTATTAATATATTCTGTGAACTACATAAGGGTAGAGACTACATTGTATCCTATTCTATTCACTAGCAAAATGCCTCATATATGATTGAAACTTAGAAATGGCTTGAAAGTGTAGCCAAAATTTTATACAAATGTTCAACAGCTGCCATTTCTGTAAGTACTACTTTATAAGTTTTTCACTTATAAAGTTAAATAAATTTTTATAAGTTTTTCACTGACTCAAAACACAGAAGCTACTTTAATAAGCAACAACCATTACTATGTCTTTTTATTTTGTTCATTATACAGTTCATAACATATAGAGTTCTATTATCATACAAGTAAGGTTCATCCTTTAATAACAAGATTAGACTCAAGTTGGATCAACCTAAATGAAGTATTTTTCTACTTTCCTGCATATCATTAAAAACTTCTCCTTATTCAAGTATTACCTTTTAAATTGATCTGTTCAATCTATTCAAATATATGTGCAAACATTACTACTTAAAGTGCTTAAAAGAATTGTGATGGAAAAAACTGCCACATAAAATTATGAAAATACTATTGATATTAATTCATGCAAAATCTATGTGAAATGTTTGGCTTACATGAAAAGATATTTTGTTATGCAAACAACAAATAATTAAATATTAAACTCTTCATACATCTTTTATGTTTTAGCATGTAAGAATTCAAAGAATTAAATTGCAGACAGAAAGGCTAAAGTAACCTGAAGTGCTTTCTTTTAACTATATTCACAATGTTCTCTCCCTATACAGTAACCCTATTGATACAAGTATTAAAATAAATTAAGTAAAAGTGATCATAAAAGTTAAGTGTTACTTTATCTCAAAAACAATGTTTGCTTGTTAGAAATATCACTGATACAATTCTGTGAAAAGAAAACAGTGATATTTATTTTTAGAAATTTCTTGGTATCTCATGGTTATATGGATATTTTTCAATAGAAATTAGTTTTTTTGCACTTTTTTTATTTCAGCCACTTTTCAAAATAACTGCTTCCATTGAGTGTAGTTTGTAAATATTTATGAACAATTTTATCTACGGATTGTAAATTTTCTCATAACCTGCAGCTTGGAATCCACAGTAGTATGTACTTTTGAAATCTAAAATACATAGACATATGTCTACAACCTGACTATCATTTACCTACAGTTACTTGGAAGCTTAAATCTAAGCTACTAAATAAAACATGTTACAAACAAAAACATAAAACCACATATACAGTAACTATATATAGTCATAGTAATATATATAGTTATATATGTTGTATATATAGTGACTATATAGAATTATAGTAACATATATAGTTACTATATATGTGGTTCACGCATTTGGTGAACAAACCTATGGACAGTATATTTATTCGTATTTACATAATTTATTCATAATTTATTCATAATTACATGTAGAATATCTACCTCCTTCCAAAATGGAGGGAATAAATTTATCCTTCTGCAAAAACAACAAGTAAAATAAATAAAACATATGAAACGATATCAAGCAGTGTAGGACAGTAATTCCTGAGTGGAGAAAAAAAATGAGGTGAGCATTTAAATGTCACAGATTATTGTGATTTTGAGGCTGCATCAAAAGGACAGTGAACACATGTGTATCCCAGAAATTTTCTGGAGTTGAGGAGATAAAACTGACAATCTGCAGAGGCCAAGGTAGCTAGAGTTTATAGGAAAGTATACTAGAGAAGACAGAACTTCCTAGAGTGCTATGGAGATTTTCTGAGGATCCCCTTGAGTCGTCAGGTGAAGATTACTTACTGACAAAGAAACTATCCAACATTGGGGAAAAATCCATCTGAAAGGAACAGAGAAAATAATTCTCAAAACTCACACAGAGTTGGGAATATTTCATGGTCCTGAGAGTCAGAGTGGAAAACCTTATAATTCATACATCATAAAATACAGTACCCAAAAGAACAGAGCCTCAGTAATGAAAAATTAACACCAGGTTAAGTGCTGCTTTGTTCCTACCTAACAAAACAAAAGTAAGCCTTGTAAAGATTTTTTACAAGAAAATTAGCTCCATCCCAAAACAAAGCTAAAATTTATTTAACAAAATAGATACATACTTACCACCCAAAAAGGTAAAATTCAGAATGTTTCGTATCTAATCAAAATATGACCCATAAGGAGCAGGAAAATAAAACAACAGAAAAGAAACTCAGAAGAGATACAAATTATAGAATTTGTAGATAATTTATAGAAGAGTTATAATAACCATATTCCATTTATTAAAGAAGGCAGAAAAAGAACAGAGTATGTTAAATAGAGGCATGGAAGATATTTTCTAAAAAACCTTATCAGAATTCTCAAGCTAAAAAATATAATATCTGAGATGAAATATACACTGAATGTGATTAATATGAAATTGGACACTATAAAAAAGATCAATAAATTTCAATTACAGGAAAAGAAAATATCCCAAATGAAACACAAAGAGAAAAAAAAAGAATGAATAAAAAACAGAAACAGAGCATTAGGAAGCCAAGGAACAATTTCAAGCAGTCTGATATACATACAATTGCAATTCCCAAAGGAGAAGAAAGGCGAAGCGGAAAAAAACAATTGAGAAATATGGTTTTCCAAATCTGGTGATGAGTATAATTTTATTTGTATATAAAATTCAGTAAAACCCATCCACAAGAAACAAGAAGAAACCAAACTTCTGTACACCATTATCAAATTGGCCAAAAAGAGTGAAAAAGAGAAAAAAAAATGCAGAGAGAGGAAAAAAAAACATCACATACAAAGAATAAGGTTAAGAGCAGATTTCTCATTAAGAACAATGCAAGCCAATGGACACTGGAGAAACATCTTTGAAAGGAAAGAAAGAAAAAAGCTACAGTTTAGAATTCTTCAACCCCCCCCAAAAGTGAAATAAAGACATTTTCAGAATACACAATGATATAATTCATTGTCAGCAGATCTACACTGAGTGTGTAAGTCCTTGAGCCCCTTAGACAGTAGGAAAATGATACAAGATAGAAATCAGATTCTACAAAAAGGAAAGAGGAAAGATGAATTTTTTTATTGTTTTTTTAATTTTTTTTAATGTTTATTTTTGAGAGAGAGGGCACACACACACACACACACACACACACACACACACACACGCACAAAAGGGGGAGGGGCAGAAAGAGAGGAGGACAGAGGATCCAAAATGGGCTCTGTGACCACAGTGAGCCCAAAGCAGGGCTTGAGCTCAGGAACTGAGAGATCGTGACCTGAGCCAAAGTTGGATGCTCACACGACTGAGCCACCCAGGCACCCCTTAAGTTTAATACATTAAAAAAATTGAGTGATGTAACACTACCTGTAAGTAAACAATGAAAAATTTAAGAAGTACAGTAAAACCTTGGATTATAAGTAACTTGTTTTGCAAGTGCTCTGCAAGACAGACAAACATTTCTAATAAATTTCAACTTGATAAATGAGTGATGTCTTGCAATATGAATAGTACGTGATGCCGAACATCATATGATCATAACTATGCCAATGGTTATGAAATCTGCTTTGATACATGAGTGCTTTGGATTACAAGCATGTTTCTGAAATGAATTATGCTCACAAACCAAGGTTTTACAGTATATGAATAAAATAACACAATATGGAACTGTAGCTATAAGCCAACAGACAGAATAAAATGAAATCATAAAAAAATGCTCAATTTAAAAAGGCAGAAAAAGAACAAGGAATAAAGACCAAAAGAAAAATAATAAACAAATAATAAGATTTAAATCAAATCATTGTTCTGAGGACTTCCTGGACAGTGGCCGATGCAAACTCCCCTTTCCAATGACGAGCACACAGGCTGGCGACATTTTTCTCCCTTGCCCATTAGTACAAACTGACTTTAGTGAGCAGAACAGTGCCCACAGCAGAGGCCTAAGCTGCTTAGCCCAAGTCCCACCCTGCTGTGCTCTGCAGGTACGTCTATACTAGGACAAGTGTGCCTGAGAGCCAGAAAAGAAGTGGGTCCCTGCCCCAGAAGACCCGCAAAAACCTCCTGCGTGGACCAAGTCTACTGACCGTAGAGGGCTGCAAAGCCAAAACACAACAGCAGAGCACACACAGCATACACCACAAACTTCCTGAAGCACCAGACCTGGAAAGCATATGACCTAATAAAGTCATTACTCTCAGAAACAAAAAACATATGAGGCTTTCCTGACACAAAGAAGACAGAGACCCAGACAAAACGCCAAGATGGAGGAATTCATCCTAAAAGAAAGAACAAGAAAAGGTCACAGCCAGGAATCTAATTGAAATAATAGATGTAAGTAATATCCCTGATCAAGAATTTATTTTTTTATTATTTTTTTGAAATGTTTATTTTTGAGAGAGAAAGAGCACCAGTGGAGGAGGGGCAGAGGGAGGTAGAGAGAGAATCTGAAGCAGGCTTTGGACTGTCAGCGCAAAGCCTGACTTGGGGTTCGAATGAACAAATCATGAGATCATGACCTAAGCTGAAGTCAAACACTCAACCAACTGAGCAATCCAGGTTCCCCCTGATCAGGAATTTAAAACAACAATCATAAGGATCCTAGTTGGACTTAAGAAAAGCATAGAAGACATCAGGCAGTCCCTTATGCAGAGATAAAAGACCTAACAGCTAGTCTTGCTGAAAATAAAAAATGTTGTAACCAAGAGGCAAAACCAATTGGTTCTAATGAACACAAGGGCAGAAGAAGCAGAAGAATTTATAAATACCATAGAAGGTAAAATTATAGAAAATAATGAAGCTGAAAAGAAGAGGGAAAGAAAAATATTGGATCACAAAAGTAGACATAGGGAACTCAACAACTCCATAAAGCATAATAACATTCATATCATATGAGTCTCAGAGAAAAAGAGAAGGGGAAAGGGGGCAGAAGGTTTATTTGAGCAGTACAAAAAGACTGAGATCATACCATGCATATTTTCAGACTCCAACGCTCTGAAATTTGAAGTCAACCAGAAAAAATCCTGCTTGATATTCTCTCTCCCTCTCTCTCTGCCCCCCACCCCACTCTCTTGTCTCTCTTTCTTTCTCTCTCTCTCTCAAAATAATAAACTTCAAAAAAGGAAATTAGACAGTTTTCACCTTAAGAAACAAGAAAAGATGAACCATTTACTCAAAGTAAGCAAAAGAAAGGGAATAAAGAGTAGAAATTAATGAAATTAAAAAAAATAGAGAAAATAAATGAAACCATCTGTTCCCTTAAGAAAAAAAATCAATGAAAGTGACAACTCTCTAGCCATACTGACAAAGGGGAAAAAAATAGAGAGAGGAGAAACAAATTATGAATATCAGAAATGAGAGTGATGACATCACTAAATAACATGTGAATATTATTAATCTTTTGCCAATAAATTCTACAAATTAAATCAAATGGGAGAAATACAACTGGGAGACACAAATCGATAGAGCTCACTCCAAAATAAATAACCAGAAAAGCTCTAAATCTATTAAAGAAATTGGATTTTTAGTTAAAACCTTCCCACAAAGAAAGGTGTATTAGTCCAAATACATTGTGTTGAATTCTACCACAAATTTAAGAAAAAATAATAATAATAACAATTACACACAGATATTTCAGTAAATTACAGAGGAAGTAATATTTCCCATTCATTTTATAAGACCAGCAGTACAATGATACAAAGTCAAACAACATTACAAGAATAGAAAGCTATAGACTAATAGCCCTCATAAATATAGGTATAAAAATTCTTAACAAAATTTTAAAAAAGCAAATACAATGATGCATGACAAAATAACTGAGCAAGCAGAGCTTATCCCTATATAACAAGATTGATTAAACATTCAAAAGTGGATTGGATTCAAAAGTGGATTTCAATTCTATTAGCAAATATATACTAAATAAAATAATCTTACTATTTTATATTTAATAATTAAAGTTTACTATAGTCCAAAAAAACACACATACTCATATGCTTTAATATGACATATTCCTCAGAACTAATGCAATGACTTTAATCAAGAGTAGGAATTCAGCTCTACTCATTTTGACCATCACAACTGGACTCTAAATTTTATTATTTAGGGAGAATGGAATATTTCAACTTTATTACACATTCAGGTTTGGCTCCTAGAATATATTACTAGTATGTTCTCAAATGAAAATCCAATTTAAAAAGTTAATATTTAGTCATTAAATATTCATTAAAATTCTATAGTAACTATGTAATTTGCTTAAAAATGAAATAATTAGATAACCAAGACATGAAGAACATAAAAAAAAATTTTTAATGTAACAATTGTATCAATTTTAATTACTACTTAATAAGGTTAATAGATGAGCCCTTTGGTTGCCTTTGAACATAATTTCAATTGGCCAAGGGAAATCTGATTCATATTTCTGTATAAATCTTAGAAAATATAATGATATATCTAACATCATCAATGTCAAAATTTTTTAAAACTATATGGAAATATTTCCAGCATTTTTGGACTATAACGGTGTTGAAATAAATCACCATACAATGAAGAAATAAGTTTATCAAATAATTCCCATTACTGAGTAGTAATTTATAATATTTCTTGAATAGTTAAGTAATTTCCTTAATTTAGATGTTAAATTAGCCTTAAAAGTAAAGACAATTTTCTCATAAATATATGACTTTTAAAAATACTGTGTTCCCACAAATCACATAGAAAATAATATTAAAAAATAATAATAATCCAGTTAAGAAATGGGCAGAAGACATGAGTAGATATTTTTCCAAAGAAGACATACAAATGGCCAACACACACATGAAAAGTTGTTCAACATCATTCATCATCAGGGATATATAAGTTAAAACCGTGATGAGATAACCTCCTCACACCTGTCAGAATGGCTAAAATTAACAACACAGGAAACAACAAATGTTGGTTAGGATGCAGAGAAAGGGGGAACCCATTAACACTGTTGGTGGGAATGCAAACTAATGCAGCCAATCTGGAGAACAATATGGAGGCTCCTCAAATAGTTAAAAATAGAACTGCCCTATGATACATCAATTCACTACTGGTATTTATCAAAAGGATACAAAAGTACCGATTCAAAGGGACACATGTACTCTGATGTTTATAGCAGCATTTTCAATAATAGCCAAAGTATGGAAAGAGCCCAAATGTCCATCAACTGATGAATGGATAAATAAGATGTAGTATATATGCATGTATGTACGTACACACACACACACACACACACACACACACACACACACACACAGGAATATTACTCAACCATCAAAATGAAAGAAATCTTGCTATTTGCAACAACATGGATGGCGCTAGAGTGTATTATGCTAAGCAAAGTCAGTCAGTCAGAGAAAAGATAAATACCATATTATTTCACTCATGTGGAATATAATAGATGAAAAGATGTACATGGGTGGGGGAGAAGAAAGAGAGAGGCAGACCATAAAACAGACTCTTAACTATACAGAACTGAGGGTTGATGGAGGGAGGTGGGTGGGCTACATGAGTGATGGGTATTAAGGAGGGCACTCATGACGAATCACTAGATTCTACTCCTGAAGCCAATATTATACTGTATATTAACTAACTAGAATTTGAATAAAAACTTGAAACCTAAAACTAAAACCCGTACAAACATTTTCAGTCACAGATCATAAACTGTCATTAATATAAAAGGGGAAAGAATAATCTATAATTTTTTTTGAGAGAAGAATATGTATGGATGTGTGCATGTATGTGAACAGAGGAGGGACAGAGGGAGAGGGAGAGAGAGAATCTTAAGCAGGTTCCACGCCCAGCACAGAGCCTGACATGGGGCTCGATCTCATCACCATGAAATCATGACCTGAGCTGAAATCAGGAGTTGGACACTTAACCAACTGAGTTACCCAGGTACACCATGTAAATTTTTAAAGTTTTAAAACATAATAACCTAGCACAGAGCTTGATATGTATGAGATATTCCAAAAAATAATCTGAATTCCATCTAATCAAATAACCAATCATAAAAGAATGAGTATATGAACAAATTCCAACATTACAACATACAGGCTTTTCTTTCATAAAAGCATAAATTAAGAGCACAAACCCTGAATATTTCAAGATAGAAAGAACTTCCTAAATGTTTTCCTAGCAATAAATCTAAAGCCTTTTGCAGCCTATCACTAACCACAATAAAAACTGAAATATACAAAGTGAAAGATAAAAAGATAGAAAGAAATATGTACATATATAGCATTAAGAAATCAATAGTGAGAGGCAGTGAATCTTAAAGAACTGTTAAGTTGCTTACCTTAAATTTTTTTTTTTTAATTTTTTTTTTTTTCAACGTTTTTTATTTATTTTTGGGACAGAGAGAGACAGAGCATGAATGGGGGAGGGGCAGAGAGAGAGGGAGACACAGAATCGGAAACAGGCTCCAGGCTCCGAGCCATCAGCCCAGAGCCTGACGCGGGGCTCGAACTCACGGGCCGCGAGATCGTGACCTGGCTGAAGTCGGACGCTTAACCGACTGCGCCACCCAGGCGCCCCGCTTACCTTAAATTTTTAATGAAAGTTTAAATAATGTTCAGTATATAATAAAGCAAAAATGAGATTCTAAACACAGCAAATAATTTTAAGTAGAGTTGTAGGAAGAGAGTATCTAACCCTCAGGTGAAATACACAATTAATCAAAAAACCCAGTCTAATTATTTCAAGTTTTGATGCATTTTTTTAAATGTTTATTCATTTATGAGAGAGAGAGAAAAGAGCGTGAGGGGGGAGGGGCAGAGGCAGAGGGAGACACAGAGTCCGAAGCAGGCTCCAGGCTCTGAGTTGTCAGCACAGAGCGCCACACAGGGCTTGAACCCATGAACCCGTTAGATCATGACTCGAGCTGAAGTTGGACGCTTAACCGACTGAGCCACCGAGGCGACCCTTGATGCATTTGTAGAATATGATTTCACTGAAAAATTTGTACACCGATTGATTCAATATCATTAAGTATGAATTATTTTTATAAATATTCAACGTACCCTTTTTTATCAAGGGTACATACATTTTTCATGTTTTTCGAGAAATAAAAATCTTATCCATATCATTACTTTGAACAAAAGTAGCACTGTTTTTGTAAAAAAAAATATTCAGTGGTCATTATGTTAAATACTATTAACACTTACCTGTATTTTAATGGGCCAGGAAAAGTTGCTGACATACACATAGAATGTAATGTTAGGATTGCTTCTGAAGTTAAATTTTTCATAGGAAAAACTATCTCTGTATTCCTTTATATTAGTCTTGGACACTATAGGAGTCTCCTCCCCAGATATTGTTCCAGCTAAAATGTAAATAATAAAATCAAACTGTAAATGTTCATATTAGGAAAAAAGGATATTTTAACTTAAAAATAAATATTTACTTAATTTTTATAACTACACTTATAAAAACAATTATCAAAATAAACTTCTTTAGTATTTACAGTGACAAAGGAGAAATAAGATTAATCATAAATGTAATGGAAACAGTATAAAATTATTTTTTTAAATGATACCACTGATTAAGTAAGTGCTATGGACAAGGCACTGGTGTAGAAACTTTCTATTCTTCTCTGATAACAATTTTACCCCCAAGGTATTCCATCTCTTTTTTCAAATTTAAACCTGAGCCTCAGAAAGATTAAAACACTTGCCTTAATTTTCTAGCTACTGAATTGGTAAATTTCCCTTTGGAACTCACGTATCCATTAGCTCCAGACCCTGAATTCTTTCTATTCACTACTCCACAGAGCCTCTCAAAGCAAATCAGGACATATTTCACATGTCTCAATCCAATTAAAACATAGAAAAGAAATCAATTTATTTGTCTTAACCACAAATTGAACCATCACTACTTTGAATAAATTGAAACGAGGCTATAATTTAAAACATGCGATAAATGTTCAAATTAGTTAAACACATATTGCATACTCAATAAATATTTACTGAAATTAACCAAATGGAACAAAGCATTTCCAACAATCTTACCAAGCCCTCTACTTTAACAAACGGTAAAAATATTTAGAATTAGTATACTGGGCAACTGAATTAATTTCTAACTCATCACCTATTCCAAAAGCACCTGGGTTGCTGTTTTAAAAAGCAGGTTTCATGAACCCATCTCCCAATCTGATAAATCAAAATTTCCGAGATTTGGTTTTGGGAATCTGAAAGTTACAAGTAATTTCTTGCATGATAAAATCATCATTCTAATCTAATTGTAGAGGTTTGTATATTTTTGTTGACAGATTTTAGAACACTTTTGGGGTCAGTTTATTATGCCAAAGTAATTTTCAAATTAGTAATCCAAGTTTTCATGAATTCTTAATTAATGAAGCTCACAGTCCCAAGATTTTACTATAAGGTGGACACCATTGTAGCAAAATGTGTATATATTTGCCCAAACTTCTCATTTTTTTAACACATGTAATATAGGTTCTAGAATTGCAAAGACTATCTCACTCTTGAATTCTATGTCTCCATGATTCTACATATTAAAAGAGCATAATGACCTAAGAATACATATATTTTCTTTCTTTCTGTTTTTAGTAGGCTCCGTGCACAGTGTGGAGCCATAGTATGGGGCTAGAACTCACGACCCTGAGATCAAGAGCCCAAGAGCTGAATGCCCAACTGTCTGGACACCCGGGCACCCCAGAATCCACATGTTTTCTTTAAAGAGGATTCCAACACATTGTGCAACAGTATAGCTTTGATACAGAAAATAAAAATCAATAGAATTTCTTAGTATGTAAATACAAAAAAAAGTGAGCATACTTTTTCATAATCCAACAGACAGTTTGTACTTCATCTTGGTTCTATTTTTTAAAAGTCTAAATTTTCAAGTTCTAAAACTTATTACAGAAGACATATTAAGGAGAGGGTTTTTTTAACCCTTTCTCAGCACCAAAGCTGACAAAGGTGTTGGTATATTTCTAAGTTTGAAAGGAATAAAAACCTATTAATTTATCAACATGCACAGAATTTGTCTTATATCAATATTAAGGTTAATAATTAAATTTATAGCTTCATGATAGTGAGTCAAATAATTGAAATCACAGTCCCAATCATTAAAGAAGTACTCTATCTGAATTAAAATCATAGCAATTCATAACAATGTCTTTTTAAAAAATTAAGTGGTGTATAATATTTGTTACCCATCTAATTTAATTGAATAAGGGACAAAGTTAAAATAATGAAACTTTATTAATAATGCTACTTATTACTTGTACCTGAACCAGCACAATTATTATGACATATATATTTTAATTTCAATTTTTTGAATTAACAAAAAAAAGATCATGTTAGAACATCTTCCATATACAAACAAATGTAAAAGATGTGACAACAAAATTCTCTTACCTGTTGAACCAACTGACCATGTAATGTTGAGATTAAAGTTGTTTGATGCATTAATCGAAATATCCAAATTTTTGTTTGACTACCAAGAAAGAAAATATTAGGGTTACAAAAATCAAACTACACTAAATAATGTTTTATGTTTTAATTATGCCCATGCTACAATTCACAGACTGGATACATTTTGTCAGTATTCAACCAAGTGTAGATGTCAATTACACCATTTTAATGAAAAAATATAGGTGATAAATTCAAAGGTAGTTTAAAGTTTCCATTTATCTTCTCTACTATAATCTAGCCTTCTGTCTGTAAGCCAGGGGAGCTGTAATTCATTGTTTGTATTTTGATTCTCTCGCTTACCTGTAGTTAATATGTAAACGGTACAGGTTTTAATTAGTCCAAAGTAATTTTACACCAATGTAAGATTGTTGTTTTATTGAAAAACTTTTTGTTAGGTATTTATTGTATTACTACACATTGGTTTTTTACACTTTTTTTGTTTATTTTCTTTTTGAAAGAGAGAGAGACAGAGTGTGAGTGGGGTAGGAGCAGAGAGAGAGGGAGACACAAAATGTGAAACAGGCTCCAGGCTCTGAGCTGTCAGCACAGAGCCTGTCATGGGGCTAGAACTCATGAGCCATGAGATCATGACCTGAGCCAAGGTCGGACACTCAACCAGCTGAGCCACCCAGACGTCCCTTATACACACCTTTTGTAGTGAAAAAAACAAAAAACAAAAAAACATAAATTACATAAACTAGAACTCTCAGGTAAAAATGGATTAAATTAAATCTGTTGTCAAAATGTAGGAAATGAATCAATAATTAAGGCATCTATTTATTATTATCTTTTATTTAGGATAAGTAGGAAGCCCTGACCACATATTAATTTCACTAACTGTTCCAAGTTGAGTATATCTTTAACTATGAATTATATTTATAAAATTACGTATAATGATATTACAAGCATTCTTAGAGGCAACTCTCACGCTTAGTTTAGCATCCTACAGTTTCAAAGAAAATGTGTCTGAGCTATTGGCTTCAACTAGACAAGACAGTAGATATAAAACAGAAAGCTGTGACATTTGGAACCAGTTGATATTTTCAGGAAACTGAAAAAGGAGAGGATGGTCAAGAGAGAAGCAAACTAAAATTATGCCTAATCTGGACCTACACATGTGATACTATGGATAATATTGTGGAAAAATGGTATTCACATTCCAGATGTTCCAAGTATAATAAAATTTCTCATGTCTTCAAAGAAGTACGTAAGTTTGTAATCACTATTAAACATTCAAGAGGCCAATGGTAAAAAATGAAATTCTGATGCACACTACAACATGGCTGAACCTTGGAAATATTAGGCTAAGTGAAATAAGCCAGACACAAAAGGACAGATATTGTATGGTTGTACATGTGAGGTACTTAGAATATACAAATTCAGAGACAGAAAGTAGAATAAAGGGACTGTGGCCAAGGGAAGAAATGAGGAATTATTGCTTAATGGATACAGAAATTCTGTTTGGAATGATAAAAAAAAATTGATGATAGATAGTGGTGATGGGTTGCACAACACTGTAATTGTACTTAATGCCACCGAATGATATACCTAAAAATGATTAAAATTATAAATTTTATTTTATGTATATTTTACAATGAAAAAGAAGTCAATGGTGATTACGGTGCATTTATAAAATCTTTCTTATTACAGTGAACAATGGGGTTTCTGACATTTCTAATGTCTTGGTTAAAAAAAATACAATATAAGTAAAAAGAGGGTTATACTTAAAACATTATACTTTAAAATTCTTATTTAAAAGTCAAAATGTTAAATGTATTCCAAAGAATATAGACACGTCTTAAAATCTAAAGAATAAGGCATAACATTAAATGAACTGTTCTACTTTTTGAGAAGAGACCCTACTTTACTGTAAAAGAAAAATTTAAGAAATTATATTATTTGTTGGCAAGTCCAATAAAATACTTTAGAGAAGCTAGCAAATGGCAAGATATATTTTGAGGTTTCATCTATTTAAAAAAACTATTAAAATATATGATATGGACTTAAAAGATAGATTAAGATATAATTAAAAAACAGCAAAACAAAGTGACATTAGTAAGATGGTGAAATAGGAAGTCACAGCCCTTATCCTCCATAAAAACACTGATTTAACAATGTTGTATGGGCCAAAATAACTTTATGAAAGAATCAAAATCTAGTTAAAAAGTTCCAGTACCAAAGATTAATATAAAATGAAGAATAGCCACCTTATAATCAGTAAGAAGAACAATTTCACTTTACCCATTTCAGCCTCTGCCCCAAGGCGGCACTCAGCATTATAGAGAACACCTTGGCTTTGACTTCTCCCACAGGGAAGAGAGAGAATGTAGCATATATCCAACATCCCTGGCCTTTCATTGCACTGCCTAAAGGATCTGTTTCTGATTTACCTCACCCAGAGCACTAAGAGAACAAGCATAGTTTGGACATCTGACAGTAGCTAAAAATAAAGAAAGTAAGTGGGTGGCTTACTGCTGCTGGCATGGCTCCTCAAGATTAGGAGAAGGTGCACAACCTTGAGACTTCTCCTCCAGGAAGGAAGAGAATGGAATGTGCATCCAACACCATGAATTTTCTGTGTACCGCCCAAGGGGAAAAAGGCAGGCAGCTCACTACAGCCAGAATTGCTCTGCGAAACTGAGAGAAGGCGTGTAACCCTAAGACTACTCCCCTTCGAAGAAAAGGAAAAGTTGTGGAACATGATTAATCACAGAAAAGGTTTCTGATGCTCCCAGTATCTTCTAGCTGGGCTAACTGATGGTCTTTCCCTTTGAAGCCAGTCAATAAAGACTGGGAAAAGTAGTTGTTTCTTCAAAAACACAGACACCAGTACAAAGCTACAAGGGAAATTAAGTATGGGGGAAATATGACATAACCAAAGGAACAAAATAAATCTCCAGTAACTGACCCTAAAGAAATGGAGATCTAGAATTGTCTGCCAAATGATTCAAAATAATTGTATTAAAGAAGTAATAAGGAAGGAATAAGAGACCAAAGAAAGATAATTAAATGAAACCAAGGAAACAATATATGAACAAAATGTCAATGCAACAGACAGGGACAGAACTATAAAAAGGAACCACAGAAATTATGGAGCAGAAGAATACAATAAATTAACTGAAAAATTCAATATATAGTTTTAATGACAAACTTGACCAAGTAGAAGAAAGAATCCATGAACTCAAATCATCTGAAGTTAACTAGCCAAAGGAACAAAAAGAAAAGAGAAAGAAAAAGAGTGAAGAAAGCCTAATGGACTTATGGAATACAATCAAGGAAAAAAAATTATATATATATATATATATATATATATATATATATATATATATATATATAACATATATAATATAACTAATATATATTATATATATACAATATAGATCTTAGAGAAGAGAAAGAAAGGGGCAGAAATTTATTTATTTAAAGAAATAATGGCCTAAAATGTCCCAAATCTAAGAAGTACAAACATCTAGATTCATGAAGCTGAAGAAAACAAAAGGAAGATGAACATAAAGAAATCAAATAAAATTGTTAAAAGTCAAAGACAGGATTTTGAAAGCAAGAAAGAGTAAAGTTACTTATCATATACAAAGAAGCCCTATTAAAAGTTTTGAAAGAAAAAATGTACCAAAGAGGAATACTATTCCTGGTAACACTGTCCTTAAAAAAACTTGAGACATGAAGACTTTCCTAGAGAAACAGAAATTGAGGGAGCTCATCATAACTAGATCTGATTTATAAAAAAAATGTTAATTGTTATAAGATCAATAACAGAGTGGAGAGAGGGGATAGACAGGTTAAGAGTATAGAGTTTTGGCATGTGGTTGAAGTTAAGTTTCATCAGCTTAAAACACTGTTTTTATTTATTTATTTGTTTTTTAGGTTTTATTTTTTCATATTTGAGAGAGGGAGAAAGAGAAAGAGAGACAGAGACAGAGTATGAGTGGGGGAGGAGCAGAGAGAAAGACACACAGAATCTGAAGCAGGCTCCAGGATCTGAGCTGTCAGCACAGAGCCCAACATGGGGCTTAAACTTATGACCAACGAGATCATGACCTGAGCTGAAGTCGGATGCCTATCCGACTGAGCCGCCCAGCTGCCCTAAAACAGTTATAACTATATGTAAAATTCATGATAACTACAAAGAAAATGCATACATAAGATGCACAAAAGAAAAGGAGCAAGAAATCAAAGCATACAAAGCATATCACTACAAAAAAAAAAAAAACAATAAAAAACAAAGCCTTCAAGAGTGAAAAAAGGAACAACAACAACAACACACACACACACACACACACACACACACACTAACTATAAGACAGACAACAATTAACAAAATAGAAATAGTAAGTCCTCTCCTATCAATAATTACTTTAAACATAAATCTATTAAACTCCCCAATCAAAAGATATAAAGTAGACAGGTGGATTAAAAAAAACAATACCCAACACTATGCTGTCTAAAAGAGACTCATTTCAGATTTATAGACACTTACGGACTAAAAGTGAGGGGATGGGAAAGGATATTCCATGCAAATAAGAAACAAGAGAGGGAAGCGTTAGCTATACTTATATAAGACAAAACAGACTATAAGTAAAAAACTTTAGCAAGAGACAAACAAGGACACTGTATAATGATAAATGGGTCAATTCATCAGAAAGGTATAACTATAATAAATTGTATACACACACACACACACACACACACACACACACCCACTATGATAGCACCTAAATATAGAAACGAACATAGATACAACTTAAGGGGACAACAGATAGAACAGAATAATAGTAAGAGGCTCCAATAACATCCTTTCAACAGTGGATAGAAAGAGAAAATCAGTAAGGAGAAAGTGGAGTCAAACAACACTCAGAACATGTACTTAACAGAGACAGAAATATAATTCCACAAAGAGCAGCGGAATACATATTCTGTTCATGTATACATGGGATAGTCTCCAAAATATATCACGTTAGGTCACAAAAAAACTCTTAACAAATCTAAGATGACTGAAAATGTATCAATTATCTTTTCTGACCACAAGGGAATTAAACTAGGAATCAATAGCAGGAGAAAAATTGGTAGTTCAAAAACATGTAGAAATTAAATAAAACATTTCTGAACTAATGGATCAAAAAAAGAAATCAAAATGTAGTGTGTGTGTGTGTGTGTATACATATATACAAATGTGTGTGTAAACATTATATATATATATATATATATATATATATATATATATATATATATATATATATAAAATGGGGTATTACATGGCAATCAAAAAGAACAAAACCTTGCCATTTGCAAGTACGTGGATAGAACTAGAGGTTACTATGCAAAGCGAAATCAGAGAAAGACACATATCATATGATTTCACTCATATGTGTAATTTAAGATACAAAGCAGGTGAACATAACGGAAGGGAAGCAAAAGTAACATAAAAACAGGTAGGGGACAAAACATAAGAAATTCACTTAAATATAGAGACCTGAGGGTTGCTGGAGAGGTTGTGGGTGGGGGGAGATGGGCTTAAATGGGTAAGGGGCATTAAGCAAGATACTCGTTGGGATGAGCACTGGATATTATACATAGGGGATGAATCATTGGAATCTACTCCCTATATGCTAACTACCTGGATTTAATTAAAAAATGAAAAATAAATAAAAATAAAAACAATTAAAAAAATAAATTTATATAGAATCATAAAAGACCCCCAAAGCTAAAACAGTCCTGAGAAAGAAGAACAAAACTGTAAGCATTAAGTATCCTGATTTCAAAATATATTAGAAAGCTATGGTAATTAAAAATAGGGTACTGGCATAAAAACAGACATATGGTCCAACATAATAAATAGAAAGCCCAGAAATACACCCACACATACATGGTAAAGTAATCGTCAATGAGGATGCCAAAAATATACAATGAAGAAAAGGACAGTCTCTTCAACAAATGGTGTTGGGAAAACTGGATATCCCCATAGAGAGAATGAAATTGTATCCTAACTATCTTAGTGCACTAGGGCTGTGATAACAAAAATACCACAGACTAGCACATGGGCAGTGACTACAAACAGAAGAATTATATTTCTCACACAAGTGGAGGCTGGGAATCCCAAGATAAAGGTGCTGGAAAAGTTGGTGTCTGTTGAGGCCAACTTCATAGTACATAGACAACCCTCTTCTCACTGTGCCCTCACATGGCAAAAGGAGGTGAGGGAACTCTTTAGGGCCTCTTTTGTGAGGGTACCAATCCCATTTATGAGGGCTCCACCCTCATGACCTAGTTACCTCCCACATGTCTCATTTCTAAATAGCATTACATTGAGCATTAGGATTTAACACATGATTTGGGGGCTGGAGGCGGGGGGGGGGGGGACACAAACATTCAGTCTAGAGCACTTATCTTACACCATATACAGAAAACAACTCAAAGTAGATTAAAGAGACTACGTAGGAAAATGATGTCAGAGTAGGAGGACCCTAAGCTTGTTTCTTCCCACGAACACAACTAGATAACTATCAAATCATCATAAATACCCCAGAAATCAACCTGAAGACTGACATAACAGACGTCCCAACTAAAGGGAGAGAAGAGGTCACATCAAAGAAAGTAGGAAGTGTGGAGATGTGGTTTAGGGGAGAAAGGGATAGCAGGTGCTATAGAGGGGAGGAAGCTGTGGTCATGGAGAAGAGTGAGAGAGAGAGAGGAGCATGCAGGAGAACACACAAGGAGAACATTTCTACAAAGCTATTGCCTTGGAAAATGAGAGAGGCTGAATTTCATGAGTTCTTGCAACTACTGGGGCTTAAAGTCTAGAGTTTTAAAGGTCACTGGGCTTGGTGGGGATGGGCCCAAAGGCCACTTGGCTGCTCCTTGAAAGAAAGCAGGCAAACAATCCAGGGAAAGTCAGCATAGAAACAGTGATCTGAAGAACACCTGGGGAATACAGCAGGAGGATTATTCTGTCTTCATGGATCTCATCTCTAACAGGCAGTGTTTATGGAGACACTTCTCCAGGAACAAAGGAACTGGCCATTTCCCTTCATTGCCCCTCAGTAGAATCACAGAGCAACCTGAGGGAAGCACCCACACTGGCTGTCTAACTTGCTTATACCAAGTCCCACACCCCTGCACTCTGACAGGACTGACCTTCTCAGTTAAGCTTGCCTCAGTCCCAGTGAAGCAGGCCCCTTCTCGAAGACCAGCACAAACCCCCTACCCACACCATGTCTCCCGATTAGAGTTCTGCAGGGCCTCAGTTCTGGTGGAGATGGTGTCAGGTCTCTTTTCACCTAGCTAAAACTTGCCACATTCAGACCAGGGACCAAATACTTTCCACAGCAGGCAACAAGAGCCTCTACAAAAACAACTGGCCTAAAGGATATAACAGCCAAAACACAATAGCAGAGGACATTCAGCACACATCAGAAAAACTTCCTGAAGCCTCACACTCTGGACACTCCATGACCTGTTATTCATAAGCCATTACTTTAAGGAGGAAGAGACCTAAGTTTCTTTTCTAACACAGAGAAGAAGGCAGAGACTTATACAAAAGGCCAAGATGGAGGAATTCATCGCAAATGAAAAAACAAGATAAGGTCATAGGCAGAGATCCAAGTGAAACAGGTATAAGTAACATGCTTGATGGAAACTTTAAAGCAATAATCATAAGGACACTCACTGGGATTGAGAAAAGTATAGAAGATATTAGTGAGACCCTTACCACAGAGATAAAAGAGTTAAAAAAAGAATCAATCTGAGATGGAGAGATTGGTAACAGGCTTGATGCAATGAATAGCAGATTGGAAGAAACAGAAGAATGATTAGTGACCTAGAAGACAAAATATTAGAAAATGAAGCTGAACAAAAGAAAGAAGTATGCAACATGAAAGTAGACTTAAGGAACTCAGTGACTGCATCAAACATATTAACATTAGTGTTACATAAGTCCCAAAACAAGAAGAGAGAGAAAAGGGGGGCAGAAAAATTACTTGAATAAATAATTGCTCAAACTTCCCTAATCTGAGGAAGGAAACAGACATCCAGATCCAGGAAGCACAGAGAACTTCCATAAAAATCAACAAAAGCAGGCCGTACAAGACATACAAGACATACTGTAATTAATTTTACAAAATATAGTGATAAATAAAAATCTTAAGAGCCGCAAGACAAAAGACGTCCTTAACTTAGAAGGGAAGATCCATAAGGCTGGCTGGAAATTTCTCAACAGAAACTTGGCAAGACAGAAGGGAGTGGCATGATATGTTCAAAGTGCTGAATGGGAGAAATCTACAGGCAAGAATTCTCTAGGTCGTAAGGCTTTCACTTAAAAGAGAAGAAAAGATAAGGAGTTTCCAAGATGAAAACTAAAGGAGTTAGTAACCACTAAACAAGCCCTGCAAGAAATATTAAAGGGGCCTCTATGAATGGAAAGGAAAGACCAAAAGTGACAAAGACAAGAAAGAGTTAGAGAAAATCTCCAGAAACAACAACAAAAAAAGTAATAAAATTGCAATAAATACATTTCTGTCAATAATCATTTTGAATGTAAATGAAAAAGATATTGATGGATATTATTTTTTTATTCATTCTGCTGCCTAGAGGGGACTAATTTTAGACCTAAAGACACATGCAGATTTAAGGTGAGGGGTTGGAGAAACATTTATCACGGAAGAAGGTGTCAAAGGAAAGCCAGAGTAGCAATACTTATATTGGACAAACTAGACATTACAACAAAGACTGTAACAAGAGACAATGAAGGACACCATACAACCATAAAGAGGAGAATCCAACAAGAAAATATAACAACTTTAAATATTTATGCACCCAACATGAAAGCACCCAAATATTAAAAAAACTATTAATAACAAATCTAAAGGAAATAATATATAATAATACAATAATATTATAGGACTTTAACACCCCACTTATACCAATGGACAAATCATCTAAACAGAAAATCAACAAGGAAAAAATGGCTTCGAATGACACACAAAACAGAACATTCCATCATAAAATAATAAAACATACATTCTTTTCAAGTGCACATGGAACATTCTCCAGAATAGATCACATACTAGGTCACAAAACAGGCCTCAATAAATATAGAAAGACTGAAATCATACCACGTATCTTTCCTGAACATAATGCTATGAAGCTAGAAGTCAACCCTAAGAAAAAAATTGAAAAAAGCACAAATACATGGAGATTAAACAACATGCTACCAAACAATGAATGGGTCAAAGAAGAAATCAAAGGAGAAATTAACATACATGGAAACAAATGAAAATGAAAACAGAATGGTCTAAAACCTTTGGAATGCAGCAAAAGTGGTCCTAAGAGGTAAGCTTATAGCAATACAGGCCTGCCTCAAGGAGAAAGTAAAATCTCAAAGAAAAAACCTAATCTTATACCTAAAGGAGGCAGAAAAGGCACAAATGAAGGTGAAGCAGCAGCAGAAGGGAAATAATAAAGATTAGAGCAGAAATAAATGATATAGAAACTAAAAACCAATAGAACATATCCATGAAACTAGGAGCTGGTTCTTTGAAAGAATTAATAAAATTGGTAAATCCCTAGTGAGATATATCAAAAAGAAAAGAGAAAAAAAAACCCAAATAAATAAATCACAAATGAGAGAAGAGAAATAACAACCAACACCACAGAAATTCAAACAATTGTAAGATAATAATATGAAAAACAAATTGGACAAACTAGAAGAAACTGATAAAATCCAGAAACATATAAACTATCAAAACTCAAACAGAAAGGAATAGAAAATGTGAAGAGACCAACAATCAGCAAAGAAGCTAAGTCAGTAATCAAATACCTCCCATCAAATAAAAGTCCAAGAACAGATGGTGAAGTCTACTAAACACTTAAAAGAGTTAATACCTACTCTTCACAAAATATTCCAAAAATAGAAAAGGAGGAAAACCTTCCAAATTCATTTTATGAGGCCAGCATTACCCTGATACCAAAACCAGATAAAGACAAAAGAGAGAACAACAGGCCAATATCTCTAATGAACAGAGATGTAAAAAGTCTCAATAAAATACTAGAAAACTGAATCCAACAATACATTCAAACAATCATTCACCATGATCACATGGGATTTACTCCTGGGTTTCAAGGGTGGTTGAATATTTGCAAATCAATCAATGTGATACAAGACATTAATAATGCAAAGGATAAAAATCATATGATTATTTCAATAGATGCAGAAAAAAACATTTGACAAAGTACAATATCCATTCATTATAAAAAGCCCTCAAAAAGTATGTTTAAATGGAATATACCTCAACATAATAAAGGCTACATATGAAAAATCCATAGCTAATATCCTCCTCAATGGAGAAAAACAGGCCTTTTCCTCTACAGTCGGGAACAAGACAGGTACATCTCACCACTCTTTTTTAACAAAGAACTCGAAGTCCTAGCCACAGCAATCAGACAACAAAGAAATAAAAGTCACCCAAATCAGCAAGGAAGAAGTAAAACTCACAACCTGCAGATGACATGATACTGTACATAGAAAGCCTTCAAGATTCCACCAAAAAAAATTGCTAGAACTGATAAAAAAAATTCAGTAAAGTTGCAGGATACAAAATCAATATACAGAAATCTGTTGTATTTCTATACATCAATAAGGAAGCAAGCAGAAAGAGAAATCAAGGAATTGATCCCATTTACAAATGCACCAAAACCATAAAATACCTAGGAATAAACCTAAGCAAAGAAGTAAAAGGTTTGTACTCCAAAAACTATAGAACACTTATGAAAGAAACTAAAGATGACACAAAGAAATGGAGAAACGCTCCATGCTGATGGATTAGAAGAACAATTGTCGTTGAAACGTCTATACTACCCAAACCAGTATACACATTTAATGCAATCCTTATCAAAATGCCACCAGCGTTTTTCACAGGACTAGAACAAACAATCCTAAAATGTGTATGGAACCACAAAGACCCCTAAAAATTTTGAAAAAGCAAAGCAAAGCTGGAGGCCACAATTCCACACTTCAAGTTATATTACAAAGCTGTAATCATCAAGACAGTATGGTACTGGCACAAAAACAGAAACACAGATAAATGAAACAAAATAGAAAACTCAGAAATGAACTCACATTTATATGGTCAACTATTCTTCGCAAAGCAGGAAAGATTATCCAGTGGAAAAAAGTCTCTTCAGCAAATGGTGAAGGGAAAACTGGATAGGATAGCCACATGCAGAAGAACAAAATTGGACCACTTTTCTACACCATATACAAAAATAAGTTCAAAATGGATAAAAGACCTAAATCTGAGACAGGGAACTATTACAATCCTAGAGGAAAGCACAGGAAGTATTCTCTTTGACATCAGCACTAGCAACTTTTACTAGGTATGTCTCCTTACCAAAGGGAAACAAAAGCAAACATAAACTATTGGGACTTGATCAAGATAAAAAGCTTCTGCACAGCAAAGGAAAGAATCAACAAAACTAAAAGGCAACCTACTGCAATGGGAGAAGATATTTGCAAATGACACATCTGATAAAGGATTAGAATCCAAAACTTAAAAAGAACTTATCAAAGTCAACACTCCAAAATTAATAATCCAGTTAAAAAAACAGGCAGAAGAAATGAATAGACATTTTTCCAAAGAAGACATAGATGACCAACAGACACCCGAAAAAATGCTCAGCATCATTCACCATCAGGGAAATACAAGTCAAAACCATGATGAGATACCTCCTCACACCTGTCAGAATGGCTAAAATTAACAACACAGGAAAGAACAGATGTTTGTGAGGCTCCAGAGAAAGGGGAACTCTTACAATCTTGGTAGGAATTCAAACTGATACAGCCACTCTGGAAAACAGGATGGAGGTTTCTCAAAAAGTTAAAAATAGAACTACCTTATGATCGAGCAATTGCACTACTAGGTATTTACCAAAAGGATACAAAAATTCCGATTCAAAGGGATACATGAACCCTGATATTTACAGCAGCATTATCAACAATAGCCAAAGTATGTTAAGAGCCTAGATGTCCACTGACTGATGAAGGGATAAGGTAGATGTGGTATATCTATACAATGAAATATCACTCAGTCATCAAAAAGAATGAAATCTTGCCATTTGCAACAACATGGTTGGAGCTATAGTGTATTATGCAAAATAAAATAACTCAGAGAAAAACAAACACCATATGATTTCACTCATGTGGAATTTAAAAAACAAAACAGATAAACATAGGGGGGGAAGAGAGAGAGGCAAACCAGAAAACAGACTCTTAATTATGGAGAACAATCTGAGGGTTGCTGTAGGGGAGGTGGGTAGGGGGATGGCTTAAATGGTGGTGGGTATTAAAGAGGGCACTTATTGTCATGAGCACTGGGCGTTCTATTTAAGTGATGAATTGCTAAATTCAAGTCTGAAACTAACATTACACTGTATGTTAACTAATTGGAATTTAAATAAAAATGAAAATGGACACAGGAACTGAATAGACTTTAAAAAAATGTTTTTTGGGTATAGCTGACAAACAATGTTACATTAGTGTCTGTGTATAAACGTGCATATACTGTTTCAACATCTCTATGCTAACCACAAGTGCGGCTACCATCTGTCACCATACAACATTATTATAATGTCATTGACTGTATTCCCCCTGTTGTACCTTTGATTCCTGTGACTTATTCTAATGAAGACATACTGATGACCACAGAAGGCTGCCCAACATCACTTTTTATCACAGAAATGCTAATCAAAACCATAATGAGATATCATCTCACACTGGTTCAAATGACTATTACCAAGAAGACAAGAAATAACAAGTGTTGGCAAGGTTGTGGCAAAAAGGAGACTCTTACGCACTGTTGGTGGAAATGTAATTTAGTGCAGACACTATGGAAAAGAATATGGAAGTTCCTGAAAAAATTAAAAATAAAACTACCATATGATCCATCAATTCCACTTTTGAGTATTTATCTAAAAAGAAAACAAAAATGATTTATAATACCCAATTTATGGAATGTATATAAGTGTCCATCAATGGATGAATGGACAAAAAAGTTGTGGTATAAATACACAAGGGAATAGTATTTTGCGATAAAAAATATTTTGCTATTTGCATCATGGATGTAACTGGAGAGTATTATGCTAGATGAAATAAGTCAGAGAAAGACAAATACCGTAAGATCTCACTTATATGTGTGATCTAAACAAAACAAAACCAAACCCTGATCTTAGAGATACAGAGAAGAGACTGGTGATTGCCTGAGGTGGGATGGAAGGGTGGGTGGGGGAATAAGGAATTACTATTCAACAGATGAAAGTTTCAGTTATGCAAGAAGAATAAGTTCTATTGTACAACATAGCATCTACAGTTTACATTACTGTATGTGAACTCTTAAAAACTTTTAGGAGAGTAGATCTCATGTTAATGTTCTAACCACATTAAATAAAAAAGAATGATTCAAATATTTCACCAACATCTTCACTTTTCTAACATCTTCATTTGAAAGAGTTATTTTCAGTTTCAAAAGAACTAAAAGTCCACCAAAGTAAACCAAATGGCTGATATTCCCATTCCTTTGACTTTTTAACTATATTAGGTCTCAGATGGATGGGAATGTATGTGTTACTTTCAAACAAACTTAGAGCCTTTTCCTCTGATTACTGATAATTATTCTTTCATAAAGTTAAACTTCATCAAGTTTTAAAATTATAACACTGATGCAGTAAATTGATTGAAAAAAGTACTCCATTATGCTAAGTGAGATAAGTCCAACAGAGAAAGACAAATACTTGTAAGAATATCATTTATATGTGTAATCTAGAAAAGCCAAACTCATAAAACCCCTTGGGGCTGGGGCTTGGGGAAATTGGGCAGATGTTGTTTAAGGATAAAAACTTATAACCAGTAGATGAGTAAGTCCTGGAGATCAAATGCACTGCATAGTTATTACAGACAATACTATATAATATACTTAAAAGTTACTAAAATTAAATTTGAATTAGTCCCACCACAAAAAAGAAATGATAATTATGTAACATAATAGAGGTGTTAGCTAATGCTATTATGGTAATATTGCAATATATAAATGTATCAAAGCAACATATTATACACTTTAAACATATACAATGTAGTATGTCAATTGCATCTCAATAAAAATGATAAAAAAGAAGCCAGTATTCATCTAACTTAGATAAACCAGTAGATTTGTTTAACAGATGAGGAAAATCTACTACTGTGTAACAATATATAAGAAAAGGAACATATTTAATATAACATGTTTTTAATGCCTGGGTTTTATTTTCAAATAAGGCTACCCTGAGTTTGAGAGCATAATTACATGCACAAACACTGTTATAAGACTGAAAAAATAATAAAAATGTATAATTTAAATTGTAGGACTTTGCAGAATCTGAAATATTAAACTCACAAACTCCCTAGATTACAAGGATACGTAAGTTTTATGAAAAGAAAAAATTAACAGGATTAGTCTTTCTTCAAAAGCCCTGTAGTATGATAATTCTGAGAAGCAGTTAAAATTACAATAAAAATGACAAAAAATTTATAGCCCTAGATAGTAATATAATAATTATAAAAGTTAAATTATTTTCTCACCTGTTCTGGGTTCGCTATGAAGTTTATGGCAGTATGGTGGCGATCATCTTCCTGTAATAAGCTGAAGGTAAACTGATAGTCAATCAAAAGGCTATCTGTGGGGAAAAAAATACAATCCTGATATGCACTTTTACAAACTATTTGATAAACAAAAGTTAGGTGAAAACATACTGCATATCAGTATTAAAAATTATTCTCATTAATTATTAGTGGCCCACTCAAGATTGACAAAATATAATTCTTTGTCATCGAGCAACAAAAAGCAAAATACAGATATGGAAGAAGTCCTAATTCTTTAAAAATTATATGTATTACTTCTGTTGTCATTACAAAAGTTCTACAAACACAACAGACATTCTGGAAACTACACAAAAGTAAAAAATAAACTAAAAGTCAACCATAACCTTACAACTAGAGAAAAATATAGGCAACATTTTGGTGCATTTTATTCCATTTATAATTTTGTAGATAGAAAAACAGACAGGAAGACATTTTGGTACCCTACTTTCAAAAAGTCAAAATTTTTTGAAAACATGAACTTTAAATGATAAAGAATATTTCATCACATACTAAAATGCATTTATTTGTTCCTTTATTATTATGGTAATTTTTATCTTTAGCATTTTTAAAATGTCCCTATGATAAACATCGTTCTACAGAAGTGACTCATTAACAATTGACAAAAAGAAATCGGAGTAAACAATTATTAATTTTGTTCATATATAATGTTGAAACCAAGGTGAAACACTTGAATGTTATAATATATATCATGAGTAGCTTCATAGGCTATATAGGAGTGAAGAGTTACTCATTAATGTTAAACTGCGACCTTTACAAAAACATTTCAAATTATTTTACAGACGACTTCTATGTTCTGGATATATATCTTTCACGTTATGCCCTCAGCCATTACACACTATTAAAATAAAAAGTAAAGACAGGTATAATATCACTGAAATTATTGTTAAAATTATCAAGGCATCATTCTTCATGTTGTTTACTATATACTTTATAAGGTCCACCTCATGTATTACCTGTACAATTTACTGTAAGGCAACACTTCGTCCTTCTCAGAATTTATATGAGATAATGAGAATTATGCAAAAGGTCATATTTCCAATTTTCACCTGACTGCCAGAAACTATAGCAGCAAATTCAATAGGCCAGTGTGTTCTAGGCACGGGGAACACAACAATAAATAAAAATTTCTGCCCTCGTGAAACTTACATATTTTATTGGATGGACATTAGAAATCAGTAAATAACCTAAGTATATAGTATAACAGATGCCAATGAGTGTTTTCAAGAAAAATAAACTAGCATAAAGGAAAGAAATTGCTGTTGGGGTAGGGGTATGGTTGCAATTTTGAGAAGGAACACTTAAAGATCGAAGATAGTAGGAATATAAGCCATGGAGTTTACTGACGAAAATACAATCCAGACAGAGGAAATGAATACAAAAACCTAACAACAACAACAACAAACCCCAGAAGTCTTAATTAGGATTCTTGTAAAGAAGCTGTGGCAAGACGCAGCCAAGAAGTGATGGTGGCGAGGGTGACAGCAGTGGAGGTCACAAGAAGAGGTCAGTCACTAGGAATGTATTTGGTAGGTACAACACACAGGTTTAGTTGAATAACTGGATGTAGCATTTGAAAAAAAGAAAGGTAAAGTTTTTTGATCCAAGAGCATACAAAATGAGAGCATTAACTGAGACGAGTAAGAAGACTAGGTTTTATTTGGGGGGAGTCGGAGGAAAAATATGAGCTTAGTTTTGAAAATGGGAAGGTTGAGATACTTACTGAATTTCTACGTGATCAGCTGAATTGAGCTCAACAGTTTGTTTCAGAGAGGACAAGTTGGAAATTATCAACATTTTAGATGAGATTTGATACAATGAAGCCAGGAAATCAACAGTTAAAGAGCAAAATTGCAAGGGATAAGCCCTGAGGCACACCAATGCAAATAATCAGATCCTCAGGAGGAGCCAACAAAGGAGGCTGAGAGAGCAAGCTATGAGATAGGAATAAAACCAGAACTTAGTGTCTTTTTGTTTAAAAAAGAGAATAGTGTTCACCCCCGTCAGTTGCAGTGGGCAGGGGTTGAGAGAACTGCAATATTGAGGACAGGTAATATCTATTCAAAATGAAGGAAAAATACGACTGAGGAAATGTAAACACTTCAAAACTAATTTCAAGAATTTGCATAATTATACGTGTGTGTGTGTGTGTGTGTGTGTGTGTGTGTGTGTGTGTAAATTTTTTTTTTGGGGGGGGGCTTGAAACTAAGTATTGAGAAGTCAAGAGTAGATAGCTCCTTGGAAGTAAGGACTGGGGCACTGGACACCTACGTAGCTATAAGCAGAGGCTGAAATGCCCCAAGCGCACAGACTTTCTTCTGCTTTTATAGACTCTAGCCTGTGCCACAATCGTGCCCAATCGAATTCTTTGCCAGGCATTCAACTTTGATTTTACTATTCTCATTTACTGGAGTTGGAAGTACAAGGCAAGTATAATGTATATTATATATGGTAATGATCATTCCTAATGTCAGCTGGGCTAAAAAAAATAAGTCTGAATCCTGGAACGAACCTAGTAGGAGTATCAGTCGATTCAAGTGACTAATAAGAGTACCTATCAGTGAATGATAATTACTAATTTTTTTTAAAAAAATTTTAAGTAGGCTTCATGCCCAGCACAGAGCCCAAGACAGAACTTGAACTCACGACCCTGAGATCAAGACCTGAGCTGAGATCAAGAGTCGGACACTTAACCGACTGAGCCACCTAGGTGCTCCCAAAATGTTCCTTTTAAAGCTGCTTAAACCAAAGTCTTCCAGAAACCAAGTGTGCAATTTTCTACTTAACTAGGAGATGACCTACTTCTACCCCCACCAGTTTTAGTCATTTTGCTGGTATATTTTTAGGGGGGGGTTACAAATGAGTAATTACCTGGCACTTAAAACATGTATCTTAATGCTGAAATTTACTCTGAAATTCTTAGCTAAATACAGTACAGGACATAAAACACTAACATTTAAAATTGTACCACGTTTATGCAAATGTACATAATCTGAAAAGAAGTTTTTATATTGCTTTAATGAACCACTTCATTATGGTATACAAAATAAGAAGTCCCCTTCCCTTTCTTTCCCTTCCTTGCCCTTCCCTTATTCTTGAACTACTATGCAAAGGGCTGCATTCTGGTAATTCTTTCCTTCAGGTTTATTTTTATTTTAATATATATTTTTAAGTGAAAAAAAGGAAGTCCTGTTTGATTATGAATCAACTCAATTTGTTGCATTATCCATAGATACAGAGTAATGATGAACTAGCAGGAGGGCTAAGTGTGAACAAGAGAGGTGAGAGAATTAATTTTTTTTTTTAACCCAATATAGTTAACATACAGTGTTAACTTAGTTTCAGGTGTACAATACAGTGATTTAAAAGTTCTACACATTCTCAGTGCTCCCCAAGTTAAGTGTACTGTTAACGCCCTTAACCTATTCCATCCATCCCCCCACCCACCTCCCCTTGTTCTCTATAGTTAAGAGTCTGGTTTTTGGTTTGTCTCCTTTCTTTTTTTTTAGTCTCTTTTTATTTTTCCTTTGTTCATTTGTTTTGCTTTGTTTTCTCCAATTCCATATATGAGTGAAATCATATGGCATTTGTCTTCCTCTGGCTGACTTATTCCACTTAGCATTATACTCTCTGGATCCATTCATGTTATTGCAAAAGGCAAGATTTCTTTCCTTTTTATGGCTGAATTAATATTCCAGTGTATACATATACCACATTGTCTTTATGCATTCATCTATTGATGGACACTTGGGCTGCTTCCATACTTTGGCTATTGTAAGTAATGCTGCAATAAACATAGGAGTGCATATATCTTTTTTAATTAGTGTTTTCATATTCTTTGGCTAAATACCCAGAAATGGAATTACTGGATCATATGGTAGTTCTATTTTTATTTTTTTGATGAACCTCCATACTGTTTTCCACATTGGCTAACACTTTGCATTCCCACCAACAGTGTTAAGAGGGTTCCCCTTTCTCTACATCCTTGACAACACCTGTTGTTTATTGTGCTGTTGATTTTAGCCATTCTGAAGGGTGTGAGGTGATATCTCACTGTGGTTTTGATTTGCATTTCTCTGCTCATGAATGATGTTAAGCATCTTTTCATGTGTCTATCGGCCATCTGTATGTCTTCCTTATAGAAATGTCTGTTCATGTCTTCTGCCCTTTTTAAATTAGATTATTTGCTTTTTAGGTGTTGAGTTGTGTAAGTTCTTTATATACTTCGCTTCTCCCATTCACTAGGTTGTCTTCTAGGGAGAACAACTTCTTAAATTAGGAGAAATTGCATGTTTTTATACTGATTGGCATAAATACAAATTTATAAGAAAGGGAAAAATTGATGAGACAGGAGAGAGAGGAGAAAGTTTAGAATGATGTCCTTGGGTAGGTAAAAGGCAATGAGCTCAGAACTCATGGCCCAGTGGTGCATTCCCTAGGTTTGTGGAGTATGGTTTGTTTGCTGTTTTTGCTTCCTATATATCCCCACCTCAGTGCTAGAGCATCTGCAATCTGGAAACATCAACAAACCATATATATATATATATATATATATACATATATATGGTTTTATAAATATATATAAATATTATATATTATATAATATACATTTTATAAATATATAAATATAAATATAATATAAATATATAAATAATATATAAATATATAAACATATATTTATAAATATATAATATATATAAATATATTATTAATATATTAAATATATATATTTAATAAATATATATTAAATATATATATAAATATATTATATAAATATATAATATATATTATACAATATATATTATTATATAATATATTATACAATATATAAATATATAAATAAATATATACAAATATAATATATATTTATAAACCATATTCATCCTGCACTAAGGTGAGCAGAGTTGGAGCCTGTATTGCTGCAAGAAATATAGCAAAGAGTTAAGTTTTACTAAACCTCAGTAGCATTCACAACTTTAAAATGATATTATATATACTGTGAAAGTATATATAATATATATACATGAAAGTACATGCACTATACTTTGAAGTGTAATTGAAATTTCATAATTAAAAAAATATAAACTGCATACTGCATGTTCAAATATATTAGATTAGAAACAATTATCTGAAAACTTTGTGGATTGAAAAAACAAGAGGGATATATTTCACAACTTTAAGAAATCATACACACTGTATAAATCAATCCTCTGATTTCACAGACTGAACCCTGAAGTTTGGAACACCTATAAAGAATACAGCTAGCTTTTAAATATCTTGGCTAACGGGGCGCCTGGGTGGCTCAGTCGGTTGAGCGTCCGACTTCGGCTCAGGTCATGATCTCACCGTCTGTGAGTTCGAGCCCCACGTCAGGCTCTGTGCTGACAGCTCAGAGCCTGGAGCCTGTGTCAGATTCTGTGTCTCCCTCTCTCTGACCCTCCCCCGTTCATGCTCTCTCTCTGTCTCAAAAATAAATAAAACATTTAAAATAAATAAATAAATAAATATCTTGGCTAACAAGCAGCAATCTGTGATAATTCCAGGAAAATCAGAAGTTCTCAATTAATTTCCCAATTGTATCTAAAAATGAAGTCTACAAACAGAAGTAAAAGAGATGCAAAAACAGTCATTCTTCTTTATTATCTCTTTCACTTTTTGTATAAACTTGATAGGCCTTAAAGTGAATATGATCCTAACTGTATAGATAAGGAAGTGAAAACAAAGAGAAAAAAGTTGACATCTTTGATTTTGTTAGTTTGACTAGCATCGTGAGAAGAGAAACATATCATTTTATCACTATAGATTAGGTATATATAATAATTTAACATGAGTAGCTGTCTAGTCATTTAAAATATCTATTCAGTATGCATCAAAAAAAGGGAAAATCTAAAAAAATGCAACAAATGACAGATGGAGGAAATAACAATGAAGACTACAATAAAAAGGAGCTAAAATATTAAAACTGTAAAAAAACCAATAAAGTAATAAAATAACAGTAAAATTAAACAGAATAATAGAATCAGAAGATAAAATAATTAAAATAACATAAAATTGAATCAGTGCCATATAGGTCAAATCTGAAAAAGCCTCCCAGAGAAGAGATGAAAATCACTCAAAAAGAATAATAGGCATAGAAATTTTGAGTATATGCATGACTAATGTTGTTAAAGCAGACACTGTAACAAATTGGAAAAAGCATAAATAATATACACATATTATATACATATATATTAAATATACGATAGAAAAGACCTGTTGAAGACTAAAACCTAAATATTGAAATACCTGACATAAAAGATAAAAAGAATCCAGCATTATTCATAACAGCCCCAAAATAAAAACAACCCAAATGTCCCTCAGTTGGTGAATGGTAATCAAAATGAATTATGTCCATGCAAAGGAATACTATTTTGCCATAGAAAGGAATGAAGTAGTGATCCTTGTTTAACGTGAATGAATCTTAAACATTATGATAAAAATAAAAGATGCCAGTCACAAAAGGCCACATATTCTACAATATATATATAACATATATATATAATATATATATTTGTTTACTCTGCTATATATAATATATATTTTATATATATAATATAATAACAATCCATAGAGATAGAAAACAAATCCATAGAGATAGAAAGAAGATTTGTTAGGGTTTGGGGGAAGGAAGAATGAGGAGTGACAGTTACTATGTACTGGGTTTCTCTTAGGAGTGGTGAAAATGTTCTAAAATTAGATCATGGTGATGGTCACACAACTTTCTGAATATACTAAAAACCACTTTTGTGTACACCTTAAAAAGAATAAGAGTTGAGTATCTGAATTATATCTCAATAAAGCTGTTATTTAAAAAATACTACTGACATGTGGGCACATCCCTGTGGGCATGTGCACACATTATACATACACACACATTCACACAGACAAATGAGTTATTTACAAAGGATGATAAGTTAAGATGCCAAGTTTTCTAAAGTAACAATATATGTCAAAAGGCAAGAAACTGGACCAGTTATTTATAGAATATGTATATTCAACCATGCTGTCTACACAGAAAAGCAACATAGTGATAAATTTCAGGCAAGCAAATGTCCTAAAAGTACATGATCTATATATTATTCTCCTGAAAAAAAAAAATTACTCCTGCCCATTCTAAAACGAAGAGACAAATACAAATAAGGAAGCAGCATAACAAAAAGGTCTGGCAGTGAATAGATGACCAATTTCAAGTTAGAATAAAAGAAGAAAACAAAATTATCTTTTTATGGCTAAGATCAGATTGTTTACCAGGAAATATAAAACAATTATAACTATAAGTTTAACATGTGGCCAGATATAATATAAAAATATAAGCACCTACAACTCTTATTTGGGGGCTATTTTAGTAGATTGGTGATTATGCCTACCTCTCCACCAAAAAAAAACAAAACAAAACAAAACAAAAAACACACTGCATTAACAATTACACAATTAGCTTAATATCTAAGATCTCCAGACTTTTTTAAAATCCTTAATTTTGCTTATAACAAAGCTGTCCTGGGAGTATAGTGTTTACATCCTATAAGTCTTTTTGAAAATTGAACACAAAAAACCTGATACATAATTAAAGTACATATGGAAATTGAATTCTAGAATCATGTCATGAGGGATAATAACAGAAAGACAATGAGGCAGGTGAAAATGTAGTAAGTGGATAAAATATTAAATGGAGTGCACAAGATTTCCGTGAAAGGCAGCAGCAAGGAGAGGTGGAATACTGCTTCAGAGGAGATGAAATTCTTGAACAGGTAAAGAAAAGCAATTATTTGTCAATGTCAAAGGGACCAAGGCAGATACTATTCCCATGCCTAATCAACATTACGAAAGAAAAAACATTCAGATCTTCCCTTGGAGAACAGCAAGGTTTCAGGGCACAGTAAGTTTCAATTAAAGCAAGACAGTGGAGTTCCATAATACTCTCTAGAGTACTATGCTAAGCTAAAGAACTCAGAGAAAAACAAACACCATATGATTTTATTTGTATGTGCAATTTAAAACACAAAACACATGACCAAAGTGAAAAAAAGAGAGGCAAACCAAGAAAAAGACTCTTCACTACAGAGAACTATAGTTACCAGAAGGGAGGTGGGTGGGAGGATGGGTTAAATAGGTGACAGGAATTAAGGAGTACACTTGTGATGAGCACCAGGTGTTGTACAGAAGTGCTGAATCACTATATTGCACACCTGAAACCAGTATTACACTGTATGTTAACTAACTGGAATTTAAATAAAAGCTTTAAAAATAAGATAGTAGATATATATATATATATATATATATATAGAGAGAGAGAGAGAGAGAGAGAGAGAGAGAGGAGAGAGATACACACACACACACATACACACACATACACTTGGTGACTTAATTTAAGAAATACTTTTTTTAAAAAGGAAAGAAAGAACAACACCCCAGAACCAAATGAGCATATGTAGCTCCCATATTTTGGTTTCTAAATACCATTCTCCAATATAAAAAACCATAGCTTCCTGGAAAAATGGTTGATTCCAGGGAAAGGGCAGGAAAAGTACAAGGTAAGTCTGAAATATCTTGCAGTGCAAGAAAATAAGAAAGCACTCAGAAAATGATGGAGTCGTGCCAGAAGGAAGGAAGCAAGAGACAATTTGAAGTATTCCCAATAGCCAAATCTAGGAAACAGCTATAAAATAATAGTAATTTATTATAAGCCATAAAATACATATCCATAAGGCAATACTGATATAAACAAATAACTGAATAAACAAATAACTGAGAGAAAAGGAACAGCTCTTCCTTATTGCAGAAGAAATAAATGCAGAAGAAATAACACAACAGAAAATCACCATTTGGCAAGCACATTGATAATAATTCTTTCAGGTAAGAATTGTCAATGTATGGTAAAAATAGTGGGTAATAGTATAATGAGAAATAGGATATTTACCTAATTTCAAAAAATCTCCTCATAAAGTACTCATGAAATACGAAAAAACAAAAACAAAAACCAGTAGCTCTAGAGTGAACAAAGTGGTACAAAGTGGTACAGTTGATTAACAACTGATCAAAGATAACAGCATCAGTGATGGGAAAAACTGGTATCATATGCTTCCTGATAGGATTCACTGAGAAAGACACATCACTTCTGTGCTATCCTTAGTAAAAATGCATAACCTGAATTTAATCATGAAAAAACATCAAATACTATAAACATGTGTCCAACACTTTCCGAGGGTCAAGATCATAAAGAAATATTTGCAAATATTTGTAAACCTGTAATTATTTCACATTAAAAATGTAAAAGAACTTTTTAAAAAGCTGCATATATGTCTCAAGTTTCATCCATGACACATATTTCAGGATTTCCATTCATCTGTCAATGGAAATTTAAGCTGTTTTTATGTGTTGGCTATTCTGAATAGTGGTGCAATGAACACTAGAGTGCTATTATCTCTTTGAGATCCTGATTTTAATTCTTTTAGATAAACACCCAGAAGTAAAGCTGCTGGAGTTAAATGAAATAAACCAATCACAGGAGGATAAATACTGCATAATTCTATTTGTATAATGTATCTAAAATAGTCAAACTTATAAATCAGAGAGTAGCACGGTGGTTGCCAGGAACCAAAGGAGGGGGGCAGCAGAGAATGGCTAAAGAAAAGACATAAAGTGTCAAATACACAAGGTAAAAGAGTTCTAGAGATTTGCTCTGCAGCATTGTCCCTACAATTACCAGTACTGTGTCGTACACTTAAATTATTTTTAAGAGGGTAGACTTCATGTTAAAAATAAAACATAAAATTTAATTTTTAAACTGTCAATACAAAAAAAAGAATAAAATTATCTGAAAACTATGGTACACTGATAGTTACAAGAGAGCAAAAAAATGGCATAAAGATATTATAAGGATAAATTAAAAATTAATGAATAATAAAGAATAATTTTGAGAAGTATTTCCTTTGTGATCTGATGTTTGGGGAAGAAATAAATACACAAAATGTGTGTATTAGTTTCTTACTGCTGCTGTAACAAATAACAACAAATTCAGTGGCTTAAAACAACATGAATTTATTCTCATAGTTCTGGAAATCTGAAGTCCAAATGAAACCTACATAGTAAAACAAAGTTAGGAGTGGTTTGTTCTGGAAGCACTCAAAAAAAATTCACTTCCTTGCCTTTTCCAGCTTCTAAAAATTGTTCATTCCTTAGCTCATGGCTCTGTCCTCTTTCCAACCTCTTTTTTCCCATGATCCCGTCTCCCAGTGCTGTAGTCAAATCTCCCTCTGCCTCCCTCTCGTAAGAATGCTTGTAATTACACTGGGTCCACAAGAATGCTCTCCCCATATCAAGATCGTCAAGTTAATCAAATCTGCAAATTCATGTTTACCATTTAAAGTAAAATATTCATAAATTTTAGGGATTAGGATATGTACATCTTTGCGGAAGGAAGGCTGAATAATGCCTTCCTTTATTTACTTATCTATGTACATAAATAAATGACTGGGGAAATATCCAATGCGATGTTAGCAATAACTTTCTCTGGGTAAAAGAATTATTAGCAATTTTAATTTGTCTTGTTTCTTTTCTAGAATGAACGTGCATTACTACCATAATTGGGCCAAAAAAAAAGGAGATTTTTAAAAGTGGTGCTCAGAGGACATTTTTCTTTTGATCTTTGATCTTTAACATGTTTTTCAAATGATTTACACTTAAGGATTAGGTAATTAGATTTATATGGCTATATATCTGTCTAAAAATGGCATATCTCATTTCTAATTCACTTCGTAGGTATAGGACAAAAAAACATGTAAAATAATCTATCTCTCTTGCTAACCTTCTATGACTAGAGCAAACCAAGGGTTGAATTCCAACATGCAGTAGCCAATTTTTTTTAGATAGTTCAGTCAGTACTGGACTAGCAGTCATGGACCAAAAAAAAAAAAAAAACTGGCTGCTATTTACTGGGAAGAATTAATAACATGTTACATACAAAATTAAGGTCATGAATAAAGCACAGCATCAAAAAAAGGAGTTATGCAAACAGAATATCAAGAGGAAAGCCTTGAATATGTACAAAATACTTAAAGAGGTCAGATATTACAGCAAATTAATGATTAATTGGAAACGATGACTAAAAATTTAAATGCTGCAACAAAAGATCTTTTGAAAGAGATCTTGAACTATAAAGAAAGCTTCTGAGGACATCACATATGTGAGGTGATGAAAAGCAAATATTGAGTATTTGTTTTAGTTTTTCAACAAAAGCTGCATGAACTATTGTATTTTCTGAGAAGATAATAACCAGTGGAAAAATCATCAAAATGTATATTAGAAAATCTATATAATCTGAGATGCAGGAAGGCAGACATCAGGTTCACAAATGAAAGTGATCTTGACTTGTGTATATCGATGATACTGTTCATACAAATTTCAGCTCAGAATAATTATTATATAAATGTTGAATTGTTTCAGAAATTTTTAATTTGGATATTCTGAGAAAGAAACTGAAGCGTTATTATTTGCTTTCTCATCAATTCATACTGTGTTTCACTTTTAATGGAGCATTCTCCACAGTATCTGAGGAGACGTGAACTGCAATCAGCCATTCACCGACTGGGTTATGTTATGTAGGTTAACTAACCTTAGTGAAATATGATGCTTCAATGGGTATATAAAACTGCCTATCTTATAGGATTATTCTATGGGTTAAACATAAATATGCTAGTGTGTATTTGGCTTAGAAAAGACCATCTCATAAAATGAAGGCATTCAATCAATGTTATTTCTATTTCCTTATTCACCATATTGGCTCTGAATGAATTCTAAAAACTTCCAAAATATCAAACAGATTCTCATATGTATATTTATATACAACTACATATTTATTCATAAATATATGTTCATGATCTTATATATTTGGTTCTATGTAGTTTCACTGTAAGCATCTTTGCCACAATCATATTTGTTGCGTAATTGGCCATAACGCAGATTTGCCATAAAAGATAAAAAAAAAAAAATAACAGGTGACAGTTTGGTTTGACAGTCTTTTTTTTTTTTTTTTTTTTTTTTTTTTTTGGTTTTCTCACCTGGTGACAGTTTCGTTTCATTTCTCCATTGATTCAGTGCTCCCATTTTAAATCTTAGCCCTCATAATGGTCTATACATTGAGCCTGCGATTTCCACAGGACTTGGGAAAACTATCAACGGATATGTGACAAGACGGCGAGAACAAGTAACAGTGTAGAACACTTTCACAACACAATATAAAGCCCAGTTACCAATGTGCATCCCAGTATTTAGAAACTGATATCTCTCTTAATGAAGGAAAAAATTTTATCAAAAAGAGAAAAGATGTGATACTAAATGAGGAAACAAGTCAACAAGCAAAAAAAAAAAGTATGAAAAGCATGAACAAAAGACTTTGAAAACAAGTACTTAAGGACAACCAGCAAAATAAAATCTGTTATTTATACAGTATTGCCATGAATCTGCATACATTTTAAATGTGTTCAAATATTTTATGTTTCACAATAATTTTTAATTTTCTTAAAAATTTTCATGTTTCATTATGCCCTTTTTAATTAATGTCCCTCTTGGTTTTTTTGTGATTTTACCTTTTATAACAAAATTGACTTACAGCCAATTAGTTATATGGTGAAATGTTTGCAGCAAAGATGCTTATGATGGAAATATTGGACACATATATTTAGCCACCCTGAGGGTTTGATAAAGGGATGCACCTAGACTTTGACAAAAATATCAAGGATCCAAATATGAGTTTTTAAAATGTTTATTTATTTATTTTGAGAGTATGTGAGTGGAGGAGGGGTTGAGAGAGGGAGAGAGAGAGAGAGAGAGAGAGAGTCCAAGCAAGCTCCACACACAGTCCAGAGCCCGACACGGGGCTCGATCTCATGACCATGAGATCATGACCTAAACCAAAATCAAGAGTTGGACTCAACCGACTAAGCCACCCAGGCGCCTCGAACAGCCAAATACATTTTAAACAGTATCGTTTGTATAAATACCTGTATTTGCCAACTTTGACAACTATTTAGTAAATGATAAAATTTGTGTGAATATAAGTTCAAATATATTCACAGTCTCAGTGGTTCATACTTTACATGTAGCACCAGAAACGGGCCTCAGAAAACGAACTAAAATGGCTTCTTTCATGTTCTATTGCCCTCATCAAGCTGACACACTGCAAGCAGACTGATTATCTTAAAATTAAAATTTAATATTTTAGTCTCCTCCTAACACCCTGCAATGGCTCCCATTTTTCTTACAATAAAGGTCCAAATCCTCTCATGTTCTATATAGCACCACATAATTTAGATCCTGCCAATCTCACATACTTCATCTCCTGCCTCTCTTCACCTAGTTCGGTGTGTTTCTCACAGGCCATGTTCTTTCCAACCACAACCTTTGTGCTTGCTGCCCCGCTGATTCTACATCCCCCACCTCCCAACCCCACATTCGCACATCCACACCACCCTTCTATGCAGTCATCTTCACATCAAAGCTCCATCATGCTCTTGCCTGACCCAGTCCTATTCCCTGTCCCACAAATTAGGTCAGGTTCTCTTGTAATATATTCCTGAAGCCTCTACAATTCTCATTCAGAGTTCTTATGACAATCACATATCTAGGCAATTGTATAACAGGTATAAGACCTATTTTCCCTACAGCTTTATAAGCATCAATGGAGCAGAACCCATTTTGTTCACCATAATATCCCCAGAGTCCACCAAAGTACTCAATAAATATATGTTCAATTAATAAACAAAACTGAGTCAATTCCAATAATGAACTCTCTCACCAAGCTATAACAGTGTAACTCTTCAGTAAATAAATTAAGGAGAAAAAAAAATGTCACTCTTGTGAATAATGAAATAATGAAATAATGAAAAAATGAAATAATTAATAATAAATTGTTCTCTACAAGAAAAACATTCAATAAATACTAGTTTTTCTTTGCTTGCTGAATAGTATTATCCATGCTTAAAATTATTAAGATTTTCTATTGAGCTTGGAACATTTAGAATAATTCCAAAGGTAAAATCTGAAAGTTGAACATTTGCTAGATATGAGAGAAAAAAACACAGATACTTTGTTGTTACTCACAGTCTGAAAATGACTGATTCTGTGGCCCTGAATATACACTTAAACTCATTAGGTCTTATTTTTTTCATTAATGAAAAAAAGAAGATTGATGATGATTACCAATGCTTATACATCACTGATTCTAATGTAGGGGCCTTCATGTAATGTGGCGCGACTTCTTCAGAAGCCAACTTTCTTTGCTTCATAGTATCTTTAAGCAGCTGAACTATTATTCATTACTCTGTAATGACATATGGGAATCTGCGTAGATTTTATTTGAGGCAAATGTTCCATAGACTATGAGGAAAAACAAATCTTGAGACTCATTTTTATTCAAACGAATGCCTGATGCTTAAAGTTAATATAGATTTGTACTACTTTATGTAAATACATTTAAAAATTAATGTAAATTAGGGACACCTGGGGGGCTCGGTTGGTTAAAGCGTCTGACTCTTGACTTCAGCTCACGTCATGATCTCACAGCTGGTGGGACTGAGCAGCACAGAGCCTGCTTGGGATTCTCTCTCTCCCTCTTCCCCTCCTGGCTCACTCGAGCTGTGTACATGCTTTATCTCTCTCTCTCAAAGTAAATAAATAAACTTAAAAACTAAAAAAGTCAATAAATAAATGTAAAGCCACTTTTACTTGATTACCTATAATATCTCCGAACATTTTTGGTCAAATAAAAATAGTTGCCTATATAGCCACAATATATGCATATTCACTTATGTGTTGATAATTTATATATGTTCTATCATTATGTATTTAGTTAAAGCCTGCCTAAAAGATACAGAGTTTCATAAGTATGGGTTCCAACAAGAGAAGGTCCTAAGCCCACACACTTACATTCTATTGAATAAAGAAAACCTATGTTTACATAAACAATTAACAAGAGAGATAATTTCATACTGTGTGTTAGGATGAGGGCAAAAATGGTTATTGTGAGTCCATCTTAGGTAGGAGTGGAATAGTGGCTAAAGTATCTGAGGCAGAAAAATGGTAAATGCAAAAGCCATGATCTAAGGTTTAGGATGATCTAAAGTTTAGGATAATTAAAAACAAACAGATTGAGCCATTAAGAACTTTTATAAAAATAACATTACTGCCATAAAAACTGCCCAATGTTCAGGAATCTAATCCTGGACTCTACTTTGTTCACCGATTCCTATGCCAATATGGGAACCAGTACTGTTAAAGTTATATTATGTCTGGAACGATCAAGTGGGCATTTCTCACTATTTTTCTTTTTCATAATTTCACTGTGTATTCTAAAAGTGTATTATTTAAAATAAAATTAAGGTAATTAATTTTAATGTATATCCTTCAAAAAACTGAACTGAATAAAATTCTAATTGGAAATTCATAATTAACCAAAATCAATTTGGTTAAATATGATATTTTCAAATGAATACTTCTTATTTAAAAAGACAGTATAGATTTTTAAATGTTTAGATCCTCTTTTTATTTCCTTCAATAGATTGTTCTATTTTATTCATATAAAAACATGTGAGATAATTTTATTACTAATTTTCGTTACTCTAGTTTTATTACCTGTGATCAAGAGTACGGACTATAGACCCAGAATGCTGGATGGAAACTGGCTTTGTCATTTCCTGGCTCTGTGATTTTATAAAAATAAACTCTCTCTACCTCTGTTCCCTCAAACAAAAAAATGTTGATAACTAGCATACCCTTCTCATTTGAAGATTAAAAAAGCTAATAAATATAAAAAGCTTACACTAGCCTGGCACAGTAAATGCTTAATAAATGTTAACTGGTGATATCATTATTTTAAAGTCAGGTGGTTGTTTTCAGGTGGTTGGACAAAAACTGTTTTATTTAATAAATAATGCTAAATAATGAGGTAGATATCAATGAGAAAAAAGTTGTTTGCCATAATATTATATACATTATAAGCTTTTATGTACAATCATTCTCATGACATGATGTATTTAGAAAGGCATGCAGTGCCTTCATTTGCCCATTCAGCATCTTTATAAATAAGGAGCTATTAACTCTTGCTTAAGGCAGACAGAGCCCCACACCGGGTTATGTGGCTTAGTAAGAAAGATAAGTACAGGATATCAGCGCCCACTCTCTCTTGTAGCTAGGAACCTTTGCAGAGGGCACAGGCTGCACAACTCCCCTTGGGAGCGCTGGTGGCAGCTTTTCAGGCATTTTTATTGATTCCTTAAACTTTATTTCTACAGTGAGTCTGTATTAGTTACATGACTAGAAAATTTAACAGTTTCATTACAAAATATTTGCCAAATACATTTTTCATCTCTCTTCTAGATTAATTGAATAGAAAATTTTTCTCATCAGCTATTTTTAACTTTTTCATAATTGTGCTATACTGCACTTCATTTTAAAATATGTTAAAATATTAAATAATTCTGAAATAAACATCTAAAAATTACTGGGATATAAGCTTAAAGAAATTTAACAGAAACACTGATGAATCACAGAATAAAGGTTAAAATCCAACCATGTGGTTAATTTATGTTTTCTCTGATAATCCTCAATCCATCATGTCTTCAGTCTGTGAAATGAAAGACTTTAGATTCTCTGTGTTTATCTAGGTCATTTCCCTATTTGCAGATGGACCAGCTAGATCCTACTGAAATAGCTGTTTGATGTATTGAGCTATTGATCAATGGCTAAAAAGTTATAGAAAACACTAACAAAATACATTATATTTAATTTAAAATGGGAAAATTCCTTTATTCCCATTTTAGAACAAAACACAAAATAATCATGTTAAGTATAAGGTTAATTCAAGACTTAAATTCATTGTTTATATGACATAGCATTTTAGAAAATTAAATTGAGATTGATACTCATAATTTAAAGCTACACTAACATTTATTAGAAATATCTCTCATATATCAAACAAAAGAAAAAATTCAAATCCTTAAATAATATGCTTATAACTAATCTTTCAGTACAAACCATAAACACTAATAAACACTAAATATATCAATAATAACCTACAGAGTTTACAGTGGTATAAATGGATACATATTTAATTATTTTAGTAATATAAACTAACATGAGATGTGATGAGTGGCAGAAGCAAGCACTGAATGTGACAGTAATTAAATTCCTTACTCCTTTTAAAAGAGAGAATGTATTATTATCATCACAAAATTGTATCCTGAACTCTAAAGAGCAACAGAATTCAAAATAAAACAGTAATTTTTCAAAAATTAAAAGGTGAAATAAGCCAAAATATTTTTCGTTTTAAACTGAACTTTAAAAAAAAAAAAAAAAGGGGCGCCTGGGTGGCGCAGTCGGTTAAGCGTCCGACTTCAGCCAGGTCACGATCTCACGGTCCGTGAGTTCGAGCCCCGCGTCAGGCTCTGGGCTGATGGCTCGGAGCCTGGAGCCTGTTTCCGATTCTGTGTCTCCCTCTCTCTCTGCCCCTCCCCCGTTCATGCTCTGTCTCTCTCTGTCCCAAAAATAAATAAACGTTGAAAAAAAAAAAATTTAAAAAAAAAACAAAAAAAACAAAAAACTAAGGTCTTCCTCCTTAGTAGAGTGGCAAATATCCACACCTGTCACATGGGAGACCGGGGTTGAGCACCTGAGTGGCTCAGTCGATTAAGTGTCCAACTCTACATTTCCCACTCGGGTCATGATCTCATGGTCGTGATATCCAGCCACGTGTGGAGCTCCCCTCTGGGCATGGAGCCTGCTTGGGATTCTCTCAGTCCCTCTCTCTTTACCTCTCCCTTACTTACATATATGCGCACCTGCTCTCTCTTGCTCTCTCTCTCTCTCTCAAAAATAAAGTGTTAAAAAAAAAAAAGACTACTAAGAGCAGGGGCACCCAGGTGGCTCAGTCAGTTGAGCATCCTACTCTTGATTTCAGCTCAGGTCAAGATCTCATGGGGAGATCGAGCCCCAGTGATGGGCATTGCGCAGAAAGCGCAGAGCCTGCTTCGGATTCTCTCTCTCCACCTCTGTCTGCCCCACTCCTGTTCATATTCTCTCTCTCTCTCTCTCTCTCTCTCTCTCTCTGTCAAAAATAAATAAACTTTAAATAAATAAATAAACAAACAAACAAACCTACTAAGACTGTCTAAAGGATACAACTGCTGGTATATTACTTTCAATTAAGTTAACACCACATTGCACTCAATTGCTTTAAGCCACAGTGTGGGCCTGTATTTTAAATTTCACTCTGATCTTTAAAATCAGTATAGTTTCCATTAACACTATTACAAGAACTACTGACCTTTTCTTTAAACACCATTTCTTTCAAATGTTATTAAGCTTTAAGGGTCTTCTAACAAGTGACAAGGCTGCCATCTAGTGCTTTATGACTATTCCTTTCACATTTTTAAGAAAGTTAGAATCCTACATAATCGAAAGATGAGCTATCCAATACTTGGTGACCACTATTCACATGTGGCTATTGAGTAATTGAAATGTGACTGATTTGAATTGAGACTGCAATAATTATAGAATTCAAATTGTATTTCAGACGTAGTTTGAAAAAAACACTAAAGACAAAAACCTCATTGATGATTTTTATACTGGTACATGTTAAACTGACATCTCAGATATGTTGAGTTAAATAAAGTAGACTATTAAAATTCATTTTACCTGGGGGTGCCTCAGTGACTCTGTTGGTTAAGCGTCCTACTCTTGATTTCGCTCAGGTCATAGTCTCATGGTTGGTGAGAGTGAGCCCCGAGTGGGGCTCTGAACTGACAGCACAGAGCCTGCTTGGGATTCTCTCTCTCCCCTCTCTCTCTGCTCGTCCAACACACGCATCCTCTCTCTCAAAATGAATAAACTTAAAAAAATTAATTTCACCTGTTTCCTTTAACTTTTTTAATGTAGCTACTAGAAAATTTAAGGGGCTCCTGGGTGCCTCAGTCAATTAAGAGACCGACTTCAGCTCAGGTCATGATCTTCCAGTTAGTGGGTTTGAGCTCCACATCGGCCTCTCTTTAGTCAGCACAGAGCCCTCTTTGGATCTTCTGTCTCCCTCTCTTCCTGCCCCTCCCCTGCCTTGCACACACACACTCTCTCTCTCTCAAAATAAATAAGCATTAAATTTTTTAAAATTACATATATGGCTCATATTATATTTATATTGGATAGCATTGATCTAGAAGAAAAATTATCTTAGTCATAAAAGCCAATTTGAGCATCAGTAAGGTTAATAATTGAAAATGGATTTAAATATATTAAATATGTATGAGTCCATAAGTTTATCATGAAAAGAAACCTCGTCATGTTTGAGAGATACTGAATAATTCTTTACTTTGAAAACTGGTAAGTAAAAACAACTAATATTACATTTATCATGCATTTCCTATATGAACTGTATCAATGAGTAACCAAACAACTGATGAGAGGAAATTTATTTTTAGAGAAGTTTTCTAATCAAGAAATAAAGAAGGTATTGAAATATCACTTTTGCAACACCTAATCAATTACAATCTAAACACTGATCATCAGTGTCTGCTAAGAACTACGTGGGAAATAATGTTAATAAGGAACAATAACAATTAGAGGCACCTGGGTGGCTCAATCAGTTGAATGGCTGACTTCAGCTCAGGTCATGATCTCAGAGTTCATGAGTTCAGGTCCCGTGTCAGGCTCTGTACTGACAGCTTGGAGCCTGGAGCCTGCTTTGGATTCTGTGTCTTCCTCTCTCTTTGCCCCCCCTCCCGGCTCTCTTTCTCTCTCTCTCAAATAAATAAATAAACATTAAGAACTTTTTAAAGAAACAATAACAATTAAAAAGTATATAAAAAAGAAATTACTAAATGACCAGACCCCAAAATTTTCTTTGAATTCAGCCAACCTTTAAAGTTCACTTAATATTTAACTATTTCTGTTTTAAAAGGGGTCATCAATCTACTCAAATTCATTTTTAAAAGCTATTACCATAATTACATAATACGAAAATGGAAAATAAAAACTAAAAACTTACAGTCAAACATCATTTCATTAGAAAAAAAAGTACAATGATAGTCTATAGTCATTTATACTGAAAATAATCCTAAATAGAACATGAACAACTAATATTTAGCAGTGTTCCAAAAAACAATATTCCATGCCTATGTTTGGTTTATCCCAGAATTAAAAGATATTTAACATTAGGAAATTTACTAATACAACTTCACACATAATAAGGTAAAGGAAAAAGTCATTCATAATAAAATCTTATAGAACACTAATGTGGATAACTTTTTTAACTTGCTAAAGGAAATGTTCCATAAATTATTTCAAACTCTCTACTTGATGGTCCTGCCTACTACCATCACTTTGACTCAGCACTTAGAGATCACAAGTGTCCCAGTAAGGGGTTAAAAAAACTTTAAAGATATAAGTATTATCAGCGGAGCTTTCTTTTGCTTACATTTTCATAGTAAATGTTTTTCCACCCCTTCACATTCAATTTTTATGTGTCTTTAGGTCTGAATTAAGTCTCTTGTAAGCAACATAAAGATGGGCCTTTCTTTTTTATCCATTTAGTCACCCTATGTCTTGACTGGAGCATTTAAGTCCATTTCCATTTAAAGTAATTATTAATAAGTATGTACTTATTGCCAATTTGTTACTTGTTTTATGATTGTTTTTGTCTTCTTCTCTGTTCACCTCTTGTCTTCCACTCTTCCCTATGGTTTAAAGTTTTCTTTAGTGTTATGCTTGGATTCCTTTCCCTTTACTTTCTGTGTATCTATTATAGGTTTTGACTTGTGGTTACCATTAAGTTCACATGTAACATCTTATGCATACAGCAGTCTATATTAAGTTGATGGTTGCTTAAGTTTGAACCTATTCTAAAAACACTAAATTTTTACTACCCTCCCACATTTTATGTATATGGCATCATACTTTACATCTTTTTCTTTCGTGAATCCCTTGACTGGTTTTTGTAAATATAATTGATTTTTCAGTTCCTGTGCTTTAATATCCATATTGGTTTCATAAGTGATTGATCTACTACATTTATTATAGGTTTATATTTACCTGTAAATTTTTTTCTTTCATAATCTTACTCTAGATTATGACCTTTTCCTTCCACTTGAAGAATATCCTTTAATATTTCTTGTAAGGATGGTTTAGAGGGGATGAACTCCTTTAGCTTTTCTTAGAGAAACTCTTACTTGTTTTTGTTTGTTTTGTTTTTTGTTTTTGTTTAGAAAAATTTCTTTCTACTCTGAATGACAGCTTTGATAGATAGAGCATTCTTGGTTGCAGCTTTTTTCCTTTCAACATTTAAACTATACCATGCTACTCCCTCTGGCCTGCAAAGTTTCTGCTGAAAAACCAGCTGATAGCCTTATGGGGTTTCCCCTGTATGTAGCTGTTCTTTCTTGATGTTTTTCAATCTTTTTGTCACTTAATCATTATGCATTTTACTTTGGACCTCTGTGGGTTAATTTTGGGGGTAAGACTATTTATGTTGAACAAAATAGACTTTAAACAAATACTAACAAGAGAGAAAGAAGGACACTACATACTCATAGAGAGAACAATCCAAAAAGAGGATATACCAATTGTAAATATCTACACACCCAACATGGGAGCACTTAAATACCTAAAGCAAATATTAACAGAAATAAAGGAAGAAATTAATAGTAATACAATAATAGTGGGGGGGAGATTTTAAAACCCTACTCACACCAATGGATGGGTCATCAAGACAGAAAATCAGTAAGAGTGGCTTTGAATGATTGATTGAACCATAAAGTCCTAATAGATAAATTCAGAACACTCCATCCAAAAAAAAAACAAAAACAAAAACAAAAAGAATACACATTGTTTTCAAGTGTACATGGAATATTATCCAGAATAGATCACATATTAGACCACAAAACAAGTGTCAATAAATCAAAAAATATTGAAATCACATCATGCATCTTTCCAAACACAAGGGTATGAGACTAGAAATTAATCACAAGAAAAAATCTGGATAGAAAAGAAATACATGGAGGCTAAACAACATTCAACTAAACAATGAATGGATCAACCAAGAAGTCAAATAGGAAATAAAAAATACAAAGAGACAAATAAAAATGAAAATACAATGATCCAAAACCTTGGGATACAGCAAAAGCTGTTCTAAGAGGGAAGTTTATAGTAATACAGGCTAACTTCAAGAAAAAAAAAATCTCAAATAAGCAACCTAACTTTGCTAGAAAAAGAACAAACAAAACTAAACCAGAAGGAAGGAAATGAAATGATTAGAGCAGAAATAAATTTAAAAAGGCTAAACAACAGAAAATATCAATGAAAAATCAGGAGCTGGTTCTTTGAAAAGGTAAACAAAATTAATAAACCTTTAGCAGACTCATCAAGGCACATAAATAAAATCAGAAAAGAGAAAGAGGAGAAATAACAACCAATACCACAGAAATACAAAGGATTATAACAGAATATTATGAAAAATTATAGCCAATAAATTGGACAACCTGGAAGAAATACATTCCTAGAAACATATAACCTTCCAAAACTGAATCAAGAAGAAATAGAAAATTTGAATAGAGTGATTACTAGCAAAGAAATTGAGTCAGTAATCAAAAAACTCTGAAGAAATCTTGATAGAGGGAATAAAACTGTCTTTATTTGCATATAATATAATTAGCTGCATTAAAAACCAAACAAATCTGTAAACAATATGAACTAATAATGAGTTCATTAAAGTTTATGAATATTAGATTAGTGTATTAAAATGAATTTAATGTTTATATATCAAATATAAGTAGACAATGTAATTTTATTTAAGTTTATTTATTTATTTTGAGAAAGGGAGAGAGAGAGAGAGAATGGGAGGGGCAGAGAGGGAATCCAAGCAGGCTCTGTACTGTCAGTGCAGAGCCCAATGCTGGGCTCAAACTCACGAAAAGCAAGATCATGACCTGAGCCGAAATCAAGAGTTGGACACTTAACTGTCTGAGCCACCCAGATGTCCTGAAAATGTAATTTTAAGATACTATTTAAATGGCAACAAAATTATTAGGAAATTTAGTATTTTACACATCTAACAAAACATGTTCAAGACAAGGACACAGGAAATTGAGCTCAACATTATCAGTCATAAGAGAAATACAAATTAAAGACACAAGATACTACTACATATACTCTACAATAGCTATAATCAAAAAAACAGTATTAAGTGTTGAGGATATGGAATCACTGAAGCATTTATAAATTTCGGGAAGTTAAAATTATATAGCCATACTGTAAAATCATTTGGCAGTTACTTAAAAAGTCAAACATAAGTTTATCACATGACCCAGCAATTTCACTTATAGGAATCTACCCAAGGATAATAAAATTACATATCTACACAAAGACTGTGTGAATGATATCAATATTTTTCATAACAATCAAAGGCTAGACACAATCCCAATGCCCATCTACTAATAAACAACAAAAAAAAATGGTATATCTACATGTTGTAGCATTTATTCCTTTTACAAACTAAAACTGCTATATTAAAGTAAAATACAAGGGGCGACTGAGTGGCTTAGTCGGTTAAGCATCCAACTTCAGCTCAGGTCATGATCTCACAGTTTGTGGGTTCGAGCACCACATCAGGCTCTGTGTTGACAGCTCAGAGCCTGGAGCCTGCTTCAGATTCTATGTCTCCCTCTCTCTCTCTGCCCCTCCCCTGCTCATGCTCTGTCTCTCTTTCTCTCAAAAAGTAAATAATAAAATATTAAAAAATATATATTTTTAAGTAAAATACAAATACCTTGTGATCATCTCAATTGATGCAGAAAAAATATATGACATAAACAAAACACCCATTCCTAACAATAGTCCTCAGCAGAGCAGGACTAGAAGAGAACTTCCTCTAGCTGATAAAGGCATCTAGGAAAAACCTCCATCATACTTAATAGTGAAAGACTGAATCTTTTCTCTCTGAAATCAACAACACAACTAGAATATTCCCATGCTCATCACATCTTGTCACATGGTACCAGACATAATAATCAATGCAATAATGCAAAAAATAAAAAAAAATTTTAAAAATAATTAATTAATTAAAGGTAGCCAGAAAGAAAAAGAAGAAATCAAATTCTATTAATTGCAAAGCACATTACAGTCTGCATCAAAAATATAATGGAATCTACCAAAAAGGCTCTAGAACTAACAGGGAAGTTTAGCAAAGCTGAAGGATAAAAATCACCACAAAAATCAATTGCAGTTGTATACATCAGACACAATTAAAAATCACATTTTAAAAAAACAATATTTACAGCAGCATTAAAAGTATAAAATATGTAGGGATAAATCTGACAAAAACCATGACAGATCTGCACAGTGAAAAATAACAAATATTGCTGAGAATAAATTAAAAAATAATTAAGTTTAAAAAAGAGATACACTAGGTTCATGTGTCAGAAGACTCACTATAGTTAAGAATGGATTCTCCCCAAACTGATCTATAAGCCAAACACAATCTCAATCCAAATTCTAGTATGTATTTTGGCAAAATTTACCAAGCAGATTCTAAAATTCACATGTAACCACAAAAGAAATGGAGTCAAGTCTGAAATAGGTTTGAAATAGAAGGATGAAGTCAGAAAATAAATGATACATAATTTCAAGACTTACTACGAAACTACAGTAGTTGTAACAGTACTATTTTGGCACAAAAGCAGGCAAATTAATTAACAGAACACAATAGAGATCCCAGAAATAGTCTTTAAAGTCTTATCCACATATATGGGCAACTGATTTTAAACAAAAGTTTAAACAAAAACAAAACTGCAAAAGCAATTAATTGGTTAAAATAAAGTCTTTAAAGAAACAGTGCTAGAACATTTAGATATCCACATGAAGAAAAAAAAATCCATCTCTTGATATATATACAATTATTAACTCAAAATAGACTGTATCTTAAGTAGAAAACATAAAAATACAAAACTTCTAGAAGAAAAAGGAGAAAATCTTTGTGATCTTAGGTCAAGCTAAGATTTCTCAAAAGAACAAACTGATAAATTGAAGTTTATCATAATTAAAAATCCTCTTCAAAAAAAAATAAAAACTTCTCTTCAAAAAAAAAAACACTTCTAATAGAGTGAAAAAACAAGGCACAAACTAAAAAAATAATTTGTAAATCATATATCAAATAAAATATTTGCATCTGGAATACATAAAGTACTCTTAAAACTCAATGATATAACAATCCGATTTTTAAAAGAGGACAACAGATTTAAACACACTTCACCAAATAAAATATACATATGGCAAATAATCATATGAACAAATGCTTAATATCATCACTCATTAAAGAAATGTAAATAAAATGAGAATTAGATACTCCTGCACACCTGTTGGAACGACTAAAACTAAAAAGACTAACTATATGAAAGATTTGAAGAACTGAAATGAAATTCTTACACTGCTGGTGGAAATGCAAAAAGGTACAATCATTTGAAAAACTCTTTGCTTGCTACTTAACAAGTTAAACATACATCCGCCACGTAATCACTACCCAGTGATAGTATATCATTTAGTAAATAATCAGCACAGCTTTTTAGTGATGACCAAAAACGCCCCCTAAAAAAATCTATCACAAAATTCTATTTGTTCAAACTTTAATCAAATTGAAAAGATTACATTAAATCCAGCTGAGTTTACTCAAGTCCTATGTTTGTTTCCATTTTCAGAATAAGATCTATTGCTATGTTACTCTTCAAAAGTAGAAAAAAATGCACCAAACACAAAGGCAAAAAGACTGCCTTTCCTAGGAGTTGTACTATATTTAAGAAACAGAAATAGTAACATATTAATGACAACACCAGAACGCAAGGTGAATTTTGTTATCTGCAAAATCATCTAAAACTAATTTTATAAATTATTTAAAAATGAAAAAATACAGATACTTACAATAACATGTGCCTCTAAGTGGATTACCAACATAGCGATTTTCAGAATCACACCTGTAGGGACAATAAACTCATTTACTACTGATCCACAAAATTCAAAAGCTCCGTATCTTTCTTCCAGCAAGAAAGTAATTAAACTCCACATTAAAACATCTTTAAAAACTATTACATTAATCGAAGTTTTAACAACAAATCTTCACAGTAAATAACGTAGAAAGCCAATATTTGAGCATGAGTCAAGAAAAGAAACAGTGAAGACAAATAAATACCCATGCAAGATGAGAAAAGGGAATGTCACACAAGGCAGATGGGTTAAGACTAGAGTTTGGGGATATGTAATCTTCCTTAATAATGAGAAGAAACTGAAAGTCTTGATAAAGATATGGTGACAATTTTAGGTAAAGGAAGAAAATTGTGGAAATTCATAAATCTACACCACTTTCTTACTTTTGGTATTCTTGGAAATTAATATAGTTTCCCCCAATTTCTACATAATGAATCTGTATTTTAAAACAGATCTCCTCAATTGTGTATCAAAGAAAAGGTTTTTATTCTAAATCATCCAACCCTAAATTAAGAAGCTCAAACTCTGAACTTACATAAACATATTATAAAAAATGGAAGAACATAAGAGCATTCTGAATCATGAATTCTAATTTAAATTCTTCACAATTATGGTTAATTACAGCAGTGGGGGAAGATCATAAGTATTTTCAAAATTTCTGAAGTTCACATTTTTATATCCCTGTTTCTAGAATTCAGTAAAAATGACAGTTAGTGCCTAACAGAGATACACCTTGATTTTATATAATGTTTCTTCTTGAAACACCCTCCAAAATAAATTATTATAAAATGGTATATACACCAGGCTAACTGAAATCAGTGACTTAATATTTAAAGTATATATAAAAGTTTAAAAGATGACAAAGATGTTTTCAAAATATCTTTAGTTCTTTTTTTAAATGTTTGTTTATTTTTGAGAGAGAGAGTGCACACACACAAGTGCAGTAAAGGGCAGAGAGAGGGAGAAAGAATCCCGAGCCGCATCCACACTGTCAGCACAAAGCCAGATGCGGGGGCTCGATCTCAGGAACCAGATCATGACCTGAGTCAAAATCAAGAGTAGGATTTTTAACTGACTGAGCCACCCAGGCACCCCCAAAAAACGTCTTTAGTTTTAATAGTTAATCAGAGCAAAGGAATAATTTTAATACATACTTTTTAATTAATGAAAGGCCAACAATTGAGAATAATAAGCTAAATAATCAAGTTACATTCTGAATGCATTTTTCACCCATGTGTCACTAGTTTTTTTATTTATACATAGAACTGAGTAAAAGAGTAAATCTTTATTTACACTGACTACAAAATTAAAGTAGAAATATAACAGTCCTATACACCACTCACTTTATTCTCTGTGAAACAAAGAAAGTTTGGGGGTTAGGTTTCCTTTGACTTCCCCAAAAGCAATTTCAAAATGTGTGATATATAGTAGTTTTCTAGCAAGAAAACGATCACACTCATTGTTGCTGGGTTAAGGACTTCAGGTTCTCTACTATTTCTATACTCTTGTTCCTTCCTTTAGGCTCACCTCCATAAATTCCATCACTTTGTACCCAGTATATACATATCCTAAAGGATTGATTTACAATACTGTTATAATTCTTTTGTCTGTCACAAAAAAATAAATTTGACTTGCTGCAAATGTTCTCAATACTACGTTCAGAACAGGAATATATTCAATATAATAGTGTCTGCATTGCTAGGCATGATATTCCCTCTGCATCTCATTTGTTCAAATAGATGGCTTTCAAAGTACCACAGCAATCTAAAATAACTAACTTTAATAAATGTAAGGATGCCAGGTACTTTTTAATTGATCTATATGTTGACTTTAAGAGCTCCAGATACAAACCTATCTTCCCATATGGAAGTTTATGGTTTTTATTTTTTTAATAATACTGTTATTCAAATTATTTAACCTTCAACATAATATAATTTTTATAAAGGAATGGTTAAAATTTTATTTTCTCCAAACCATAAATTTTCTCAGGAGAATGAAATTACATGCTCTTCTTTAGGAAGTGATTTTTGCTAGCTTTCATTTTCTCAAATGAAGAGTTTTAACATAAATAAGGAATTAGCACCACCTCATTAAAAATTAAGCTGAGATGCTTTATAGAGTTCTTGAAGGTATCTAATATAAGAATTACATTCTCTTTTAAGTTTTCAAACTCAAAAAAGCAAAGTAGAATCACATATTGTCTTACATTCTTTATATTAATAAGTACTGAATTTTGATCGTATTAAAAGTATTTTTGAAATGTGTAATTATGAGTTGAATTTAAACAACAATTTTTGAAAGTTTGATTTCAGCTGTCATTTAAAAAAACTACAAATGGCTACAAATAACTAAGGAAATCAATAGATCCAAGGGAAACATAATGGAACTTTTGGCATAAAACTCAGTCTGCAAAACACAAAAGCAGGCACAAATATATGCAAACGCATTCTTTAATTTTCATAGGGACATCTCAACATCATCAGGATGGCAGTTAATTTGAAAGATAATGTTCAATTTTATCTAATAAAAATTCCAATAAGCTTTAAAGGAGCCAGAAAAATTGATCGTAATGTACACATGCATAAGTAAATATATAATAGCCCAAGTAACCATCGATAGATAAATGGATAAAATATGGTATATACAATAGAATATTATTCAGCCGTAAAGAATGAAATCTTGCCATTTTCAACAACATGGATACCTAGAGAGTATAATGCTAAGTGAGATAAATCAGTCAGAAAAAGACAAATACCATATAATTCACCCATAAGTGGAATTAAAAAAAAAAAAAAGCAAAGGAAAATAAAGAGAGAGAGAGAGAGAGAGAGAGAGAGAGAGAAACTAGCAGGGGAGGGGCAGAGAGAGAGGGAGACACAGACTCCGAAGCAGAGAGAGAGAGAGAAACCAAGAAATAGACTCTTCAACTATAGAGAACAAACTGATGGTTACCAGAGGGTAAGTGAGTGGGGGGATGGGTGAAATAAGTGATGGGGAGTAAAGAGCAAATTTATCATAATGAGCACTGAGTAATATATAGAATGGTTGAATCGCTGCATCATGTAACTGAAACTAATATAACACTGTATGTTAACTATCCTGGAATTAAATTTTAAAACAATAAAAAAAGAAAATAAATGAAGAGCTTTTAGGGAAACTAGACTTCAAAGATACTAAAATATATTCAAGGTCTGTACAATTCAAATAGCGTAGTATCACTGCATCAGTAGAAAGACCAAAGGTACAAAATAGAAATTCAGAAATAGGCTCAACTATCATATACTAAAAATCTAGTATATGATAAAAGTGGTATTTTAAATTATTGGGGTAAGCTCTTTTTAATAAATGGTATTCAGATAACTGGATAGCCATTTGGAAAAATATAAAATCAGATTCAATCCTCACACCCTACCCATAAAAAAAAAAAACAAAAAACTCTAAATGGATCAGACATCTGAGCATATAAAATAAACTTTAAACATATTAGAAGACAAGACTGCATGGTAACATACGTATGCTGAAAAGTGTGGTAAAAATAAATGCCATTAGTAAACTCAAAAGATGTAATAAATTGGGAGAAAATACTGACAACATATGTGACATAAAAGGGCTAAAATCTCTAATTTATAAAAAAAAAAACTCTTTAAAAAAGGGAAGAACTAACAATCCCATAGAAAAACTGACAACATACATAAATAGGCAACTCACAAAAAGTGCTATAAAAATGGTTCTTAACTATATGAAAACATGTTCAACTTCACTTATAATCAGGGAAATATGAGCTAAAGCTAGAACAAGATGCCATTTCTCCTCGATCAGATTGTCAAAATTTCAAAAGCATAACCATATGCTCTGCTTAGGAGACTGGACCAACAGTGCTCCCTTACACTTATGACCTGCTGGGAATACAAAATGAATAAATTCCTATGGAAGAGAAGTTAGCAATACCTAACAAATCTACATGAGTATTTATTCTTCAACCCAGAAATCCTACTTATAGGAACTTTGGAAGTAAACATCCAGAAATATGAAAATATATGGGCAAAAGTTTATTCACTACATCATTTATAATCACAAAATATTGGAAATTATCTAAACATCCTTGTGCACAAGATTTGTTAAAGAAACCACAGTACATAAACCCAATGGAACACTATACATCTGTAAACAAAACCAAACAAAAAAATGATGATTTTAATGATCTAATACAGATACATATCTACAGTATGTCCCCTTTTGTGTAAGAAGGAAAAGAATGAATGTCTATGCCTGTGTGTGTGTGTGTGTGTGTGTGTGTGTATACACACAGATATACATACATGAAATATATATATGTATATCATAAGGAGCATAAACTGGAAAACAATGAAGTTGTTCACCAGAGGAGAAAAGAGGAAATGGGAACTAATCTCTTTATTTTTAAATACTTTTCTCTTTTGAAAGAATGTCAATGTTCAACATATTCCAAAATATATATATTAAAACAATAAGAATGGGAAGGCGGAAAAAAACAACAACAACCACCTAAAACAGAAAGTAAACTAAAAGAAATGAACCTAATAAATTTCAAGTGAATACTACATAACCATCCTGAAGGGAAAAGGAGGAGGGGAAGGAGGAAAATAGGAGGAGAGAGGTGTGGAGGAACAGAAAACAAAGAAGAAAGAAAAGAGACCATTCCAAATAACTTGTTAACACAGTATCTGACTATATATTCTCAATCCTGGGCAGAGTAAGGTGGAAAATTCAAACTTTTAAATCTATTCAGGTTTGCTTATTAAAGTGATATAGACAAATCAATTCTGAAAGTATTTCTTGAATTACAGAATTGAGCAAATAAGGAATGTGTTAATGTCACTGGAAGCCACTGTTTTCACTAATGGAGGAGACATACGATTATGAAACTGGAGAAGGTCCAAAAGAACACTGGAGAGATGTACTGGAATTGGAAGCTTGGGTATGAAGTAATGCTTTCTAAAATATATACATGTGTGTGTGTGTGTGCATGCACATGTACACATGTATATGTATATATGTATTTATGTGTATTTATTTGTATATATAAATAAATTACTATTTCCCAGTTCTGTTTATTGAACAGGTCACTAAGTTAAGGCACCTCAGTAGCAAAGAGCATATCTAGCACTGAGAGCTCTGCAAAAATATTTTGTAAATGGCTGATCCAAGGCAGAACAGGTGTAAGATGAGCCTGGAACATCTTCTTATAACAGAAAGTAAGGAAGTATTCACAAAATGATGATGGGTATGTGTCACAAAAACACAAGTGAGCTTGAAGTAGCTCCCACTGGCCAAATCTGGAACAATATGAATGCTAAATAATTAGGTATAACAATGAATTATAAACCACTGGGGAAAACAGGGACTCATGAGTTCATGCCAATAATAAATAGATAAATAATTGGTGGAAAAGGAGGAGCTCTTGCTAATAGAATTGGAGAAACAGACTGGTAAGTGTAGAGGAAGTATGAGATTTGTTTGTAATCATCATAGTAAAGACAGAGACCAGGCATGAATAAACCATTTTTCCTTAAAAGTATGTCATATCCTATAAGACGAATCTGTCTCATGTCTAACTCACTCAAAAAAAGACAAAAGAGAGAAAAAGAAAAAAAATTCAGGTCTACTTGTCATATCTCTAATCAAAATCCAAGATTCTGCATTCTAATAGCACAATCACACTCATGGAAAAATATATTCATTATAAGGGATGAAATGAATAAAATCTCAAATAAATATATAAATGTTTACATGTATAAATTTATAAATGTATGTATAAATGTATCACTTATACCCAATGCTGAGCTATGCAAATGATGATCTTCCCATCTCATTTCCCACATATCAAAATCAGTTGGTATAAACATTGATATAAATCTCTTGTAAATATAATCAGCTGATACATTGAAATGTTTGGCACAGCCATTATAGATTTTCATATAACCTGTATAATAATGTGATTAAGAATCAAGATTATCATAATCTATCTACTGCATTGCAGACCTCATACATAAATGTAATTAAAAAATCAGAATGGAGTACCTCACAATTATTTTTTTAATATAATTTACTGTCAAATTGGCCAACATACAGTGTGTAAAGTGTGCTCTTGGTTTCAACAAAAAGAGAGGGAAATATTACAAAGAAAATTCTAAATTCTTTCTTCCTAAAATTTTATATATATGAATGTGAAATAATCAGATTAAGAAAAATGTTTTAAACTATGTTTTATTCTGTAACAAACCATTGTGTCACATAACACCATCTTTTTTTCAGGAAAGTCTTAATTTGCATTGTTGAAATTATTTTACTCATTCAAGAAAGTGTCTTTTCTCATCTCAAAGATTGAGATGCCCTTCATAATTTGAAAACACTAAAAGTGAGTAATGTGTGATTATATATTTAATACACAAATATGTAATTCAAGTACATTACATAAAAGCACAATTGTTTATATTTGCACTAGTTATCTATTGCTAAGTAGCAAATCACAAAACTTTACTTTAATCAGCACATATTTATTATTTCACAGTTTCTGTGGGTCAGGAGTCTGAACATAGAGCATAGTTGGGCTCTCTGATTCTGAGACTAAGTTGTCGGGAGCTGGGGTTCACTGTATAGCTGGGGTTTGCTAGGGTTTGTTTGCTAGGGTTGGGTTCTCATCAGAAGTTTGAGTGGGCTTGGGCTTGCTTCTAAGCTTCCTCAGGAGGTTGGCAGAATTTATTTCTTTGTGGCTACAGAACTAAAGGCCTTGGTTTCTTGCTTATTATTGGGTGGAGACCAGTGGCTATGGCCCTACAGCTCCTAGATGATGCCTTCAACTGCACTTACTTCTTCAAAGCCAGCCAAGAAGGGAGAAACTCTCTAGAGAAAAACTTCTGGTAGGACACAGACTTAAAGCATATGCATAGAAGTGACCCGCCATAATTACCAAAGTGACATACCCTTACCCTTGCCATATTTTCTGGTTTAGAAGTCACAGATCCTGTCCATACTCAAGGAAAGGGGATTAAATAATAGTTTGACTACCAGAAGGCAGAGATCATTGACAGTCATCTTACACATAAAATTTATTACTACAAAGTGTTTCAATATATTTATTTGAGATATGAAAATGTACTAATCTACTTCACATAATATAGAGAGAAATTAAATGATTTGATCAAGTTCTAATTCAGATTATAGGACGTAAAATGAATGTGAAAGGAAAAGTATAGATATAAATAATAATTCTTAAACATATTACATTGCACTATATAAATTATATTAATATTTCTAATATGTAGGCTGAGTAATATTTTTAAAAGTCAGAATCTTTCTGTATAAAGATTAGACACAAATATTGAAAGCCTTCAGAAGTACTCTGAATGGTTTAATTAAAAACATAACTTCAAAGTATTCTGTGTCTGAAGCAAAGGGATAATCATCCTCTATTCCCAGTAAGCAAACTAAGCAAACGGCAAGACCTTTTAAGAAAACAGTTTCAGGCTGAAATCTTTATTAGGACTTTGAAAGGGCAAATATTGTCACTACATGTCACCTAAATATTGGCTATCATTTCGTGAATTATCACACAATATTATAAATATAGCCTTTTTAAAAAACAAAATATAAAATAATTCCACATTTCTAAGTGTTAAAATATAGCATTTCATTTTGTCCCTGTTGATTTAAATACTTAAATACACATACATATACATCTTACCAAAGAGATATACTCTTTCTACTCAGGAACTAAAAACACAGAAGGGGAACATCTAATTGCCACAATTCTGAAATATCACAACAGATGATTTAAAACAGGTGGGAATCTGATAATAAATTTGCATTTTCATGAGAAATTATAAAAAGTACACATAAGATAAAACACACTTGCTTTTGTTTTGTTTTTCCTCTAAAAAATCGATAAAATCACATAAATATGAACAAAAATATGATATAAGGGAGTATCATAGTATCAACATTAATAACATATTTCTAAGACAATTTATCTTTAAAAAAATCAGAAATAGAGTTAGGGTAAATCCTTAAATAGTACAGGTTCTAAAGTTATAGGTTCTAAAGTTATAAGGCTGTTTATGTATTTCAGAGGCCAATAATGATAAACAGAATCAGGTAAGTTGAAGATAACTACAAAAGGTAGATTTTACTTCTTAATGTCTAAAACATTGGAGAGCAAAAGAGTGAAAACTTGCCAGGCCTGGATACAGACAAGAATAGAATCCCAGGATCATTTGGTGACAGTATTTTGTCCCTGATTATGGATGGGGACAGTATTTCATAGGAAAAGGGGTCAGAGTCTAGGCCCACCAAAGGCTGCTGAGCTAATCCCAAAGAGTAACCTTAGGAATTTGAGCAATGTAAGGCCTTCCAGAGACTGCAGATCTACCTTGAATCAACCTTATCTCTGAAAATAATTAAGGTTCTACCGCCCTCATGCACATAGCAGAATTAAATTCTCATGGGAAAAGATTTCATCCAAGTTCTCAATCTATGATTAGATTCTGCAAATATGGCATCAAGGACAAAATTTAAAATAACCAGGCACTGAAACAGCTAAGAAAATAAGAAGAGGAGCTACCAAAAACAAATGATGATGACACAGAGATATGGAAATTGAGATGTTATCAGGGAAAAGACACAGGCCTTAAAATAATTATCTTTATTATAACGGAAGAGATAACAGAAAAGATTAGAAATTTGCAGAAAAAAATGGAAACTATAAAAGACAATTAGAAACTATAATAGATAGTTTTAAGAATTTAGTCTGAAAAAGTGGGAACTATAAAATGAAAATGCAATAACCAAAATTAAGAGCTGAATGGATAAGATTAACAGCAAATTAGACACAGTAGAAAAGAGAAAAGTGAACTGAAAAACTGGTCAGGAGACAGAGGAAAAACATGAAAGAGACATAAAAGATATGGTGTTACTAGACTCCAAAAACAGAAGGTAGAAAAGAGAGAAGAAGCAAGATTTGAAGAGTTCTGGTTGAACTTTCTAAAACTACTGAAATGATAAATGAAAAAAATATATATATAGATATGAAAAATTAATTATATCATAGTGAGACGGATAAAAAGGGAATTTTTTTAGAAACCAAAGAATAAATTAGACATAAGAAGAATTCAGAAATCTGAATAGGTTACATTCTTTTAAAAATGAATAGATTGTATCATATTTTAAAGAAATAATTAAAACCTTTCCACATAGAAAAATCTAGAGCCAACTGACCACCTCAGGGATATTACCTAATAATGGAGAAGACAAGGAAGTTTTAAATAGTACTCCCCCAAATCACTGACAAAATGGAGAAGATTGATGTTTCAGATTATATTAAAATTAAGAACTTCTCTTCATAAAAGACATAAAAAAACAGTGTGAAAATCCAAACCATAAAGTGGTATTTGCCACACATATCGCCAACAAAAGACATGCATCAAGAATGTATAAAATATTATTACAAATTATTAAGAAAAAGAATCCAGTAGAAAAACAAAAATCACAAGAAATTTGAAAGACCACAATTTCATAAAAGAGAAAATTCAATTGGTGATTATACATAAAATATTTTAAAGATTAAACACATAAATCTTTGAGAACTAAAGAACTTTTTTAGTTCTTACGAAAATCCAAATTCAGACTGCCACAACAGAATCCTTAAAACTAAAATGTCTTATAATATCAAGTACTGTCAAAAGTGTAGACATTAAGAAAACTTATACAGCCCTAGAAGGAGTATAATTTGATGAAACAATTTTACAAAAGAGTTAATTCTCTAAAATTGAAAAATCCTCTAAAATCCTCTAAATTTGCACACAACAAAATTGTATGCAGTTGTGAACCAGGAGATATATATGAGAATACTAAGTGCATTAGAGGTTTGGGTTTTTTTTTTAAGGTTTATTTATTTTTTGAGAGAGAGAGAGAACAAGGGAGGGGCAGACAAAGAAAGACAGACAGACAGACAGAGGCTTCGATGTGGGGCTCAAATTCACGAAAGGTGAGATCATATCCTGAGCTGAAATCAAGAGTTGATTGCTTAACCGACTGAGCCACCCAGGTGCCCCCTAAGTGTATTAGTTTTAATGGCTAAAAACAAAACAAAACAAAACAAAAACCATATTATCAAAGAAGAGATAAGAGAATGAGTTAATAAAGTGTGGTATAATAATGCAACAAAATACTCTACCACATTGAAATGGATCAAATTACCGCTACATGGATGCAACAACTTGGATGACTATCAAAACGTGTTGAGTGAAAGACATGACACAAAACAAGACATGGATGCAGACATTGAAGAAAATATTTGCAAAAGATATATCTGATAAAGTATTGTTATCCAAAATATATGAAGAACTGTTAAAACTCAACAATAAGAAAACAACCTAATTAAAAAACGGGCCAAATATACCTCACCAAAAAATGATATCCAAATAAGATATAGTAAATAAGCATACAAAAACATTCTGCACATCATATGTAATCAGGGAAATGCAAACTAACACGAGATACCACTACACACCAGTTAGAATGGGCAAAATCCAGAACACTGACAGTAACAGATGCTCACAGGTATGATGATGTGGAGCAACAGGAACCCTCAGTCAATGCTGATGGAAATGTAAAATGGCACTGCCACTTTCAGAGATGTTTTGGCAGCTTCTTACAAACTTAACATACTGACAACATAGAATCCAGCCATGGTTCTCCTTGGTAGTGACCCAAAGAAGCTGAGAACTTATGTCCAGACAAAAGTGCACATGAACGTTTACAGAGACTTTACTCATAATTTCCAAAATTTGGAGGCAATCAAGGTATCCTTCAGTAGATTGAGTGGACAAATAGTGTGGTACATTTAAAGAAATATTATTCAGTGCTGAAAAGACAAGAGTTACCATGCCATCAAAAGACATGGAAGAAACTTAAATGCATATCACACCAAGTGAAAGAAGCCAATCTGAAAGGTTACACACTGTATGATTCCATCTGCATAACATTCTGTAAAAGACAAAACTATGGAGACGGTAAAAAGATCAGTGTATGCCAGGAGTTAGGGGAAAGAGATGAGTAAGAGAGAGAGGCACAGGGAATTTTTAGGGCAGTGAAACTACTCTGATACTATAGTAGTGGATGCAAGTCATTTATAAATTTGCCAAAGTCCACAGAATGTGCAAGACCAAGAGTGAACCCTAATGTATGTAAACTCTGGACTTTGGGTTTTAATGTGTTAATGTAGGTTCATAAATTATATCAAATGTACCACTCTGGTGAAAAGTATTGATAATGGAGAAAGCTATGCATGTATGAGGTAATGAGTATATAGGAAATGTTTACACTTTCTGTTCAATATTTTGGGAACCAAAACTGCTCTAAAAACTAAAGTCCATTAAAAAAATCCAGATTTACAAGTCAATGAAAAGATTTTTTAAAAAATACAAATTCAATGTCTTTAAAATTAAGAAAAAAACTAAAAATAATTACTGGATCAAAATAAAATAAAAATTACTGATAAATTAGAAAGCATTTCACATCGGGGCATCTGGGTGGCTCAGTGGGTTAAGTGTCCCACTTCAGCTCAGGTCATGATCTCACGATCTGTGAGTTCGAGCCCCATATCCCTGCTTTGGATTCTTTGTCTCCCCCTCTCTCTATCCCTACCCCACTCATGCTTTCTCTCTCGTTCTCGCTCCCTCAAAAATACATACACATTTAAAAAAAATTTTTTTAAAGAAACTATTTCACATTAAAAATATATAAACAGAAGAGTGATTAATCTGAAACTTAGTACAGTCAGAGCACAAGTTTCTTCAGAATAAAATCAACCTCTACATTATGTAATTCTTTTCCTAAAAGAAAAACAGTATTAATAATTTTTGTTATCTGAAGAACAAGTTTAATTAACTACTACATACTTTACATTAAAATTGGAATTTAAAAAGTAGAATAACGTATAGCTCACAAATACTATTTATACATTTTCCAACAAATTCTCAATAGAGGAAATAATTTTTTTTCAATCCAGAAATAGTGTCTCAAATCTCATTTGCCAATTATCCTTAATAAAAAAAAAAGATGTGTATAAAATAGGTAAAAAGCACTGGCTTTTTAGTTATAAAAACCTAGATGGAAATTCTATTCTAACATGGATTAAATTGTGACTTTGGACAAACTAACTTTTGTGAGTTTCTGTGTTCTTAATAGTACAATTGGGATAATAATACTATCTACTTTACAGAATTATTGGAAGAATTAAATACAAGTACCTAGCCCAGAGACAGTTCAATATATGTTAGCTGCAATGACGATGACAGCAATGACAGCAATGAAGAGTAAAAACATTTAAAAAAATTAACAGATATTATATTTGCAAATATAAATTTGCAAATATATATTTGCAAATATATATTTGCAAATATTTGACCTACAAATGTCAAAGGAAGACAGAAAGATAATTATCTGAGATAGAGATTACACTGAAATATTTTCAATCATCTATCTTTTTACCTAGAAGTAAGAATGCTAGACTGGGGCCACCAGAAATGAATCGAACATACATAGCAGTGCAGAGCAGTAATTCATCATTTTTTAAAAATATGTATTTATTTATTTTGAGAGCGAGAGAGAAAGAGAGAGAGCAGGGGAGGGGCAGAGAAAGAGAGAGAGAGGGAGAGAGAATCTCAAGCAGGCTCCACACTGTCAGCGCAAAGCCCTACACAGGGCTCAATCTCAAGAACCGTGAGAAATCATGACCTGAGCCGAAATCAAGGGTTGGATGCTTAACCAACCGAGCCACCAACGCATTCCTAGCAGTAATTCTTCATCTTAAAGCATACATGCATTTGAAATGCATCCATATTTTGATAAAACATCTACATGTACACCAGATATATTCTCCACATTAAAATGTGGAAATTTACTGTAATTAATTTCTTCAGAGAAGGTTAAGTTGAAACATACTAGAAGGTATTCATTTCATTCTCTGATATTTTGGGATAATTTTTAATAATAAATATAGAAGACTGACCAAAATAAATCGAAAGCTTTTAGTATATTTTCTTTCTTTGGTATTTGTTTCTTTTTGTAATTGTTTTCGATTTATAGTTAGTATATCCTACACCTTAATTTGATGCTCTGCTCCTACTGCATACTTCTTTTATACCAACACCCCAACAATACTGTACGTATTGAGCCCTATTCTGACCATCTGGAATTAAAACCACTTAATTTTTTTATGCCTTATGTCAATGCAACAATCAAACTCGAGATCAAGGACTATGCTGAAGTCTTCTAAGAGACAGCCTTCAATGAGAATAACTCCTATAAAAGGGATAGAAGAGTGTACAAAAGCTTTAAGAGATGAACAGGGATAAGCAAATGAACCCAAACACCTCACAGACAATTCACTAAACTAATACCACAAGTCACATTTAATGAATAGGTCATTTAAGGTAATTCAATTGAAAGTGCTGTAATTAAGGATGCCAAGCAAGATGCCAAGGGAATAGTAATTACTCACGGAAGGGTAGGCTTACTCCTGTAAAAAACTACCTTAAAATCTCAGTAATTTTACACAATAAAACTTTGATTGTAGCTTAAGGCACAATCCAGTGTAGAAGGGGTGCAGTTGGGGAAGATGTCTGGCTGCAGGGAGTCTTCCAGGACCAGCACTATTCCTGCACTCTGCCATCATTCGGGTCCTCATCTTCCTCCGTCCACTGAACTACTGGACGGGGAAAAGAGGATGCATGACACAAGAGCTTCTTAGGGGAGAGGCCTGGAGTAATGGACACTGGTCAAATGTTTATTGGTCAGAACCCAATTACATGACCTCCAGCCTAACCAATAGTAACTAGGAAACAGAACCTAGTTGTGTTTAGATTGACAACTAAATGAAATTCTATCTAGTACAGTTCTGGGGGCTTAGAAAGGACTTAATGGCAAAGATAATAGATTTGGAAGTATGTCCCTAAACATCAGAAGTTTTAAATTCAGGAAGACATACTCCAGAAGAACTCAAACATTTTCATGACATAGAGTTGTTTTTACTCAAGGTGGACTTTTTACCAGGAGAGCACCTTCCTGGGGAGCTGGGAGGTGAATAATACCAAATCTGTCTTCACATTGGGCAAGCTTAAACTGAATTGGTAACCTGCTTTCTCAACTGATATTCTGAGATTTATGCCCTTACGGTCTCTCACTCGAATAGATGTTTTTGAAATAAAGCAAGCATAGGTGTTCCTCAAATATCTTACATCTTAGCTATCAAGGCTGCTTGGTTCATCAGCACAAATAAACCATTAGCCCTATCTGTAGTTGTGACTACAGTGGGCAAAAATGAGCGAGAAAAATTTAATGATATTTAGTGTTAGTATTTGAAGATTATATTCATCAGATGTTTATCCACTTGTGTTTATGAAGCTGGTAACCATATGCAAATTAGATACAGTGCAACACAGTACAAAAAGGTAGGTTGTACAGCATATGATTCCTTCATTTATATTAGGGCACAGTGATGAAACAGGTATTATATTTCCCCATTCCCAATATAGAAGACTTTTAAAAATGACAAGAGAAATTGGAGAAAACAAAAGTCCCAAGTTATATTCATTTATATTTGTTTTTAAAGCCCCTGCTTTGTGCTAGAAATTAGTTTAGAATAGAAGGCACAAGTTTGTGATCTTCCTAAAATGGAAAAGGCATTGGCATTATCCTCTGCCTCCCTCCCATTAAAAAAAAAGAAAGAAAAGGAAAGAAAAGAAAAGAAAAGAAAAGAAAAGAAAAGAAAAGAAAAGAAAAGAAAAGACCAGATATAATGAAACAGAAACAAAATGGAAAAATGGTTAATAATCTTAGATATTCCTGGCCTAAAGGTAAACTAGGGAGGAAAAAAGTACTCAGGAAGACTATCCTCCTAACGCCATATATGTCAAAGTGCATCAAGGACTATTATTTCACAGTCACCTATAATACTTGCAATAAAGCAAATTTTTGGTCCTCAGCCTAGAATTTAAATCACCATATTCCTGAAGATTTCTTTTTCACACTAATTTTGAGAACCAGTGTCATCAGCCTAACATAAGTTGCTATGAAAAAGCTATAATCAGCAAAGAGAAAAGACTATAAGGAAAAAAGATATTCATTTATTAATTAATTTACTAAATTAAAAGATTTTGTTTAGTAATAGTGTCATTATCTCAGATAATTATAATTCCAAATGTCTTTGAGAAATTTAATCTTCAGTTTATTGTGGATAAAAAGTAAAATATGATTGTGGATCAACGCATCAATTTTGATTACTCTAACAACACAACATTTAACAGCACTATCATATGTATAATTATATAATAACAGTACTAATATATATAATTTTCTCCAGAAGTCAGCAAATTGCTCTAAGATCTTATGTGCAATAAATGAAACAACAAAAGTTCTTCGGCTAAAGAAAAATACAAATTGATTAGGTAAGTGGTTCTCAATGGAGGTAAATGTAAGGGTAGCAATTACTTATCTCCATAATTATGGATTCTAATGGAACTTACTAAAAGGGCCAAAAGGGATGCCAAGGATAGCAGACATACTGAATGTACAAGGCAACTCCATTGACCCAAATCCCACATACCTTTTGAACAACATGGCAAATGAACAAGTTTTTGTTCATAATTATCTGAGCCTAGAACTTAAGTCCATTTTACATATAAACTCAGAGTAGCTTTTGCATGTTTACAACATACACTGAATCTTCTAGAAATGCAACTACCGCATAAGTTGAAAACACATGCTCTACAATTCTGATCAGAATTTAACAAAAATGTGTTCATGAATTCAGAAAACTTCATCACCAATAGCTATGCTGTATATGGCAACCACAACACGCATCTCTGAGCACACCGTGTGTCTACAGAGTATCTGAGACTCCTTTTAATAGACTAACAACTACATATTACTAGTATCAACTTATTAACAGCCCTGTAATTCATTAACAAAGTTATTAAAATTATATTATTTATATCATATATATATTCTTAAAAATCTGTAGAACTACAATACAAAATCTTTGCGGTAGAAATTACATATTAAAATTATTTACCCATGAGTTGTCAATTATTTTTCAGCGCTTAAAATGTTCCCAGATGCCTACAATCCAATTCTTCTGGCTCTTATATTACTGTATCTATTTCCATCCTATCATGTATTTCCTATTATCTATGAAATGATCTGGTTTCCAAACTCTTAAAATATCAAAAACTGAATGTATGCCTTAACATGTGGTGGTGTTACAGAAAATACATTTCCTATGACATTTCATCATAATTTTGTCGATATTTTAACCACTCAAAGATCCAGCTCCTATTTGAAATATAATACTTCCTCATTATTTCCATTTCATGTTTTAGCATGAGATCTCTAATTTCTGATTTAGCATCTTCATTGGGACCAGAGTGGATGAAAGGAGTTTCAGGGACTTCCTCCACATGGCCGTGTCTAATTTAATGGCTCTTTTTCCACAGGTCAGAAAGCTAATATGAGGGGTCCACAAGAGGCTACATATATCCATCCAATTATGCACTAGGGACAGGGAAAATGATCAGAGTCTGCAGACCTAATATAATCAATTAAACAGATTTATACCAAAATTCCATTTTTAACCTAGTCTCCATAAGTTTCCACTTTAACAAAGGACCTGTGACTCTTCATCTCTAAATGCCAGGAGCACTCCCTACTTTTCAAGATAATTAATTATGAAAATCCATAACCCTCTGAAGAATATTATTTCATTACCACTGAGAATCATTGACCTAATAAATTAATGTTTTCCTTTGCCCAGCCAAAATACTCTGAGCTTCACATTTACTGTGTACAAGACTTAAGAACACTTTATTGACTTGTTAGAATTTAGATATTTCCTGGTAATTGGAAGTAGATTAGAAGTCTAATTTAGGGTCAGTCCAGAAATGTGTTTTTTGTTTGTTTTTTTTCTTCGCATGTAGTTAAGATGAAATTTGTCAATAGTGTCTTCGGATATATTAACATGACTTCGTAAGATACGTAGTAACAATACTGAAAAGATTTTTAAGTGAATAAATTAATGATATGTTGGCAATCACTATGAGTTCAAATACCTTATTCAAAAGCCCTTCAGAAGTATCTGTATTCCCTTTTCCAGTGACCAATAATCTACTAAATGGCTTGAGGTCCCATTGGAGAAACTGGAGGAATATTTATTGTGTATATTGATGAGATAGTATGGGTGCTTTCTCAACTTTATTTGATGGGTGCTGGGAACCAGAGATTCAGATCTGAATCATAAAAAAAGGGTGAAGAATCACAATTTTCCACTGAACAGCTGACATCAACTTTCTGCTTATTGGTTCACGGTTTGTTTGTTTTCCTTCTGTTAATGTAAGTCAAACAATAATCTAGTTGGCTGTCAATTTAGCTCATCCGTCAGAACTCACTTGGGCAATACCACAAATTCCTGCCAACCAACATGCCCTGTTGGCCTCTTGGTCTTGTTAACTGTTAAGGTAATTATATCTACATTTAAGGAAAGGTGCAACCACCTGGCCTTTACTATTCTGGATTCCTGACATACCCACTGACACTAGGGAGCCCAGCTGAATGGAAACATTTTCTATTTTCTACTATGGCCTACAGAGAACACCTACCACTGAGTTTCACAGACTCCAGAGCTTCCCTTACTCTTTATTGTCTTCATGAAGGAAGTGTTCTGGACGACCTCCAAGAAAATAAAATCCATTAATGGGCTATCTGATATATGTAATTTATGTATTCCAATGCATCCAACTTACTGAGTTTTCTGACTCCAATACTCAAAATTTCTTCAAGATAGTTCTAGCATCCCCCAACCTATGGTCTAGAGGCAATCAGCATGCCCACATTTTAAAGAGCCATCAGCAACTACCGGTATATCAAGAAGACATGAAATCCTGAATCATAGGAGCACATCAGTAAATTCTCCCTTCTCCCGTCTTATATTTCATGCCCCTTGGCCCAATACGCTCCAGGTCCACTCTCATTCATATATGCACTGCTGATTCCTGCCTCTGCATATTTCTCAGGCTCTGCAACTTTTTCAGTGAATATCTCTTACCTATCTACAGCAGAGAATGTGTCTTCCCAGTCATGCTACTTTGAGACTTGACACTTCTTACTGATTTGGAGACAATAAGTGGAGGCAGGGTGCACTCTGGAGGAGGTCAAACAACTTTTTATAAAGCATAAATATCAGGTCAGGTGAAATCTTTGCATTGTTGCCAGGGAGAGGGAAGCTACCCTACTCTAAAAAATGACAGGGGATGACTTCTAGCCAGGAGTCTTCAAGGGAATGAATCTAGGATTCAGGGTTCTGAGGTCATACTTATAAGTGTCCCTGATGTACACCTGAAACTCCCACTCCTTGTCATCAGGCAGTGACTGGCATGGATGAACTGTCACAGTTGACCTTTCAGTTTCATTTAGAGCCAGCCAACCTTATAATTAAATCCTGGGCATAAGTTTCAACATACTCTGTTCTCTAGCTGTAGAAGGTAAGGGTCTTTAAATGTTGTCATGAAGGCCTTCTGATGTTCGCAGTATGCCCTGAGTTGATGGAAGGCTTCTTCTTTAAGGCTTTATGGCAGTTGACAAGAGCCAGCCAAGTCCACAATCATAGTTAGCTATCCCCCCATAACTTCCTGGTGTTAAAGTTTCTGCACAAACTCACACTTCTTCAACCTATACCTTATCCTATCAAACACAGTTAATATTCTCAATAATTATATTATAGCACAATAGGATAATATCCCACTTACCATTATTAGCATTACAGTGCTTATTGCCATCTGGTAAGTCACCCAACTACAACATCCCATGCTGAAGGTCTGTTGCCAGGAGCCACTTCCAGAGCAACAGCCTTAGTTGGAATTACCTCAGTAGCAGATGTTGAAGATAAGAGCTTGGATATGGGTGTTGGCCAGTTATCTGAGGAAGCATTGGTGACATAGTGGGAAATGTAGAACAAACTCTCTCCCCTCACTGGTTGAGGATGACACGTATTGGCATAAACTGCCTTACCCTTCCTGGTTGCACTGGGCAGAAATGAGTAGCTTTGGAACTAAAAGAGGAACAAAGACTCTCATACTTTAGTGGAATACCAGAGAAGTACAGGAAACTGTCCACTATAGCTTTGATGAAACCATGACAGCCAAGGGAGGTGGCAAGATACATCATAAGTATCTGCCACAACATTTTATCAAAACTTCTTTCACTTATTTTTATTTTATTAAAGAATATTATTTCCCACTGAAGAACACCAATTTCTTTCACACGGGATTTTTAGAAGGCTGAAGAAATAAAACAAGTTTACTACTGACTTCTTTACACTATTACATTGAAAAGTGAGAATTTCACAGTATCAAGTTGTATTTCACAGAATCAAATACGTGTTACCTTCACATGTAAAACTGAGAAATTTTTCAAAAATAATATGTTGTGTTTTCTTTGAAGTCTGCATGTTGCTCCTCAAAAGTACACAATTTTCATAGAGAATACCACCTCACTCATTACATATTTATCCTATAGTTCATATCTCCATTATACTCATGTTATAAGTTACCATTTCTCAGTTCCAAACTGTTTTTTAGGTCAGAGCCAGAATGAGAACTTACAATACCCTGTCAAGATAAATAATGTCGTGCCCCTTTAAATGAGTGTTTTGACCTTATTACTGTAGCCCTGGCAACTGTGTCTGCCACTCCCTTTCCCCCAGCTTACACCACATGAAATGCATTCTTAAAATTTTCTCCATTTTGTTCCTTTAGCAACTGGTGGGCTTCACTGGGGGAGAGAGGATACTCTAAAAAGGGTCTGGACCCCTATCAATTCCTGTGGCCCACAGGAGCTCTGCTCTCCAACAGTGCAAACCTGAGCAGCCATTTATCAACTACCTCAGCTCAGCTCAGCTCAGCCCTCCTAAGTTTCCAGTTGGTTTCACTCCAGGTAACCCAGTGTTCCAGTCCCCTCTCTCCCTGAAAGCTCCTGTTTCTCTCTACTTTTTTGGCCATTTGGTTACCCTGTGATCTCAGTTCTCCAATGATTTCCAGCAAGCTCATGGATTTTCAGTTTGCCTAGCTCTTTTTTCTTTCACTGTAAAGGTGGGACTGATGGGTACTATTTCCAGCTCTCTATGTCCTTAAGCAAAAATCGGAAGTGCTATAATCACTTCCATTTTCACTTCTTTCTTTGCTTTACTGATGTAGTTTCCCCTTCTGTTCACTGTATTCTATACCCAGAACATTCTACCTCCTCCTTCAAGTTTCAGCTCAAGTATCCTCTTCTAAAACTTACCTAATACCTCCAGGGTAAATTAATCCCTCCCTTTTCAGTACTCCTTCAACACTTTCTTCATTCCATTCCATTAAATAAGCTTACTGAACCCTTACATTGTGGTACTGATGATACGGTCCCCAAAGAATGTCATTCTAGCAAAGGATACAGGCAAGTACACAGATAATGCAAGGAACAAATTAGCACATAGCAAAAGAACCAATTTCAGTTTGAGGAGGTTATGAAAAATACACAAGAAGATGTGATGTCCAACTACATACTTAGAGCCAAAAAGAAATTATCCTGTGAAGAGGGAGAGGTTCACAAGCACTTCCAATCACTAATACAATAAATTAGTACATTATATTTTGGCTAGTGTCTCCATTGTTAGCCCAAAACATACTTTAAGCAAAAACTGTGTTATTCATCTTCATTAATAGTACAAGCACTCATTTAATAATTATTTAGTGATTTGAATGGCTAGCTTTGCTTCCTAACAAGAGTCTCATTTTCAATATATGCACACTGTAGAAAATAATTGCTTTAAGAATGATGATCCTATTTTCATTGCCCCACACTCCAAAGCCAAATAAATAAAATGAAGAAAAAATAATGAACATAATTCTATCTACAAAGACCATCTAAAAAATACTATACTAATTAACATTCCAATTTTTCCCTGCTTATAAAAATCATAAATAATAACTAGGGCAAAATGTACTTTCATCATTCAGAACTATATAATTTATTTTTTTACTATTTCATACATATGCCAAACCCTGTAACTCTGTATTTCTAAGCTTATAATCCCATGAGTTCCATGAATTAAAACACTGCTCTCTCTAATCTGGAAACAAAAGTATCTTACTACAGTACCACATCACATAAGAGATAATTATTATAAATGATTGTACCATTTATACAAAACTACAGTACAAATTTAAATTGTCAGTTTTAATTGATGGAATACTGGAATCTCAGAACAAAAATAAAATGTTTATTGTTTATGACCAGAACCTGATATATATTTCATGGAGGGGGAGAGTGAAACAAGAAGCAATGCAAAATAAAAATATAAGGCTCTTGTTAAAATTTTATTAAGAATTTCAAGATGGTGAAAGCAATGCATTAAACCAAGCATGATGCCCTTCTAAGCATGAAGCCCTGTGCAAATGCACAGACCAAGAAGGTGGCCTGCTTATGAACACTAATATTCAGCAAAATATTAGAAGTATCTGCTATATTAGAACACAGAACTCTGACTTAATTTCCAATGGTACTGAGACCAAAACAGCCTTCCTTAATAGGAATTTCCCTAAGATCTTATACTTTCACCTCCTTTTTAAGAGACTGTGGAGAAGGAATAAAATATGGTTGTGCTCACCTTCTCTGAACTTAAAAACCTATGATACCCAAATGCCTAGTCAAAGACATGATCATCTACCTTGAAATGTTTAAAATAATTCTACAGCAAATAGCATATTTGCTTTAAATAAAAACAAACAAAATGATCATTTTCCATGGTTAACAGGTCTTTGGATATAAAAGTTTTAGAAAATCTTTTATTAGTTTTTTCATAATTCTATACTTATTAGAGTTTATGATTTGTGTCAAATACATTTATATCTATAATAAGTAAGTATATACAATTCAGAACCATAAAAATTATTTTAATATTATATGATATATTTAAATAAGAAAAAAAGAAAGTTTAAATAACATCAAACAGCTGCTTTTTAGGGTTAATTTTGGGCAAGGGGAGAATAAATCTTGAGAAGAACAATTAAATTATAATATATGTGCTGCTGAAATGAGCACTAACAACTAAATTATAAAAAGACAAAAATCATTCATAAAACTACTAAAAGCAGAGTAACAAGAGTGGGTTCATGTCTAGTAAAACGGAAAAAGAAGAAAAGTATAAGAACAACTTGAAAGTCTTAAATGACTACAATTTTAATTAACAATGACAGATTCAAAAGAAAGGCAAAAAACATTTGATTGGAGTTATTTATTTCATAAGATATGGAGGAAAATTATAAAAATAAAATTCAAATTTGATATATGTGTTTTCCAAAAATTTAAGAGTATTTCTTTTTTTAGAAAGATACTAAAGACAGAGGCAGCTGGGTGGCTCGTCAGTTAAACGTCCAACTTCAGCTCTGGTCATGATCTCACAGTCCATGAGTTTGAGCCCAACGTCAGGCTCTGTACTGACAGCTCAGAGTCTGGAACCTGCTTCAGATTCTGTGTCTCCCTCTCTCTCTGCCCCTCCCCCACTCACACTCTGTCTCTCAAAAATAAATAAATGTTAAAAAAAAAAAAAAAAAGAAAGATACCAAAGGCAAACATATTCTATGGGTTCTATTTTAAAGGCTCTGAAAAAAGGCCATCTTAAAAGGCTTAATTTTGGGGGTGCCTGGGTGGTTCAGTTAGTTGAGCATCTGACTTCGTCCCAGGTCATGATCTCACAGCTTGTGAGTTCCAGCCCCGCATCAGGCTCTGTGCAGACAGCTCAGAGCCTGGAGCCTGCTTCGGATTCCATGTCTCCCTCTCTTTCCGCCCCTCCCCTGCTCACACTCTGTGTCTCTCAAAAAATAAACATTAAAAAAATTTAAAAGCTTTATTTTTCATGAGAATTGATAAAATGCAACTGAACTTAGTTGCATTAATAAATAAACTTAGTTTACAATAATATTGGCTGCTTAACTAGTGTAACACTAAACTTAAAAAAGAAAACCTAAACAGTTAGTTTACAGCAGAAATTCAATCCACAAAAGTTTTAAAAATTCATTTTTACTTACAATTGACACTGATCACCTTTTATTCCTTTAGTTGTGCAGAAACATTTTCCTGTGTGCATATGACAAATGTTGGCATGGCCACTGCATGTACAAGCTGTAAGTCAAAACAAAAATAACACTTAATATTCTCCCTCAAAAACTTGTATCACATTTCCGGGTATTATTTTTATCTTATTTTTATACTGTGTATTTTCTCCCTGCCACCCAAAAACTAGGGTTACCACATAAGTTATCTTTAACTAAAGGCAAGTAAATTCACTTATTTAAAAATTTTGTGAAACTCTTTAAAGTCTTTGGGGCATCCTGAAGTTTAGTATGGATACACATATTATTGTATTCTTCTTTTGGGTTCCTTTCCACTTCTGATTTGCTACATCTATTTGATGAAATGAATTTCAAAGAGTACAAGAGATTTGGAGTCAAACAGCTTGGCATTAAAATGTACATCTATAATCACCAGCTATGTGACCTTGGGCAATTTATTTAACTTCTCTATGCTTCAGTTGCTTCATCTGCAAAAAAAATGACAGTAATACTTAGTTCTTAATTGGATGTTATATGTAAGTGATGGATCACTAAATTCTACTATATATTATACAGTATACTATATGTTAACTAACTAGAATTTGTAATAAAAAATTGAAACAATAAGTAAATAAATAAATAAAAATACTTAGCTCTTAGTAGGGATGTGAAAATTAAATGAGATCATGTGTTTTTATTTTTATTTTTTTAATATGAAATTTATTGTCAAATTGATTTCCATAGAACACCCAGTGCTCATCCCAACAGGTGCCCTCCTTAATACCCATCACCCACCATCCCCTCCTTCCCATCCCCCATCAACCCTCAGTTTATTCTCAGTTTTTAAGAGTCTCTTATGGTTTGGCTCCCTCCCTCTCTAACTTTTTTTTTCCTTCCCCTCCCCCCATGGTCTTCTGTTAAGTTTCTCAGGATCCACATGTGTTTTTAAATATCTAACACAAATCAAGCACCTAATATATGCAGCTATTACTTCTACTGCTATTATCACTGCCAATGATATAATAAAAATAGTTCTATACCGTGTCAAAAAAGCATGCCTGTTTATTGCCCCCAAACCATCTTAATAAGCTTCTCAGATCATTCTCAGTTTTAGTATTCCAGAATATTAACTGAAACATTCCATGGTGTAATAGTTACACAGTCAATTTGGCTCAGGTGAACTCATTTCATCTTACTCTGCATTCCTTATTAAAGAGTAGCATTCCCATTATTTGGAACACCAACTTCATATTTAATCGTGTCCAACATCCAATTGATTGGTAGGTTCTAGTTTCTGCATGCACAGTCCCTCTTGTATCTGATCCCTCCTTTTCCTTGTGATAGCCACTAATTGGTAGTATACTATTGTCATTCACCTTCTCTTACTGACACCAATACAATCCCATATCTGGTCTTTCTACCTGGGCTACAACTCATTGCCAATCCTGAAATATAGTCTAAAGAGACAAGGCCAACCAAGTCACTAGCCCTTTCAAAGACTTTCAATGAGAACTACGCTGTTCCTACACACCTCCATCTAGTTACATCACTCTCTTGATGAAAATGAAACAATGTAGTCTTTTCCTGATTCAGATATACATATATAAATCAGTTAATGAGTCACTGGTTTTGATCAAAGTATAAAATATTCTAGAACACTATGCACCTTTCTAATTGCTTATGATTATCTGCTTTCATGATTAATATAAAGTAAATACACCCAACCCTACCCTAGTTTTGGTACTAGGTAGATTTTTAAGACCTTGGGGTTGTTTTTGTTTTGTTGCTTGTTTTTTGCTAGAAGAGATTTCCACAGAAAAGGGTGATTGCTTCCTCTTAAAGAATATTTAAATAAATCAGCATAATTTTCCTTTAAGTTTGTAGAATTAACTATGGAAACACAACATGTGAGAATCACAAAAAATAAATGACAATGGGTAGTATTGCAAGGAATAAAGAAAACTACCAACAAGCAATAATGGGTCCCTAAGAAGTATTGATTACATCTAACTTCAGAAATAGTAAATGAATGTACCATGATATCTTAGTATTAAATTGCAGAGTTTCAAATTGTTTTATATCCAGAACTTTACTAAAAATAATGATACACATTAATATTTTAAAACTCAGATAAACCTTTTATTTACCCTTTATGGCAGAACTGGATAAGAGTTATGTTTGCAGAGTTTCTTAAAAGAATTATCATTGTATAGTAGCTTTAATAATTCCTGAGACCAAAAAAAAAATTGTGTTAAAGTACCTTTTAATGTAAGCTCATTTTGAGAGAATTCCCTTGTGGTTCTGTACTTCAGGCTAAAATGGCACAAATGTATTCTAAATTCAATTTTTTAAGATTTATACTTCATGACACTGTTGAAATTATTCTGTTGTCAGCATTTGAGGTTATCTTTTTATGCTGAATAAGCACCTATGAAACCATCATACGGTGGCCTTTTGTTTGGCAAATTTTATATGATGATGATTTTATAGCCTAGACATACACTAGAGGGACATTATGTGGTCACATGTTATTTCTCTTCCTCTACAGTATAAAGCTGAAATATCAACTTATAAGCAAAACTGAACAAGAAGAATAGAAAAAAAGGTGTGATATGGGTTATTCCAACAAGTTGTACATGAGGAATATACTTTGAAACATGAAACTGAAAAGCAGTAGTCATTGGAAGTACTTGTTGCAAAGTCAGTTTATGTTCCTGAGTAACTTTCATAGTTATATCGTTACTATCTGTGGAATACCTATAGTAAGAATTTATGGAAGTTTGGAAATAATGCCCATTTAATATCCTTTGTATAATTCCAGCATATTATACTTGATTTTTAGCAGAGATGCTATATATTAGATTTTAAAGTAGTAAGAATTCTGGCAAAGGCAAACGTTCAAATAGCTAACCTAAAGTTCTATTCTTCAAACTTACATTTTTATTTACAACAACAAACTTATGTATGAAAAGGGAAAACAGAATATAGTGGTTTCTTTTTGATATAAACATGAAATGTTGATACCAATAATACCTTAGCAATCTGATTTTCTCACTAAAAATGCAAGAATTACAACTTTGCCATGTACCTGTTGTTGAGACAGTGTGATCAGTGTGATTTTTTTTTTTTACTGAAATAATGAAAGGTCTCATTTTTTAAGTTTTTTTATGTTTATTTATTTTTGAGAGAGAGACAGAGCATGAGCAGGGAAGGGGCAGACAGCGAGAGAGACACAGATTCCGAAGCAGGCTCTAGGCTCTGAGCTGTCAGCACAGAGCCCGACGCAGGGCTTGAACTCATGGACTGCGAGATCATGACCTGAGCCGAAGTTGGACACTTAACCAACTGAGCCACGCAGGTGCCCCTAGATAGATCTCATAATTAAAAACAGACCATCTAACTTACAGAAATTACTTTGTTTAGTTAGGATATTTGACATCTGTACTTGCCTAAATAAAAAGTTGTAAAACTCAGTTATTTAGTCCTAGATCCAATATTTACTAAATGCTCTTGGGTGTAAGGCATTGCTCTAGAACTGTAATTGGATGGGAAACAAGAATCTAGAACTAAGTAACTGGAACCTTCAGGCAAATGGCACTGTATCAAGGATTTCAGTTATAGATTGGAAAGTCATAAAGTGCCAGGCTGTAAGATTTTTATTTTATATTCCAAAGCTAACATTTTCAAAAATGGAAAGAGAAATGCTAACACTTTATTCTAACTGTATCCCTGAGGCCCATTTCCAATTCTGTATGGGCCATAAGCTAAGACTGTGTTTTACATTTTTAAAAGATTATGAAGAGAAGGAGGTGAAGGTGGCAATAAAGGAGGGAAGGAGGAGGAGAAGGAGGAGGCAACAACAGCAGCAACCATATCTGGTCTACAAAAACAAAATTTACTATTTAACACTTTAGAGAGAGAAAAAAAAAAGCCAATCCCTAATCTGTACAGTCTGGACTCACATAATTTGTCAGTTTTCCCAAAACCACATTTAAAACCACTTGTTTTCGTTTTCCTAATAGAAGAGAACCCTCTCCCATTTAAAACAATTAAAATTTTTCACCAAAATGAATTTTAACTCAACTCTTCTGGAATTGCATTCTCAATACCCTGTGTTTAGTTTTATAAAAGAGTAACTTTAGTCTTGTTTCATTTTCTTTGATAAAAGAAAATGAGTCATACTTTATTTTCTTACTCTAGCCGGCTATATTTCTTGACCATTGCTAATGACTGCTTAAAGTATTTAAACCCTTTGTAATTGATTTCTTATATTTTATTTATTTAATCTAGTTTTTATTCAACTAAAAAATGAACAAATGGGCTATAAATGAGGCAAGAATGACACATTAGAACATATTCACAAAGCAAACACGAATATCAAAAGAAATACCAGTTTTTTTCCCTCATTGTCCTACCACCAAAAATTACTACTTGCCTCAAGTTCAAATTCTTAAATTCCAATTGACTGAATTTTTAAAAAATATCTCTTTTGGGGGATGCCTGCACGGCTTAGTCAGTTAAGTGTCTGACTCTTGGTTTCAGCTCAGGTCAAGATTTCATGGTTTCATGGGTTTGAGCCCCGCGTCAGGCTCTGCACTGACAGTGCGGAGCCTACTTGGGATTCTCCCTCTCTCCCTCTCTCTGCCCCTCTCTTACTCACACTGTCTCTCTCTCAAAAGTGATTAAACAAATTTTTTTAAATATATCTTTTTGAATCTGTATTGTTTTCAGTGAAGTTACTTTAAAAGATGCTTTGAATACTTATTAATTGATGAATCACATAATCTGAAAAAACATTAAGTATTCATTATGTTATAAATATAAAACATGAAGTAGGTTAATAACAATACCAATATTTTGTATCTATACATGACTATATATTTCTGAGGTACTTTCACACATATTAATTACCTCTTTAATCTTTCACCATTCATGTTATTATACACATTTGACATAGGAACGGCTTCAAAGAAAAAACAAAACAAGCAAACAAACAAAAACATAGCCATGCTTATACATCAGTAAGTAGCAAAGTTAAGAATTATATTCTGGGATTCCTTAAACTTCTTATCAGAAAATATATGTTTGTGTGTGATGAATTTATGTACATATAGACAACATGTAGCCTACTGACCACATATGTTGTTAATTTCAAATATGATTTACAATGTACTTTTTAAAGTTCAAAAGCTTAAATCACTATATTGTACACTTGAAACTTATTTAATACTGTAATATAACTGTACTTAAAATAAAATAAAATGTAATAGAAATAAAAAGTGTTTAAAGCTGAAACTAACCGCACATATTTTACACACACAAACCAACCGTCACACAATCAATAATTGCCTGTGCAGTAAATACACACTAAAACTATTAGTTTTACAAGGTTGACTCATCATTTGCAGATTCATTAGTATACATATTAATAAATCTAAAGAGAAAAAAATATTGTCACTCTAGACACTAAAAATTCTGACAAAAATAAATGTTCATTCCTGATAGAATATTAAAGAAAACAGGAACGAGATGATACTTCTTAGGTAACTATATACATCTACAGACATTATATACAAAAATAATCAATATCTTGCTTAATAAGGAAACAATGGAAGCATTTTTTCTGCTAAGAACAGGAACAAAGCAAGACTACCCAATAACTCTTTTACTACTAATATTGTACTAGAGATATTAGCCAGTGTAATTATACAAGAAAAATTAATTGATACTTAAGAACTAGAAAGAAAAAGTTAAACTATCTCCACCTGGAAATGATACAGTAGTATGCCTGAGAATCAATCCCAGAGAAGCAGTAGTAACACAAACTAAAACATTAAACAATCCAGTAAGGTAACATAATTAAGTAACATACTGAAATCAATAACCTTCTAATAATAAAAAACAGGTAACAGATAGAAAATTAGTTTATAATTGGAATGAAGAAGATAAAATATTTGGGAATAAATTTTTTAAAAATATATGCAAAATCCATTGTAGGCATAAAAGTAGTTGTGAAAAAATTAAAAAAAAATTTGTTGCTCTTGAAAAAAAAAGCAACCAACATTATAAAGATGTCAGTTCTGTTTGAATTAATTCATGAATCTTACATCTCAATAATAATACCACATTTTGATGGGAATTAATTGATAATAATCATCATATAAAAAATAAACATGCAAGAATAGCCAAGAAAACACTAAAAAAGCTTAAAAAAAACCAGCCTACTAGATATTAAAACATTTATAAGCTCTCTATAATTAAAACACTGAGATAATGGCACATCAATGGAGAAACAGCTCAGCAGAGTACAATAGAAAATCCATGAATAGAACCAAATACATATGAAACTTTAGTATATAAAAAGTGTGTATATTAAATCATGGATCAAAATGATTTTTTTAAAACAAATGTCACTGGGACAATGGATAGAAAAAGGTTACATTATATTTTTTAATTTTTAAAATTTATTTATTAATTTTGAGAGAGAGAGAGCACAAGCAGGGGAAAGGCAGAGACCGAGGGAGAGAAAACCCCAAGCAGGCTCCGCGCTGTCGACATGGAGCCACAAGGGACAAACCGTGAGATTATGAACTGAGCTGAAATCAAGAGTCGGTAGCTTAACTGACTGAGCCACCCCAGGCACCCCCCAAAAAAGGTAACCTTAGATCCATACTTCACACCATACACAAAATTAAACTCCAAAAGCATCAGTGACCTAAATGTAAAAAAGTAAAACTATACAAGTAAGCCAAGAATATACAGGTAACTTAGATAACTAGGATGTAAAAAAAAAGTATTCTAACTCTAATTCTAAGAGTGATAATTTTGGGGCACCTGGGTGGCTCAGTCGGTTGAGCATCCAACTTCAGCTCAGGTCATGATCTCAAGGTTTATGGGTTTGAGCCCCATGTCAGGCTCTGTGCTGACAGCTTGGAGCCTGGAGCTGGCTTCAGATGCTGTGTCTCCCTCTCTCTCTGTGCCCCTTCCCCACTTGGGTTCTCTCTCTCTCTCTCTCTCTAAAATAAACATTCAAAACAACATTAAAATAAAATAAGTGATAATTTTGATGACATTAAAATATAAAGACTTCAGCATGGCAAAATAAATAATAATCACCATAAGCAAGGTCAAAAGACAGACCAACTTAGAGAAAATTATTCAACAGATAGATAATATTCCTAATAAGTAAAGAACTCTTGTCAAATTGAGGAAAAAATATGAAAATATCCCCAAAGAGAATTGAACAAATACACAGACAATTAACATAAAATATAAAAATGGTCCTTAGATACATAAAGAGAAGTTTAACTTCACCCATAAGAGAACTAAAAATTAAAACACTCATTTACTAATTTTCACCTATCAGACAAAAGTTGAAAAGTATAAAAATATATTCTGTTCACAAATCTATGTGGAAATAGGTACTCTTATACACTGCTAGTGGGAATGCAGACTGGTACAATCATTGCTAGCAACACTGTGTATGTGTTTATCTCTTAACTTAGCATGCTCCCTTTGAGGAATTTATCCTGATGAAACACCTCTTATAGTACAGAAATATCTATGCACACAAAAGTTTCCGCTACCATTACTGACATTTGAAATTATTAGAATTCGCCTAAATATTCAGAGTTAGGAGAATAGTTGAATAAACTGTGGTATATTCTCAAAATGCAGTACTAGGTAGCTATAAAAAGAATGAGGAAGATCTCTGTAAGTAACATGGAATGATTTCCAAAGTATGTTATTATATGACAAAAAAAGTACAATAGACATGTTACCCTTTGTGTAAAAAAATAAGAAAATGTGCATGTTTCTGCATATTTAATTTAAAAAACATAGGGAGGATAAACCAGAGAATGGTTTGAGACAGGTTGTTTACAAGGCATGAATAAGAATGTCATGGAAAGAATTGGGGGGGGGGGAGGAGGTAGGGAGGAAAATGACTTTTTGTACATTCCTGACTTTGGGGACCATGTAAATGTTTCACATACTCAAAAAAGAAAATAACATCAATGATACTGATGGGGTCCAGGCTAAAGCTAAGTAAACACAGATATAAATGAATGACCCTTACTCAGATGACTAACAACCACACTGAAGGAGGGAAAAAGAATGAACACAAGTACTTTTTTTTTTTTAACATTTACTTGTTTTTGTGACAGAGAGCACACATTGCAGGGGAGGGCAGAAAAAGAAAGGACAGAGGATCTGAAGCAAGGCTCCACACTGACAGTAGTGAGCCGCTTCAGGGCTCAAACCCACAAACTGTGATATTATGACCTGAGTTGAAGTCGGACACTCAATAGCCTGAGCCACCAGGTGCCCCAAACACAAGCAATTTTTAAACACAGTTAGAGATTATATGTCCTCACACCGGAGACAAAATAAATGAATAAATGCTAACCTCCAATTAATATTCTTCCTTTTCACAGAGGTATGGGTTACAACTCTGGAAATACCTTCTGTACATTCTAAGACTGAAGAAATTAAAAAATATATGCTGTGGATAATGAAAGTTGGATTAAAAATTTGGAAAGTAGGAAGAATAGAATGAACCCTGTAGTTAAGGGACAGAAAATTAGGTATTAGCGTAAACTCATGGATTTTAATATAAAATACAAATAGAGGTAAAAATGTGTACCAGTGTGTGTAGTTATGTATAAGAATATATATATGTCTATGGGTAGACACACATATATGCACATATGTACACAGATATTTATTCTCTAGCTCTGTCTGTTGAGATGATCCAAAAATAAAGATGTCTTTGTAGCAAAGAGCCCACTAACAGAAACAGGGCAGCTTAAGAAATGCCAGTTGCCAGTCAGGGCAGGAATATTACAAGACCTAAAACACAAGAAAATGCTCAAAGAATGATAAAGCGTTCACTGATAGATATATGAAAAATAGATAATGATACAAAGAGATAGATCATAGATAGATACATAGATAAGATATACAAACTAAAGAAGAGAAAGCTTTTCACTGTAAAATCAAGCCAAATAATCAGTATGGAAAACTGATGAATGAGAAAATCATTTGGTAAAAATCATAAAACTAGTAGGTCAAAGTTTAAGAACTAATACAATACTCACAGTCTCCAAGTATCTCCCAAAAGATAGTTTTTTTCATGACAGGACAAAAAGGTAACTTTACAGTGCATAAATCTAGCAGACAACACTTTATCCAAATGTTCATACTGAACATTACCATTAACGGAACGATGATAGCATGTGGCTCAGTATGATGAAAACTTCAGTGGTATTCCTGCCCAAAGTGTGTAATCAGAATATAATCATAAAGACATGTCAAACAAAGCCATAGCACATTCTATATACACACACACTACTAGGCTGTATTCCTAAACAATGTCAACATCACTAGATAAAAAGAAAGGCTCAAAAAATATTCCAGATTCAAGAAGTGTAAAGAGACATATAAATGAATACAACCAGTAATCTTGGATTTTCTTTTTCTCTAAAGAACAATGCTCGGGGCACCTGGGTGGCTCAGTCGGTTAAGCGGCCGACTTCGGCTCAGGTCATGATCTCGCAGTCCGTGAGTTCGAGCCCCGCGTCGGGCTCTGTGCTGACAGCTCAGAGCCTGGAGCCTGTTTCAGATTCTGTGTCTCCCTCTCTCTCTGGCCCGCCCCTGTTCGTGCTCTGTCTCTCTCTGTCTCAAAAATAAATAGACGTTAAAAAAAAAAAAAAAAGAACAATGCTGGGACAAATGGTGGAATCTAAGTAAGGTCTACATTTAATAACAATATGCACCAATGTTCATTTCCTGATTTCTGTAACTATAAGGTTACAGAATTTCTAGTTTTTAGAAAATATCACTAAAGTATTTAAGGGATAAAGGCCTATCAAGTCTTCAATGATTAACTGAGACACCAAGAAGAGGGAAGAGACTGTGTATTTACTTGCAACTTTTGTATTAAATTATGTCAAAACAAAAAAAGTTAAATAGACCTTTTCAATTTTGAAAAGATTAAACATTTATACACCTCCCAAAAATAAAATACAGGCTTATGCTTTTGACCTGTAGGTAAATAACAACATTATGTTTAATAATAACTTTGAGGTGTTCTTGTTTCTCTACAAGTTATTAAGGGTTTTGTTTTGTTTTGTTTTGTTTCCATTTTGAGAAGGGATGCTGTTAGCAATATGTGAAATAAGCAATTTCATTTCTCAAGAAAACACTAGACCTTACCATTTCAAGAAAAAAAAATCTTCCTCTGTGGATAATTCCCCAAATGTCTTCTATTACCGATAATATACCCAAATGCTTTCTTTTAATGAATGAAAGAACTAGCTGTTGACAGATAGAAGAATATGAAAAATATACTTTTAAAATACAAATTATATGATAAAGTGAAATAGATAATATTTGGAAGTTAGCTGCTAACATTTAAAGGACAATACATTCTGTTAAAATGACCCGAAAATTAATACATCAGTGAGGAGAAATGTGGTCGGTAAGTTTGAAAAGTGAAACACAGAGATTCTATTTATCTTTTCTAGAAAAACTAGAAATAGAAGAAAATTATATAAATTGCACTTTCTTCCTTATCTAAACTTTATATAACTTCTTTTTTCAGTACTTAACAAAAAAACTTATATATAAAATATTGACTTACTGCTCAATAAGTTATGAGTAAAGAATAAAACATCATCTATAATTATTAAAACCAATCTTCATTCCCAGCAAAATAAAATATACATGTGGGACCAAAATTGCTTCACTGTTCCCTCTATTAATGAAAAACAAAAGAGCTTTCTTTTTTTTTTTTAAGTTTATTTATTTTTGAGAGAGAGACGGAGTGTGAGTGGGGGAGGCACAGAGAGAGACAGACAGACAGACAGACAGAAAGACAGACTCTAAAGCAGGCTCCAAGCTCTGAGCTGTCAGCACAGAGCCCAACGCAGGGCTCGAACTCATGGACTGCAAGATCATGATCTGAGATGAAGTCAGATGCTTAACCAACTGAGCCACCCAGGCATCTCTATAGCTTTCTTTCTTTTTTTTTTTAAAGAAAAATCAGCTTGCAAATAACAGTAAGCTACTTTTTTACCTCTTGCTCTAATGAAAATATTGGTTGAAACTAGAAAGTTACTTAGCTAGGAAATTTGAATTATTTTTCTTATAGATTATGTGCAAATGAGTAAAACAGAAAACACAAATATTGTATTTTCCTAGTAACACTCATATAACAAAATGCTAACTATAAACCAAGCACAGTACTACCATCTATGGAATGAGGATACAAACACAATATAAAAAATTAAAAACATATAAGACAAACTTTTCTCAAGTCTGCATACTACTTAGAAAAACAAGTAAACAATGACTTACAAAAACACTGATGTCTATCACCATGGAGGTACCAACACTGCCTGAAGCTAGGAGAAATATTACAAAACATTTTCAGGCTGAAATTTCCAGAGATGAGATCTGGAAAATGACTTGGGGAGTTCAGAGGTACAGCAATGTCCAGGGAAGTAAACGTAGCTCAAATGGGTAAAAAGCTGGGTTTGAATGAACGAGTGGCTGGGCCTGAGGTAAAAAGGTACAATATTATGAATGTCCTGGCCATAAAATAAAAGAATAATCAAAAGAGGGGCACCTGAGTGGCTCAGTCAGCTAAACATCCAACTCTTGATTTTAGCTCAGGTCATGATCTCAGGATTCCTGGGTTTGAGCCCTGCTTGGGGCTCTGGCCTGACAGCACAGAGCCTGCTCGTGATTCTCTCTCCCCCTTTCTCTCTGCCCCTCCCCTGCTCGCTCGCTCTCTCTCTCTCTCTCTCTCTCAAATAAATAAATAAATAAATAAATAAGAAAAAAATAATTAAAAGAAAGAGAGGCTGATCTGTTGGGAAACTATTAGAATAGCCTAGGCTAAAATACAGACACAACTGGATATTACTGTGGCTTTGAAATGGATAAGACTTGACCACTGATTATAGCTAAGATTCAACAAGATATGAGAGCATACAGGTTTGGAGTAGAAGAATGAGGTAGTTCACATTTGAATTCTGGTTCTAGCACCTGTAGGCATAACCTTTAACATGGTACTTAGGCCTATATTCTTGGTCTACTCACCTGAAAAATGAATATAATAGTATATACTTTATAAAATGCTTAGGATGAAACATAAAAATTTAGGCAAAGTTCCTAGCAATATTTCTGGCATAAATAAACTATTAACTATTAGTTATATATATTATGGACTATTATTATATATTTATTAATAGATTATTATACATTATAATTTATTAATACATTTATTGTATTAACTATTATTTACTTTTAACGTAATGCTTGGAGTTTAACTGACAAAGAAAATTTTAGTGTCATTAACTAAAATGTGGAAATACAGAAAAAGAGAAGTAAAGATGTGAGGGAATATAAGAAACAAGATAGAATGTGAAACAAGAAAAATTATTTTAGGGCACAGCATAAAAGGCATTGTAAGTCTTACTAAGTAGTTTTTAATTTATTTCTCACTTTGTATGCAATGAAAGATTTATGAAATGGTAATAAAATTACTGAATGTTCTTAGGAAGAAAATTATGTCTTTGCTTCCCTTCTTATAAAGGAAATATAAAGGTAGATTACAAATGGAGACATTGTACAGAGGGTATAGAAATTGTAGACAGGTTATTCATTCATTCATTCATTCAGCAAACATTTAATAAGAAGTTATTCCATTTCAGCTAACCTGTAACTTCCAACAGCAAAAGAAGAGAGGAATCGTGTGGGCCTAATGGGTATTATCAACAAGTAAGATGGGGATGAAGGGAGAAGAGTTTTAAACAACAAAGTCACTGAATTCAGTTTTTTGAATGAATTAATATGAACAGTAGTGGCCTTGTACACAACGTTTAACAGGAAACCAAAAAACACGTTAAAATTGTTTATTAACATAAATACACAATAAAATATTTATATACTCCTTTAATCCTAAAAATACAGATTATTATTCTTATAAAATCAGTAGATGAGCCCCCAGAGAAAAAGCAAGATAAAAGGTATAGATAAAATTATTTGCAATTAAGAGAAAAGCAAATATTTGCATCCATATTCTATGGTATATAAAAATGGACCTTGAGAGAAAAGGTGTGCCTTGTTAATAATATATTAGAAGGATTTTAATATATTTATGAAATACTTACAGAAAATACTTATGCTGATGCTTTCCTACACCTCTTCTAGGCATTTCTAATATATAATTAACTTGTCCACCATCACTAACTAGTGTTTGTGCATTATCTGAGCAATGAAAAAGTATGTATCCAAATTGGCATTTAGTATAATTTTGCTTTTTAACACATCCATAAAAATCAGAATAAAACCAAATACATGCTTAGAGTTTCTTAGAGTAACCTCTAATTTTCTAGAGTATACTAAATAAATGGTTGGCGTTTCAGAATAGGAGGAATACGCTCCATTTTAAATCTACCTTTTAGTGTTCACCCTAGGCCTGCCATTTGAAGCAAGTAAGAATTCCTTAACATTTGTATGATAGTATAAGGGCCATTTTTACTGTTAAATTAAATTATGATATCTAACATCACTTTTTAAACAACCAAAGAGTACCAGGTCCTCATAACACAAAATCTCATGCTTGAAAAGGGGGCTAAGGATTACATCGCATGAAATTAAAGAGAAATATTATACACTTAAAATAAAATAATGGCTTCTACCTAGTCGCAAATAGATAAGTGTTGTACTTGTAAATTTAAAATCATTCAGTAGTTTTTAAAATTCCATGAGATACATTAGTGACACATTAATGATACATTAGTGATACATTAGTGATACATTCGTGCTAATGAAAAGAAAGCATGCAAGTGACACACTTCATTGCTAAAAACATGTAACTAGAGGTGGAAATATTCTATATCTCAGGCCTAGAACCTTAAATAACACTACCAAATGCCAGAAGTTGACATGAAGATTAAGTTTAAGTTAGGATAGGTGGAAAGTAGAAGTTTGTGCAAATAAAAAATAGGAAAGGAAATCTTGAGGAAAGGGGGTAAGTTTAATAAAGGTACAAAAGTAAGCCAAGCAAAGTTCCTCAACACTCAAAAGTTCAGTGACTATGTCTCCAGCAGTTTCATGAGGCTCAGCCCACAGACATCTATTGGAAAAGGCATCTGGGGCACCTGGGTGGCTCAGTCTGTTGGATATGTGATTCTTGACTTCGGCTCAGGTCATGATCTCATGATTCATGAGATTCAGCTTCGTGTCTGGCTCTGTGCTGACAGCACGGAGCCTGCCTGGGACTCTCTCTCTCTGCCCCTCCTCTGCCCTGCACCTGTTCATGCAGTAGCACACACACACGTGTTCTCTTTCATTCTCTCTCTCTCTCTCTCTCTCTCTCTCTCTCTCTCTCCCCTTCCCTCCCTCTCTCAAGTAAATAAACTTTAAAGAAAAGGCATCTAACAGAAGGAAGTAGTAAGCTGCACCTTCTACTAACCCACAATCAAGGTCATTCTGAAATTACCTGACTTAATGTCGGGTCTAACTACTTTTCATGTACTCAGTTCTTGCCCTTTTGATTCCTTTTATGAGGATAGATAAAAAGAGCTCAGAATGATGAAGTAGATAAAAGATGATGAAATAGATAAAAGAGTTATGAGTATTTGAAGTTAGAGGAAAACTTTGACCAGAAAAACAAAACATTTCAAAATAATTAGTAGAGAAAGAAGACAAACTAGCTAAAATATTGTAGAAGCTATGAAATGAAGGTTCTTTTTAATCATTCAATTTAAACAGGTAGCTCCACATAGTTTAAAAAGCCTTTCTTGGTTTTCTTAATGTGTTTAAAGTTATCTAAAAAACGTTATTCTGAAAAAAATATTAAAAAAAATTTTTAATGTTTATTTATTTTTGAGACAGAGAAAGAGTGTGAGGGGGTAAGGGGCAGACAGAGGGAGACACAGAATCTGAAGCAGGCTCCAGGCTCCGAGCTGTCAGCACAGAGCCCGACACGGGGCTTGAACTCACAAAGCATGAGGTCATGACCTGAGCTGAAGTCGAATACCCAACTGACTGAGCCAGCCATGTGCCCCACTGAAGAAAATATTTAATCAAAGTAAAACCTCATACCTATACCATATACTAAATATCTACATCTAATTATATAATTATTCATTTAATGACCTCTCTTTGGGATATTTAAGTCTCAGGTTGGCCTTTATAATCATGTATACTAAGAAAATACAAGTTTTGACTTTTTTGTGTCAAAATAATTAACAGAAATAAGATTTACATGTCAAGCGATTTTCATTTATCTGCAGTTTTAGATTATTCAGGTCAATGTTCCCAGTTTGAGAGTATTAAACTTCTTACACTTATTTCAAGAAACGCTCAAGTTCATTTGGTTATAAACTTTCAGCTCCTATAAACACCTGTAATATGTGAGAAGGATTTGAAATTAAAAAATCCCCCATCATACTCAAAAGAAAGAAGAGTTCATTCATATTCCTTTTTACTACCCTCTAGGCTCAGAGGATAGTTGTGTCATAATCCAGTATATTTATTGAAATATTATATACTTCTGTAACAGTCAGTTATGGGCAGATATCCACAATCTATCACAAAGAAAAACATAAGTTGTATTCATAAGAAACAAAGGTAAAAATAGAACTGTCACTATGTTGACAGACTCTTTTTTTTCCAAAATTGGAAAATAATAAGAGTTTCTTTATCACTATAAAAATAAAAACATATGTAGGAAGAAAAATAAATCAGCAGTGTTTATTATTCAAAAGCCTATGAAAAGAACAACAAAATGAACTAAAAGACATAATTTAATAAATATTAGACTTTGCCAAAACCAATTATGAATGCAATGATAAATAATCTTATTGATAATACCAACTAATTCCATTAAACATCCTGCAAAAAATTAACCAAAAACAGTAAAAGCTAGATGAAGAAAACTCTTGATCATACATGACTGCAACTTTTAAAATGCTTACATTTCATGATTTGGAGAGGATTTTTTGTTCTTATAATACATCTTTTTATGAATACTCAAAACAAGTACACATAAATATTTTAAAACATTTTAGGGATTGACAGCATTATAGTTCAGTTGTCTCACATTGAGAACAAGGTATAATGAAAGCATGCAACTAATGATAAAACACGTAACACTGAAATTTATAAACGGAACTCAGCTCCAAAGGGCCTACCCAGATCCTTCCGACAGAATTAGTCTTTTTCTCCCTGTTTCTATCATTCAAACTCTTCATAACACTATTATAGCACCCACACGATGTATAGAAATTTAAGTCCTAACACAGGGTTTTGCATATAGTTAAGTACTCAATAATAGTATGTGAATTCAGGGGTAATCCCTCATTGGAAATTCAGTGTGTTAAGTGTTGAGCCATTGTAGTATACTAAGCCATCCTATTCAATGAAGCATTCACTTATTTTCATTTACTAAAATTCATGAGTCAGATTGGAGATTATATGACAAAAATAATACTGTTCCAAAAGTCTAAACTATACATTCTTCTTAACATACTTAAGCCTACTGGTGTTATCAACTGTAATAGTAAGAATAATAGTAACAATTGCAATAATAGCATTCTAGAGTTAACATTTGCCAGAAACACATATTATATCCTATGTAAAGTATCTCATTTAAGCCTCACAATAAATTAAATTAGTCACACTATTTTTAGGTGAAGAAACTGAGACAATAAGAGGTTAAATAATTATCCAAGATACAGTGGCATTGCCTGGATATGGACCCAAGTAGTAGGATTCCAAAGCCCAAGCTCTTTACAATATTACACACTTCCATAGTTACAAAGACTGATAGATGATAGATAAATGATAGATAGATCACACACACATACACACATACAAACATACATAGATGAAAGGAAAGAAAGAAGGATGGACGTAAATGGCAGGCAGCCCTAGAGCAAATTTGCATCAGAGAATCTTCCTGGACATCCATGAGAAACAAAGTAATTTTAATAAACCATTTTTAAAGTGTTTTGGTTTATTTCAAGCTTTTAATTTCCATTTAGTTAACATAGTTAACATAGAAAGTAATAGTACTTTCAGAAGTAGAATAAAGTGATTCATCACTTACATATGATACCGAGTGCTCATCCCAACAAATGCCCTCCCTAATACCCACCACCCATTTAGCCCATCCCCCACCCAGCTCCCCTCCAGTAACCCTCAGTTTGTTCTCTATAGTTAAGAGTCTTTATTATGGTCTGCCTCTCTATTTCCTTTTTTATCCCTATGCACGTCTGTTCCATTTCTTAAATTTCACATATGAGTGAAATCATATGGTATTTGTGTCTTTCTCTGATTTATCTCACTTATCATAGTTCTCTCTAGCTCCATCCATGTTGTGACAAATGGCAAGATTGCATCCTCTTTTTGAAATTTTTTAATGTTTATTTATTTTTGAGAGAGAGAACGAGGGAGGAAGGGGCAGAGAGAAAGGGAGACACAGAATCCAAAGCAGGCTCCAGGCTCTGAGCTGTCAGCACAGAGCCCGACGCGGGGCTCAAACTCACGAATCCCAAGATCATGACCTGAGCCAAAGTCGGACACTTAACCAGCTGAGCCATCCAGGTCTTCCAAGATGTCATTATTTTGATGAGTGAGTAATATTCCATTGTGCATACACACCACCTCTTCTTTATCCACTCATCAGTCAATGGACATTTGGGTTCTTTCCCTACCTTCACTATTGTTGATAATGCTTCTGTAAACATCAGGGTGCATGTGTCCCTTTGAATCAGTATTTTTGTATCCTCTGGGTAAATACCTAGTAGTGTAATTGCTGGATTGTAGCGTAGTTCTATTTTTAACTTTTTGAGGCAACTCCATACTGTTCTCCAGAGTGGCTGCACCAGTTTGCATTCCCATCAGCAGTGCAAGAGGGTTCCCCTTCATCCACATCCTCACCAACACCTGTCGTTTCTCGTGTTGTTAATGTCGAGTTAACATTCTGACCAGTATTAATAAAACCACTTTGAAGAGTTAATTATAATAAAAGAATAGCTATAAATGTGCCATAGGCTAAGAGCAATCTGAGGAAAATCTACAAGTGCATTTATATAATATTGGCAACAATGTTAAATTGACTTTAGTAGACTGAATTTAAAAAATAATATCTGAATCTGCAGTACTTCCAAAGCCTTACCATTCAAACATAAATCTACTTCCTTCTTTCTCTTAATGTCATCAGAACTTTGAATTTTAATAAATGCATCTACTAATGAAAAATGAACTTTTTCAATAAGGTGAATAGAGAAATAGCAATAAATTTACACTTCCCATTTTTTTATAAATTGATTTTAGCCATGGCTGCATTAAAAATAATTCACCAGATGTGACATATTGTTGATTTAGTTTGATAGCTAATGTGGCCCTAAAAAATAAAAATGACTTTCATATATTACATCACCATAGAGAAGTCATAGACAGCAAAATATTATCTTGCCAACTTTAAGAAACAAGGAAACTATAAGGAATTATTTACAGCTTCATAAACTATCAAAGAATGTGCAATAGTGAATAAGATAGGCATTTATCTTTCATTCCCTTTAATTTTCCATTGCATTGTGCCTCAGCTTGCCAGATGTGTAATGTCAGTAACGAAAATTAACACAGAATAACTGAACTTAGTCTTAAACCTAGCACAGAAGTATCATCCCCAAAGGGGAACATACTTGTAAAAGCACTTAGGCCTACTGGAGTGATAAAACTTGCCATTCTAATTTAAAATATTTTGTAGCTAATATAGTTATTCAAATGCTCCTTTTGCCTATGTTGGCAAAAAACTAATACTTTGATAATCCTCATGACATTGCATGGGCCAATGAATTCTTAGAAATGCACCCAAAACACAAGCAACAAAAAAATAAATATATAAACTGGACTTCATCAAAATTGAAAACTTTTGTGTTCCAGAGGACAGTATAAAGAAAGTACAAAGACAACCCGCTGAATGGAAGAACATATTTGCAAATCATGTATCTGATAAGGGCTTCATATCTAGAATATACAAAAAACCTTTATAATTCAATGACAACATCAAACAACCCAAATAAAAAAGGGCAAAGGACTTGAACAGACATTTCTTCAAAGCTACAGAAATGGCCTATAAGCACATGAAAAGACACAGGATTTTGAACAAGTATTTGTACACCTATGTTCATCCCAGCATTCAGCACAATACCAAAGGGTGGAAGCAACTCAGGGGTCCATCAGTGGATGAAGGGATAAACAAAATGCATGTATGCGCACAATAGAGTATCCTTAGGCCTTGAGGAGAGAGGATATTGTGACACATGCGACAACATGGAATACTGTGGATGCCACGTGTTTCAAACTACCTACAGCACTCAAATCCATAGTGACAAAAAGTAAAATGGTGCCAAAAGCTGGGGTGAGGGTAATGCAGAATTATTATTTAATAATTACAGAGTTTGCATTTTGCAAGATGAAAAAAGTTCTGGAGTTGGATGGTAATGACTCTCTTAAAACAATATAAATGCACTTATTGCCTCTGTGCTACAAACACAAAAATAGTAAAATGGTAAATCTTATGTTATGTATATTTTACCACAATTTAAAAAATAAATTGTTCTTAAATGGGCAAAGGACTGGAATAGAAATTTTCCAGAGAAAATCTACAATGACTATCAACCACATGAAAAGATACTTAACATCACTAGTCATTAAGGAAATGCAAATCAAAACTATAAAGGGATATCATTTCATACCTACTAGAAGGATCAATTTTTTTTTAAAATATGGAAAATAACAAGTGTTGGCATGGATGTGTAGAAATTGGAATCTTTGACATTTCTGGTGAAAATACAGAATGATGCAGCCACTATGGAAAACAACTTGAACAATTGGGCACTTTTACAAAAAGTTAAACATAGAATTACCACATGACCCCACAATTCCTCTCCTGGTTTATACACAAAAGAATTGAAAACCAGTATTCAACAAAGACTCGGCAATAAGGTTCACAGCAGCATTATTCGCAATATGCAAGCAGTGTTAAAACTTCTAGAGAGTCTTCATCTTTCCACAGCCAATAATGGAGGCTTTTCTGTGGGTGCTTTATGGGCAATCTCCATTAGAAATAATGGATTAAAAATGTAAGGGACAAGGACCAATCTAGATATAAAAAAGGATTACTATGGGGGCACCTGGGTGGCTCAGTCGGTTGAGAATCCAACTTCGACTCAGGTCATGATCTCAGCATTCCCGAGTTTGAGCTCTGTGGTGACAGCTCAGAGCCTGGAGTCTGTTTCAGATTCTGTGTCTCCCTCTCTGTCTCTGCCCCTCCTCCACTCATATTTTAATAAAAAAAGGATTACTATAAAATTATAATTTAAAAGGAAACTTAAAAGAACACTTAAAAATTCTCTGGCATGGGGTGCCTGGGTGGCTCAGTCAGTTGAGCGTCCAACTTAGGCTCAGGTCATGATCTCATGGCTCATGGGTTCGAGCCCCACACTGGGCTCCATGTGACAGCTCAGAGCCTAGAGCCTGCTTGGAATTCTGTGCCTCCTTCTCTCTCTGCCCCTCCCCTTCTTGCTGTCTCTCTCTCACTCTCAAAAATAAACATTAAAATTTTTTTTAATTCTCTGCAAAATAAGAGGAAAAAGCAGCAGGATAGAGGGGAAGATAGAGAAAAGTAGAGTTTAGTAAACAAAAAAAAAAATGTGATGAGAATAGCACTTAAAATGCTCCTTTAATGTCCTTCAATTCCTATTACATGACCTCTATTACATGTGATCTCATTCGATCTTTATCATCTTCCTTTTGCATACAAAAAAAAGGAGGCACTAAGGTTAAGTGGCCACGGCCAGACACGTAAACAGTGGCAGAGAGGGATTTCAGCCCAGGATTGATTGCAAACACAAAAATCTTACCTGATGTAAGGCATACACAAAACCTTTAATTGTTTCTTATTTCTAAAGTCTAAACAATAATTTACTATTATTAAAAAACAATCAGGGACGCCTGGGTGACTCAGTTGGTTAAGCATCCAACTTCGGCTCCGGTCACGATCTTGTGGTTCTTGAGTTTGAGCCCTACATTGGGCTCTGTGCTGACAGCTCAGAGCCTGAAGCCTGCTTCAGATTCTGTGTCTCCCTCTCTCTGTGCCCCTCCCCCGCTCACACTCTGTCTCTGTCTCTGTCTCTTTCTCTCTCCCAAACATAAATAAATATTTAAAAAATAAAAACAGATATAGAAAACAATCAGCAGTGATTGTGAATAGTGAGATTATAGGTGATTTTTAATGTATCTGCATTTGCTAAATTTCCTATAATAAACATGTATTCATTTTGAAATAAGAAAAATACTTTTTAAAGTAAGTATACCACAAAACTGTTATAGCTCACATCGTCTCTAATTAATAAATACTACTTTCCAAAAATATTTAAGCTTCATGGGAAAAATTTTCCTTAATAAAATGTATTTTCCACAATAAGATAGCATTTTCCACAAGAGGTTCGTCTTTCTCAACTTTCATTTCTGTCGTACAAATACACAGGTAAGGGAAAAACTACTTACCTGTGCACTGTCCTCCGTTAGTCGGATCTCCGTAATAACCTGGCATGCAATCTTGACACTGGTTTCCTGTGGTGAGATTTTTACACTGTTCACACACGTTATTATTGATGCAAGTGCTATGTCCATTACACTGGCAAGCTAAAGAAAAGAGTAAAAATATTACAAATATCTGCATCACAATAGCAAGTATAATAGCTATCAAGACAAAGAATTTATTTTACAAATTTGAATGATAGCAAAGTCCAAAGGACATTTCCCAAGTTTTATTTTTATTATGTATAACATATGTGGCTCAAATATTAAAGCAGGACAATTTATATGGTAAATTCTTTGTTAAAATTTTGTCCAATGCTCTATAATATGTAGGGGCAAGCAATAGAGTAAAACATAAAAGTTATAGCCAAAAAGAATACTTTTTAACTATTCCTTAAAGATTCATGTATTATGTGTATTAAGTTATATAAGCACAAGACTGAATAAATAGCTTTGATAAAGAATATTGAAAATGCATCTTATTATATTTACACATAACAACAAAGGATCAATAAATACAGAAAACTTTGAGACTATATACGTCCTTACTTGAAAAAAATACGTGTAGAATTATCAAAAAATAGCACTTTTAAATTAATTTACACAAATGTTTCTCTTCTTTGGATAAGAAAAGCTTCAAGGCTTACTAAAAATTCTATTTGTGAACTAAAAAGAATCACATTTAAAGCCTGACTCTTTATGTCTTCATAATATAAAATTTAATAGGTTTTGATATTAATTTTACAACAGAATCCAAAAATTTCAGATGAGAGATCAAGTTCATATATGAAAGCTCACACCTTTGGTGCTTATTTGGGGCATAATGACTTGGTTTGGTAACTGCTTGCCCAAACACCATCATCACTGCCACCCTCATAATCATCTTCATCATTATTACAACTAAGATAACCTTTATTTGAGGTTTCCCTTACTTTGACCAGGGAACCCAATGTTCAGTCAACCAATCGTTTGTGGCTAGCATCTATTCTAGTTGGTCAGTGCACATACTAGACCTGTTTTAAAATATATAAATACCACCCCATTGCCACATAGTATAGCAGGTGGTTTACATGAATTATATCATTTAATCCTCACAACGATTCTATGTGGAAAGCACTACAGTAGAGGACCATTTCTAAGATAAGCAAGCCTGGGTAAAGCAACCACCCAAAGTCACGCAGATAATTAATGCCAGAAACAAACACACAATCAGGAAGTATGAATCAAAAGACCAGACATTAAATACCACCTCTTGTGTGTAGAAAATTTGAAAGTGAGAGGGAAATCCTGAGAGACTAGCATAAGGTTATCAACAAGTGTTAACCTCAAAGGATAAAGAAATGCACTGGCAAAAACAGTGAAAACCAAATACCTATACCTTACAGAAATTTTCAGAAGCATAACTCTACTATAACACAGGATAGAAATAACACAAAGTCATCACGGGAAAACGCTAAATAATCATCATCCTCTTTATAAAATTGAGGAAAGGATAAGTTTTCACATTTTCTATTACATTATGAAACAATGACAAGGAAATTTAGGAAAAAAAGTTCATGATAATTTAAGTGCAATCAAAACACAAAACATTATGTTTAGAATGCTCAAAATTTTGTTTTAAAATGTATAAATATGCCTATGGAAAAATTAATTGTGGTTATTTTAATTTAATAAGATTTTTCTGCATCATCAATTTTCTATAATAAATTCCTACTACTTCTATAATAAGAAACAATGTTAAGAACTTTAACTTTTTAACATTTGTTTTAAAAGATAAGTTGTTTCATAGAAAGTTTATTATGTGACACTACTAATTAATTCACTCAGGTAAAAACAAAATTTATTGAGTGCCTACTACATGCAAAGCATTACCTAAAAAAGTTAAAATGAGAAATGGGTTACTATAAGTATTTTATGAATCTCCTGGCTGCATTTTTTCGTGAGAAAAACAAATGCTTTAACTTCTGAATAACATGTTTATATTCAGCAATCACATCTAACATCACCCCTTCAGATTACCACTAAGATAATAAGGAAACTTGACAGCAATGACAGGAATTTGGGTATTGTGACAATGACACAAATAAAACCAGGAAGTAGTAAACTACAATACCTCTGGAAATTAAAAGGGGACCCCTGGTGTAATGCTAGTCACTGTCCCTTCTTGAAAATGAGCATTTCAGAAGGCAGTTCTGGGGCAATCATGAAGCATATTAGTGGCATGATGCCATACAACTGGTAGAAAGTGTGATACAGGAAAATCTAATGTTTTAGGTAACGAATACACCCCCACCCCCCAGAAAGCTGGTTCAATTTAGACCTAACTGCTGGCAAAATTTCCAAGAGAGGGGACGGGGAAGGAATGGTCATTGTTACAGCTTATACTAGCACAGTAGCAATGGCAAAAGAGAAAGCATGTTATGGAAAGCAGAATCCAGGCACAATGGCTGTATCAAACATAGACAAGAAAAGGATACACAATAAGCCTATGATTATGTTTGATTCCCACTAGCATCAGGGTGCTGGAACAGTGAGTAATATAAGCTTACATCTAACAGTTCTTCCAGGATACATTGTTACTTGAAAGGTTCTAATAACAACCTGCTTGTGGAACATGAATAAAACTAAAGAGAAGCTATCCACACTGTTTTGTCTAAATTTTAAAACAAACCCAGATGGTTCTGTATCTATTGATAAGCAAACACACACAAAAAAATGAAAATAAAACATTATGGAAAAGTCAGCATTTGATATGCAAATAAAGTACATAGTTTTGAAAAATATGTGCTATAAAACAGATGTAAAACATTTAAAATATCTGCTTGACATTCTCAATAAAATTCAAAAGATATACACACAGAAAATCAAGGCTAAAATTTACTGAAACATTTTTTAACACATATCCTATCTTAAACCAAAAGGGATTATCAGATGCTAGAAATAAAGCTGAGATTCAAACAAGATCCAAAGAAAGAATTTTGAGGTAGCAACTGAATTTCACTATACATAGAATAGACAAGCAAGAATAAGGAGGCATGGGCTTGAAAACCCAGCATGGCCAGGTGATACAATCTTGCATCCTCAAGGAAGAGAGCGAAACTGAACCATGGGTCATGATTTTGCAGTTCGTGGGTTCGAGCCTTTCAACAGGCTCTGTGCTGACAGCTCAGAGCCTGGAGCCTGCTTTGCATTCTGTGTCTCCCTCTCTCTGGCCCTCCCCCAGCTCACAAAAATAATAAACTTTAAAAAAAAGAATGATAAACTTTTTCAAAAAAGAAAAAAGAAAAGAAAAACCTTGAAGGGGTGCCTGGGTGGCTCAGTCAGTCGAGCATCCGACTTTTGGCTCAGGCCATGATCATGGTTCGTGGTATCGAGCTGTGGCATTGTACTGACAGCACGGAGCCTGCTTGGGATTCTCGCACCCTCTCTCTCTGCTCCTCCTCCACTCACTCACAGTTAAATACATGTTCTCTCTCCCTCTCTCTCCCTCTCTCTCTCCTAAAATAAATGAATAAACTTAAAAAAAAGAAAATCAGGAAGGAAGAGGTGATATACCACTGACAAAGGGTAGGAAAGAAGAATTATAAGGGAACATTATAAACAACTGTATGCCAGTCAATTAGAAAACCTAGATAAAATGGACAACTTTTTGGAATGATACTAACAACAAGACTGACTTAAGAAGAAGTAGAAAATATGCATAAACTCTAACAATGAACAGAATGAGTGAGGTACAGGCTTGTAGTCACAGAATGAATAAGTCACAAGGATGAAAGGTGCAGCATAGAGAATACATTCAATGGTGCTGTATGACAGCCAATGGCAGCTACACTCCTGGGAAACACAGCATAACGTACAGAGTTGTTGAGTCACTATACTGTGCACCTGAAGCTACTGCAACATTTTATGTCAACTACACTCCAATAAAAACAAACAAACAAACAAACAAACAAGTCAGCAATCAACAAAGTACCAGCAAAATATAGCTCACGATCAGCTGGCTTCACTCGTGAATTCTACCAAATGGTTAAAGAATAATCAATATTAATTATTCAAGAATATTTCCACAATAGAGAAGCAAAGAAAAAACGTCTTGTTTCTATGAGACGACTACTAACCCAATACAAAGACCAAAGTCATCACAAAAAAGATGACAGTCCAACAGCACTTATGTTTATAGGTGTAAAATCCTTAAGACACAGTAGCAAAATGAGTCCACTAGCATATAAAAAGGATTATTTATCATGACCAAACAGAACTTATCCCAGGATTGGGATAAACCCGTTTCTTTGAACAACTAGGAAACAATCAAATATACACCATACTAATGGAGAAAGAGGAGAAAAAAACCAACATGATCATCTCAATACATGGAAAATACTCAACAAACTAGGAAAAGAAAGGAATTGCATCAAACTGTAAAGAACATATATGAAACGTACATAGCTAACATCATATTTAATGGTGAAAGACTGAAAGCTTTCCTTTTAAGATCAGGAACAAGACAAAAATGCCCTCTCTTGTCACTTCTATTCAACATTGTCCTGGAGGTTCTGGAAAGGGCAATTAGGCAGAAAAAGAAACAAAAGGCATTTAGATTTTAAGAAAATGTTTACAACTAACTCAATTTGCAGGTGACATGATCTTACATATAGCAAACTAAGAGGGATCCACACAAAAAATATTTGAGCTAATAAATTCAGCAATATTGTAGAATAAAAGATCAATTATAGGTAAATCAGCTTCATTGTATTTTTATACACTTACAATGAACAACCCAAAAATAAAATTAAGAAAACAATTCTACTGACAATAGCACTAGGAAGAATAAAGTACTTAGGAGTATACTTAAATACAAAAATAGAGGACTTGTACTTTGAAAACTACAAAACATTGTTGAAAGAAATTAATGGAAAGACTTCTATTCACAGATTATTAGGCTTAATATTAAGATAGCAAATCATCCAATTGATTTCCAAACTAAATGCAGCATCTATCAAATTCCAAACACATTTTTTTTTGGAAGAGACAAGAAGATCCTAAAATTTGTAGGAGTTACAACAAATACCAACTAGCCAAAATGATCTTGGGGAAAAAAAAAAGAACCAAGTTAGAGGACCGCTTACTCTTCCCAATTTCAAGACGTACTACAGAGTTACAGCAATCAAACCAGTGTAGTATTAGCATAAAGAGAGACACAGCAATAAAGAAAATAGAATTAGGTCCACAAACAATCCCATACATCTATAATTTACTGATTTTCAACAAGGGTGACAAGACCATTAAATGGAGAAAGAACAGTCTTTTCAACCAATGATGTTGGGATAACTTGATAACAACATGCAAAAGATAAAATTTGGACTTGTACCTCATAACATATACAAAAATTAACTCTAGGGGCACCTGGGTGGCTCAGTCTGTTAAGCGTCTGATTGTCAGTTTCAGTTCAGTTCATGATCTCACGGTACATGAGATAAAACACTGCATCAGGCTCTGTGCTGATGGTACAGAGCTTGCTTGGGATTTTCTTTCTCCCTCACTCTCTGTCCCTCCCCCGCTTGTGCTCACTCGCTCTCTCTCTCAAAATAAATAAATAAATATTTTTTTTTTAATTAACTCAAAACAGATCAACGATCTGAGTGTAAGAGCTAAAATGATAAAAATGTTATAAGAAAATATGTGTAAATCTTCATGATTTTGAATTAGACAAGAGTTCTTTACATATGAGACCAAAAGCAGGAGTAACCAATAGAAAAAAAGCAGATATATTGGATACCACCAAAATAAGAAACCTTTGTCCCTTAAAAAACACCATCAAGAAAGTGAAGAGACAGGGGCGCCTGGGTGGCTCAGTCCGTTAAGCTCTGGCTTCAGCTCAGGTCATGATCTCACAGTTCATGAGTTAGAGCCCCACAATTGGCTCTGTGCTGACAGTTCAGAGTCTAGAGCCCCTTCGGGTTCTACATCTCCCTCTCTCTCTATGCTTCCCCCATTCATGCTCTGTCTCTCCCTCCTTCAAAAATAAATAAATATTTTTTTAAAAAATTTTAAGTGAAGAGACATTCTACAGAATAGGAGAAAATATTTAAGGATCATATCTCCAATAACCCTGAACACATAAATAACTCTAAAAATACTATTATTTAAGATATCACCTCATGCCAGTCAGAGTGGCTAAAATGAACAAATCAGGAGACTATAGGTCCTGGAGAGGATGTGGAGAAATGGAAACCCTCTTGCACTGTTGGTGGGAGTGCAAACTGGTGCAGCCACTCTGGAAAACAGTGTGGAGGTTCCTTAAAATATTAAAAATAGATCTACCCTATGACCCAGCAATAACACTGCTAGGAATTTACCCAAGGGATACAGGAGTGCTGATGCATAGGGGCACTTGTACCCCAATGTTTACAGCAGTGCTTTCAACAATAGTCCAAATATGGAAAGAGCCTAAATGCCCATCAACTGATGAATGGATAAAGAAATTGTGGTTTATATACACAATGGAATACTACTTGGCAATGAGAAAGAATGAAACATGGCCTTTTGTAGCAATGTGGATGGAAGTGGAGAGTGTTATGCTAAGTGAAATAAGTCATACAAAGAAAGACAAAAACCATATGTTTTCACTCTTATGTGGATCCTAAGAAACTTAACAGAAGACCATGGGGGAGGGGAAGGGGGAAAAAATGTTACAGAGAGGGAAGGAGGCAAACCATTAGAGACTCTTAAAACCGATAATAAACTGAGGGTTGATGGGGGGTGGGAGGGAGGGGAAAGTGGGTGATGGGCATTGAAGAGGGCACCTGTTGGAATGAGCACTGGGTGTTGTAGGGAAACTAATTTGGCAATAAATTTCATATTAAAAAAAAAATAACATGGGCAAAGTATTTGGGTAGATAGTTTCCAAAGAAGATAAATGAATGCTAATGAGAAAATGAAAAGAGCATCATTAGTCATAAGGGAAATGCAAATCAAACCCACAATGAGGGGCTTGGTTGGTCAAGTTTTCAGACTCTTGATTTCAGCTCAGGTCATGATCTCATGGTTCTGAGTTCGAGCCCTGCATTGGGTTCTGCAGTGACAGTGCCGAGACTGCTTGGGATCTTCTCTCTCTGCCCTTGCCACACTCACACTCTATCTCTATCTCTATCAAAAAATAAACAAACTTTGGGGCACCTGGGTGGCTCAGTCAGTTAAGCGGCCGACTTCGGCTCAGGTCGTGATTTCGCGGTCCATGAGTTCGAGCCCCGCGTCGGGCTCTGTGCTGACAGCTCAGAGCCTGGAGCCTGTTTCAGATTCTGTGTCTCCCTCTCTCTGACCCTCCCCTGTTCATGCTCTGTCTCTCCCTGTCTCAAAAATAAATAAAACATTTAAAAAAAATAAAAATAAACAAACTTAAAAAACACAATGAGCTAACACTTAATATCCACTAGGATAGTAATAATCAAAATAATGGACAAAAACCAGTGTTGGTGAGGGTAAAATAATTAGAACCCACAAATATTGCTAGTGGTAATGTAAAAATCTGGTGCAGTATCTCTAGAAAACAGCCTGGCAGTTCCTCAAAAGTTTAAATACAGATTTATCATATGACTAAACATTCCACTCCCACATATATACCAAAAAAAATTAAAACATGCCTATATGAAAATATTCACATCAGCATTATTCATAACAGCAGAAGATTGGAAATAAGCCAAAGATCCATCAACTGATGAATGCACAACGTGTGGTATCCATAACTGAGTATTATTCAGCCATAAATAGAAGCAAAGGACTAACAATATATGCTACCATATGAATGAACCTTAAAAACATTATGCTAAGTCAGAGAAGCCAGTCTCAAGCGCCCAAGGATTGTATGACTGCATTTAAGTATCCAGAATAGACAAATTCATAGAGAAATAAAGTGTATTAGTGGTTTTGGGGTGCTGGGGGAAGGAAGAATAGGAAGAAACTATTAAAGGGTATGGGGTTTTGTTTTGGGGCAAATTATTCTGGAACTATATGATGATGATAGATACACACCTACTGATTATACTACAAACCATTTAACATGAAGGATTTTATGCCATATGAGTCATATTTTAAGAAACAAACAAACAAACATACAGGGGCATCTGAGTGGTTCAGCTGGCTAAGCATCTGACTTCAGCTCAGGTCATGATCTCACAGTTCATGAGTTCAAGCCCTGCATCGGGCTCTGTGCTAACAAACAACTCAGAGCCTGCAGCCTGCTTCAGATTCTGTATCTCCCTCGGTATCTCCCCCCACCTCTCATGCTTTGTCTCCCTCTGTCTCTCAAAAATAAATAAATGTTTAAAAAAAATTTTAAAGAAACAAACATACATAAAAGTTAGAACTAATTAGATGAGATGAAAAATAACTGACATAAATTCTTCTCATGTCTGTATGTGCAAACTTCATAACATTACTTTATCCTTGCTCTCATCAAAAAAGTGGGATTTTCCCAACCTTTGATCATGCATTGGCATCAAGACTTCCTTAAAACAACAGAATGTAGAAGTGATGGTATACAAATTCTAAGCTTAGGCCTCAAGAGACATACAAACTCTGCACTCTCCTTCTTAGAATTCTAAGAATACCACGTACAGAAGCAGTCTACAAAACTGGAAGATGACAGGACAGCAGAGACAGTCATTCATAGCTGATGACCCCTAGAGCAACCAGCCAGCTCAGACTCCTAGCGATGTGAGGGAAACATTTTGAAAACATCCAAAACAAATCAGGTGGTCAGATAACTGTAGTCACATTAAACACACACACATACACACACATACACAAACACACGCACAAACACACATACACAACCAGAAGAGACTTACAGAAGAACTGCGTAGCAGAATTCAACAAGAAAACAAGATGCAAAACCATGAATAAAATGGTTTAATTTTATTTAATACTGTGAGCTTGGGGTATTATGTTAAATAATAATACATAATTAAAACATAAGCTGAACAGAAAAATGGAAACATCTAAACAAAGAATTAGTGAATTGAAACACAGGTCAAAGGAGACACAAGAATATAAAATACAGAGAACACATTAAGAAAAATTATGGACATAGTGAAAAAGCCTAACATAAGTAAAGCAAACTCCTGGAAATAGAAGACAGAGTGACACAATGGGACAGGTGGCAATATTTGAAGAGATAATGGCTGAAAACTTTACAAAAACGATGGAAAAAAATCAAGCTAGGAATAAGTAACCCATATAATTCGCAATCACAATGAAAAATAAAATTGATACTTAGATACATCATATTAAAATTACTGACATTCAAAAACTAAGAAAAAAATCTATTTTAAAAAGCCAGAGATAGGGAAAAAAACATACTGCTTTCAAAAGGGAAACAATAAGACTAATAGAAGAATTCTTAAGAGAAACAGTGGAAGCCAGAAGAAAAGGAAATTATACTTTCAAATTATTGAAAAAAAAATCTGTCAACTTAGAATGTTATTTCCAATAAAAATATCCTTCAGATATAAAGACATGCAATTACACAATAAAAACGTTTTCAGGCATATGAAAACCAACATATTTTATAGCCACAATTGAGAAACATAGTATTTATAAATGTTAAATAAAGTTCATCCAGCTAAAGAAATATTATAGCAGAAGTCAAGTCAGATCTATAGGAAAAAAAGATGAGAGAAAATGAACACTACATGGGTAAGTAAAAGAATTTTTTTCTTATCATGATTTCTTTATAAGAAAATCATCTGTTTAAAGCCAAAAATAATGTATTGTGTGGTTAATAACATACATAGAAGTAAAATATATGGCAATAATTACACAAAGGACAGGAAAAGAGCAAATGGAATTACACTATTGTAATATTCTTACCTTATACATGAAGTAGTATAATATTGATTCAAGGTAGACTGTGATAAGATAAAGATGACTATTACAATCACTACAGCAGTCACTAAAAAAAACACAAAAGAAGTATAGCTAAAAATCCAATAAAAGTGATAAAAGTGGACTTTAAAAACACTCAATTAATCCAAAAAAAAGCAAAGGGAAGAACAACAGAAGAAAAAATAAAGTAAATTTTAAAAACAAATACCATGACGGTAAGACTTAAACTCAATTACACCAGTATTATATTAAATATAAATGGACTAAATACTCTGATAAAAGGCAGAGATCTTCAGTCTACATTTTTAAAAAAACAAAAGAGCAAGCAAGACCTATATGTTGTTTATCAGAGATTCATTACTGTAAATAAAAACAGATAGAAGACTTCCACTTCTGCCCATCAAGCATTAACCATTCTAGGAATTGACCTCCAGTTGTAAACAACAAGAAAATGAAACAATATATGAAACAACTACTTTCAAATAACAGGCAGCTCAGGAATGGCATCTGAGCCTATGAGTCTATGACTCCCCTGGCTTGCTACCTGGAGGCAGTTTTAAGGATGGAGCCCAGGGAAGCAAACACAAACAAAGCCCAGAGAGCTCATTTGGTGGAGAAAACAGAGGTCAAACTTTGGGGAGGCCATGTAAGAATTTGGGTGACAAAATATGAGAGAAAAGAGAGATACACACATCAATCTACTGAGGGGTTTCTTAAATTTTTGCCTGAATAATGACAGAACACAGAGTATGAAATTCCATGAAGCTAGAGAAAGAATAACCAGAAAACAATAAGTCAAATAATGCCAGTAGTTCATGTAGGACTGGACTAGTTTGTATTCCAAACAGTTAGAGTGGAGAGACCTTATGATACAAAGAGCACTCTACAGAGACCACAGAAAGGCACTTAGTAGTGGAAATAAATTAACACTGAATTTGGGGTTGCTATATACAGGACCTTACAAATACCTTAAAGACAATTTTTGAACTGATCGTACAGATCTTAAATAACATAATTGCACGCCAGAATAAAGTATAACACACTAAAAGAAATACAACAAAATCAAATAATAAAACTGTAAAAATTCAGTGTCTAGAATACCACAAAAAATTACCAAGCTGAGACATCTGTTCCATAGTCAGAAAAAAAAATTAATACAACAAACAAACAAGAAAACATCGCACACCATAGAATGAGCAGAGAATGATTTTTAGAACAGCTATTAAGAGTATGCTTTACGTGCTCAAGAATATAGAGGAAAACATGAACATAAAAAAGGAGAGAAATGGAAAATATAAAAATGACAAACACAATTTTAAAAGATGGAAAATAAAATATGCAAAATAAAAAATAAATTCAATGAAAAAAAATCTTTCAACAATTGGTGCTGGGACCGCTGGATAGACACATGCTAAAGAATTAAGTTGGATCCCTATCTCCTATCTCATACCACACACAAAAATTAACTCAAAGTGGGTCAAAAACCTAAATGTAATAACTAAAACTATTAAATTCTTAGAAGAAAATCTTTGAGACCTTATATAATGCATGGTTTCCCAGATATGACACCAAAGGCAAAAAAAAGAAACAAAATAGAGAGTACATGATCAAAATTTAAAATTTTTGTACAACAAAGGACACTCTCAAGGAAATGAAAGGACAACTGACAGAGTAGAAAATATATCTGCAAACCAATCTTTGATAAGGGGCTTGTATTCACGGTATATAAAGAACACTTACAGTTCAATAATAAAAAGATAAATAGCCCAATTAAACAATGAGCAGAGAATATTATACACATTTCTCAGAAGAAGAAACAGAAGTGGCCAATAGGCACATGAAAAGATGTTCAAGAGCATATCACACTAAGTAACTGCATATCAAAACTGCAATGAGATACCACTTCACACACACCAGGATCATCATAATTAAAATGACACGAAATAACCAGTGTCGGCAAAGATATGGAGTAAATGGAATTCCTCATCCACTGTTGTGGGAATGTAAAATAATGTAGCAGCTTCAAAACAGTCTGGAAGTTCCTCAAAAGGTTAGTTGTAGTCACTGTTCAACCCAAAGTAGTTGAATCTAGTAAAGATATTCCATTCCCAAAGTAATGAAAATAGGTTCACACATAAATTTTTACATTAACATTCACAGAAGCATTATTCAAAAATCCCCTAATTGTAAACACACAAATGTCCATCAAGTGATAATTAGATAAACAAAATTTTACCAAATATTATGTGGTAATACAAAGAAATAAAGTACCGCTACAAGCTGCAACATGGATAAACCTTCAAAACATTTCACATTATGGAATGGGAAAGAAGCCAGTCACAAAAGACGACAACTGTATGGCTCAATTTATTTAAACTGTCCAGAATAGGCACATTCAAAGAGATATAAAGAGTAGTGGTTGCTTACAACTGACAAGAGTAGATGGGGTTTAACAGTCAGTGACTGCTAATAAGTAATAAGCTTTCTTTTGAAGATGACAAAATTCCTTTTAAATTGATTTGTGGTGATGACTGAGTAACTCTGTGAATATACTAAAAAACCACTGAGTTACACTCTTTAAATGGATAAACTGTATGGTATGCTGGATAATCTTAGGTATCAGTGAAGCTAGGTTACAGAACCCAATATTTAATCACACTAATGGCTCCCTCTTGAGTGTGGTAGAGACCTGTACATATGATGGAACAGTCATGAATTTAATCTGATTAGGTTATGTTACGTGGCACAGGTGACTTCAAGAAAGGAAAATCATCCTGGATAATCCCAATCAGAAGATCCCTTAAAAGGAATTGGCCTCTACTTGAAGAGATTCAAAGTGAGAGATACCATTTGAGCTTGTGAGACTCTACATTGCTAGTTTGGGAAAGGGAGGGGGACATGTGGGAAAGAATGTGAGCATTCATTAGAAGCTGAAGTGGTTACTAGCCACTGAAAGAACTGGCACGTTAGTTATACAACTGCGAAGAACTGAATTTCAAGAAGAACCTGAATGAGGTTGGAAGCAAATTCTTCTCTATGGCTTCCAAAAAAAGACTCAGCCTGACCCACACCTTGATTTCAGCCTTCGAGACCTCAAGCAGAGAAGCCAGCCAGGCCATGTCCAGCACCTGACATATAGAAGTGTGAGCTACAACAGGATATTGTTTAAGCCTCTATCTATGTTTGTGGTAATTTGTTATGCTGCAATACAAAACTAATACACTCTCCCAAAAAAATGCAATGAGAGAAAAAAGAACAAACTGAGAGTGTGGCAGCTGCTTCTGTCAAAGTAGAAAGTGGTAACCTACAGTATCTGAAAACTAAAAGAAGAGCCTTGTCATACACTGCTGAACTTTCATCTATTTGAAAGTCTGTTATTAGGTGGAAATGTTTAGGAATGTTATGTCCTCTTGATGAATTCAACTTTTTATCTTTATGAAGTGATCCTTATTCTAGGTATTATTTTTTGCTTTAAAATATATTTGTATCCAGGGTGCCTGGGTGGCTCAGTCAGTTAAGTCTCCAACTTCAGCTCAGGTCATGATCTCACCGTCTAAGAGTTCAGGTCCCACATCAGGCTCTGGGCTAACAGCTCAGAGCCTAGAGCCTGCTTCGGATTCTCTCTCTCTCTCTCTCTCTCTCTCTCTCTCTCTCTCTGCCCCTTCCCAGCTTGCGCTCTGCCTTTCTCTCTCAAAAACAGAATAAAAACATAAAAAAATGTTTTTAACCTATTTTTCTGATATTGTAGCCAACTCAGCTTTCTCTTGATTTGTGTTAGCATACTATTTCTATTTCCATTCTTTAACTTTTAAAATAACTGTGTCTTTGTATTTTAAATACAAAGTGAAACAACATAGCATATAGTTGGGTCTTGCTTTTTTAGCTAATACGAAAATCCTAGCCTTTTTATTGAAGTAATTGGATCATTTATATTTAGCGTGATTACTGAAATGACTGAGGTTAAATCTATCATTTTGCCACTAGTTAACTATTTGTCCTACCTATTATGCATAGCTCTTTTTCCTTGTTTTGCTTTCTTTTGGATTATTTCATCTACTTTCTTGGCTTTCTGGCTATGATTCTCTGTCATTTTAGTAGTTGTTTGAGGGTTTCGAATATACATCTACAATTATCACAGTCTATATTCAAGCAATATACCACTTCACATATCATATAAAAATTCTACAACAGGATACGTCCATTATTCTTCTGTTGGCCTTTAAGCTATTACAGTCATAATTTTCTTCTACATAAAAATTAAACTCCTAATACACTGTTGTCATTTTTGCCTTAAAATTTTTATTGCCTTTTTTAGATATGGAAATTTTAAGAAAAAAAAGTCTTTACCCAGATTATTACTACGTCCTTTGTTCCTCATTCCTTTGTGTAAATCAGACTTATATCTGGAAGTTATCCTTCTGGCTGAAGGACTTGATTTAACATTTCTTATACACCAAGTTCATTGGTAATAAATTCTTATAATTTTTGTAATTTTGAAATAATTTTTATTTTACCCTCATTTTTGAAAGATATTATCATTAAGTAAACAATTCTAAGTTTTTTCTTTTGCTATTTTAAAGATGTTCCACTTCTCTTGCTCCACTGTTTTTTGTTCGTTTGTTCTTCTGATGAAAAATATGATATCAGACTTACTTTGTTCATTTCCTCTGTCCATACTGAATCATATTTCTCTGGGCTGCTTTAATCTTTTTATCACTGGTTTAAGCAGTTTTATTATTATGGTTATTGGTATAGATTTACCCACATTTTCTGTGTTTAACATTTATTGACATTCTTGCCTCTTTGGATTTAGTTTTTATCAAATTTGGAAAAATTATGGCCATTATTTCTTGTGATTTTTCTAAGCCCTCTCTCTCTCCCCTCCTTCAGAGGATCCAATTATTGGGCCTAATATGACAACAATATTAGGCCTCTTGATCCAGGGCTCATTGATGTGCTGTTCATTTTATTTCAGTTATTCTTCCTTCTGTGCTTCATTTTGGGTACTTCCTCTTGCTTGTCTTTGCATATACCAATCTTAACTTTCACACATCTAATCTGGTATCAATCACATTCATTTTTCATCTCAGTATTTTTTATCTCTATAAATTCTACATTTTTGTTTTTGTTTTCTGTGACTCTAACATGCGCAAAATTTCAGTTTTTAGGAGTGCTTGGGTGGCTCATTTGATTAAGCACCTGACTGCTTTCGGCACAGGTCACGAACTCACATTTTGTGGGTTTGTGACCTGCATCAGGCTCTGCACTGACTGTGCAAGGCCTACTTGGAATTCTCCCTCTCCTCTCTCTCTGGCCCTCCCCTGCTCATGTGCAATCTCTCTCTCTCTCTCTCAAATAAACAAACGTTAAAAATTTTAGTTTTTAATATATGAAATATCTTTATAATCATTGTTTCAATATCCTTGTCTACTCTTAGCATATATTTAACTTCTATGTTGGTTTCAATTGAGTGATTTTTCTTCCTCATTGTGAGTCAAGGTTCTCCTGATTCTCTGCATACATGCATATTGGAAGCCTGACATTGTGAATTTTAAGTATTACATTTTGGGTGCTGGAAACTTTTTGTATTCCTAAAATATTCTTCAGCTTTGTCCTGGAATTTGGCTAAGTTAATTGAAAACAGTTTGATCCTCCTGGCTATGTTACACAGGACCACAGCAAGATTTAGTCTTGTGCTAATTTTGCCGTATTAAGCAAAATCCTTCTAAGTACTCTACCTGATGCCCAGTGATTAATGCCCAAGCAATTCCCTGCCCTGTGTGTGATTTAGTGACTGTTCCATTCAAGTAATTCTTTCTGCAGACTCAAGTAGTTTTCTACAGTGTCGCACTTATTTTTTAGCTTGATATTCAGGGAGTATCCTTCTGCAGTTTTCCACAGTTCTCCCTCCCTCTCTCTCTTTCTCTTTCTCCCTCTCTCTCTGCAGGTCTCTCTTCTTTGGTTCTCTTCCCAGGAAATCTAGCCACCGTGGCCTTCCCTCCCCACATTCCCAGCCCCATTTCTCCAACTCACGGTAACCACCAAACTCTACCTGTGTCCCCTGACTGCACTGCTTCATGCAAACTTTCTTCAGGCACTAACCAAGGATAAGTGGGGCTCACCTGATGTGTTTTCTCTCTGAGGGATCACTGGCTTTTGCTGCTTGTCCAGAATCTTCATAAGTGTTCTTCATCCATTTTGTCCCATTTCTTAATTGTTTCAGGTGGGGGCAGTTAAATTGAGTCATCTTTAGAGTAACCAATCTTCCCACTTTGCTAAGGACTGTCCTGGTATTAGTACTGAAAGTCCCATATCTTAGGAAAGCCCTCAGTCCTGGATACATATCAGAACTGCTGGTCACCCTACTCACTGTTACTCCATTTCTGCTTGATGATAAAGTTTCTTTTTTATTTTAAAACCATATTTAAAAAACGACTTGACACTTAAAAGTCACAGTAGCTTATAACATATTTAAAAGTGATAAGGCTCTTACACTACTGAGAAGTAGACTATCATTCAAACGAATACTGTGACAAGTTAAAGATTAATAGAAAACCTAGAGCAAACATAAAAAGAAGATAATCTAGTCAACAGACCAATAAATAAAACAAAGCATAAAATATGTTCAATTAATTTAAAGGAAGGCAGAAAAGAGGTAAACAGAACCTAAGAACAGATGGGAATAGAAAAAACAAGTAACCAGATGGAAATTTAAAATAAAAACATTTAATTTCAAGCGTCCAAACACAGTAATTTAACAGCAGAAACTATCAAATTGTACTAAAAATAAAGAGCCTAACAATGTGTTGTCCATAAGAAACATACTGTAAATATAACATATATACATAAAGTAAAAATATGAAAATAAAGTATCACAAAAACACTACTCAAAACTAGTTAGAGAAAATTTTATAAGATCAAATGCTTATATTAGGGAAAAAACATCAACTCAATTATTTAAGCTTCAACTTTATATAACTGGAAGAAAAGCAACATAAACTATGAGTATGCAAAAAGAAGGAAAAATTAAGGAAGACCAGAAATTAATGAATTCTTAAATGGACAACAGAGGAAAATCAAAATAACAAAAAGCTATTTGTAGGATCAATGAAAACTGACAAACCTCAAGACAGACTGATCAAGAGAGAAAACACAAATTATCAATATTTAGAATTAAAGAGGCTATAATTAAAGATCCTCTAGAGTAAAAGGATAATAACAATTATTATGAACATCTTTCTGTCAATAACATCTTAAATGAAATGAATAAATTCCTTGAAAGACAGACTACTAAACGCACTCAAGAAAAGTTACTGAACCTGAAAAGCCTCATACCTACTAAAAAAGAAAAGAATTTGTAGTTAAAATTCCTCTCCCAAAGAAAACTCCAGGCCAAGATGTCCACCAAATATTTAATAACGCCAGTCAGTTCTACATAAACTCTTCCAGAAAACAGAAGAGGAAAAAGTATTTCTCAACTCTCGAGACTGATACCAAACCAGACACTACGAAAACTGCAGGAAAATATTGTCATCAATATTAATGAAAAAATGCTTAACAAAATTAAAACAAATTGAACCCAGCAATATAGTAAAAGGTAACACACCGTAAGTGGAATTTATCCCAAAAATGCAAGATTGGCTTGGCATTTGAAACTCAATCAGTATGATCAATGATATTAACAACTAATACAAAAAATAATTATATGATCATCTCACAGATGTATGCCTTTGGAAGAATTACACATCACTTCATGATTTATTTTTTTTTAATTTTGTTAATGTTTATTTATTTTTGAGAGAGAGAGAGAGAGAGAGGGAGAGAGAGAGAGAGAGAGACAGAGCATGAGCAGGGAAGGGGGAAGAGAAAGAGACACACACAGAATCTGAAGCAGGCTCCAGGCTCTGAGCGTCAGCACAGAGCCCAATGCAGGGCTCGAACTCACAGACCATGAGGTCATGACCTGAACTGAAGTCGGACGCTCAACCGACTGAACCACCCAGGCGCCCCCACATCAGTTCATGATTGAAAGAAAGAAAGAGAGAAAGAAAGAGAGAGAGAGAGAGAGAGAGAAAGAAAGAAAGAAAGAAAGAAAGAAAGAAAGAAAGAAAGAAAGAAAGAAAGAAAACCTTAACTAACTAGAATAGAAGGGAAGCTTCTCAATCTGGTAAAGACATTTATAAAATGTCAATAGCTAACATTATACTTAAAGGCTAAGTACACTGCAATTGAGACAACTGTCCACTCTCACTAATTCAGTCCCATGTTGCACTGTAGGGCCTAGACAGTGCAATAAGGAAAGAACAAAAATAATATGCATGATTTGGAAAGGAAAAAAAGAATACTGTGTTTATTAAAAAGCAACTCAAAGAAAATCCTAAAGAATCTACATGAAGAGTACCAGAATGAACAAAAGAAGTCACCAAGGTCACATAGTACAGGGGCAACATAGCACCAAAAAAATGCATTTCTATAAAATTGCAAAATCATTAGAAAATTCTGTGTATAAAATTCCATTTTATGCACCTTGAAGAAACAATGTAGAACTTTTGGTAACTGAAAACAATGAAGGCTGCCTAGGTCTACATCTCCTAATACATCCTTCAGAAAAAAAAAAAAAAGTACAAGCAGAGAAAAAAAAAATCCAAAAACTACAACTTCATCATAATCTGAAAATAGAAAAAAAAAATCCATGGAAGCAATCTCATATGCTCCCACCCCACTGCAAGATTTTGTGGTGAGAAAGTACTCACCAAGATAAAAAAGAAGAGAGAAGATGGAAGCTTGAAACAAGTTTAAAGTTGATATAAAATCTCCCTTGGAAAGATTAAGTCTATCCTAAGTATGAAAATACCAAGACAGTGTCACTGTAAATGAGCACCATACATAGAAAAGGACCCAGGGACACTTGGCTCGCTCAGTTGGTAGAATGTGCAATTCTTGATCTAAGGGATATAGGTTAAAGCCCCACATTGTGTGTAGAGATTACTTAAGAGAAAAAAATCTTTAAAAAAAAAAAAGTACTTAAAAAGCAGGGATAATTTGAAGTAGGAGTCCTGAGTATAACTTTGGGGAGAAAAAGGGTAGTAAATAAAAGATGTGCCTTTTGGCAACCAGGTGGTTAAGGGATAAATAAAGTGGAAAAGTTAACTTCTTTCAAGACAAAAAAAAAGCCACAAATTCAGGACATACAATTCTTACCTTACTCTTACCTTATCTTACCTTTACTCACGTAAATCATATTAATGAATCTATGCAGTTATTAAAAACACAGAAAACAAAACAAAAATCAGAAAACCAGATCCAACATACATTAACTACTGAAAATTCCCCTGAAAAATATAACCAGGAAGCAGGAAACCATGACAGCTCTCCAAACAGAATAAATATAGTCAAACCAGCATTTATTTGAAGAGTAGCAAAAACTACCTTAAATCAGAAATTCAATGAAGAATTGACATGGGCATAAAGAAGGAAGAAATGAAATAAGAGTTGACTCAACTAAGGAAAAGAATAAAAACAAACAAACTCCGAAGTAGGCACTGAATTATAAGATGCCCAAGGGAAAACAGACTCTCTTGACAATTTAAAGAGGCATTAGAGCAAGTCAGAAAACAACCAAGAAAGTGAAAAGGTGATTGAGAGAGAAATTAAGAGGGTCAGAAATGAAGAACTGGACATCTGCATGGCTCAGTCAGCTGGGCAGCGAACTCTTGATTTTGGCTTAGGTCATGATCTCACAGTCTTGGGATAAGGCCCACAGTTGGGATCTGAACTGAGCACAGAGGCTGTTTGGGATTCTCTCCCTTCTTCTCTCTCTGCCCCTCCCCTATGTGTGCTCTCTTCCTCTCTCATGTGGCTCATGTGTGCTCTCTTCCTCTCTCAAAATAAATAAATAACCTTAAAAAAATGGAGAATATTTAAAACTATAATCCAAGAAAATTTTCTAGAAATAAAATAATTCCTTAGTGCCTCCTTCAAGTCACTAGCTGCTGTCCCCGAAAGTAACCACTTCCCTGATCTCTCATAAAATAACTTTGCCTCTTTTTGAATGTTACATAAACTAAGATAGAGTGTCTTGTTTTGTGTCTGGCTTCTTTCTCTCCACACCATATATGTGAGAGCCGCCATAGTGTCCCATGTGGTTACACGTAAATCATTCTCATGCTGTATGCTCCATTGTGCATCATATCAATTTCTTTATTCATACAGCTGCTCATGAACATTTGGATGAGTTCCAGGGTGGAACTATTAAAACTATGCTGTGTGAACATTCCTATGAGTGTCTTGCAAGTGAACATTTGCTTTATATTGGGTTACTGAGCCTAAACCAGGGGTCAGCAAACATTTTCTGTAAAGGACCAAATAGTATTTTAGACAGTGTGGGCACATATAGACTCTGGCAGAGATTCATCCCTTCTTTCTTTTGTTTCTTCCCTTCCTACATTCCTTCATTACTTACTTACTTCCTCTTCCTCAGTCTCCTTCTCTTTTTCAACCTTTTATAAAGGTGAAATCATTCTTGTTCACAGGCTATGTAGAAACAAGCCACAGGCTAAATTTGGCAGTATTTGGTAAACTTTGGTAAACTTTGGTAAATTTGGTAAACTATAGTTTACCAGCCACTGGCCTACACACAGAATCCTTGATTCATTGGGGATGCATTTATTCAGCTTTGACAGATATTTCCAAAGTGTTTTCCAAGTGTTATGCCATTTAGACTTTCAAAAAGCAGTATATAAGATTTCCATTTGTTCTATATCATTGTTAACAATTAAAATTATATATATTTTTTATTTTATACATTCTGGTGGATAATTAGTGGTATCATTTTGTGGTTTTCATTTGCATTCCCCTCAAGACCAAAAAGGTTAAACACCTTTTCCATTGTTTATTGGTGTTTTAAATATCCTCTTTTGTGATGTTCAACTGTCTTGCCCATTTTTTGTTTGTACTGTTTCTTTTTGTTACTGATTTATAATAAATCTCAATTTGAGATAAGAGGTTTTATTAGATAATTAGACTTATAAATAACTTCAATTCAGAGGCTTCCATTCCTCAATTTCTAAAGGTTTTATTCTGAATGGAATTTCTTAATATAGTACAATTTATCTTATTTCCCTCTTTGGTTAATCTTTTGAGTCCTGTATCCTGTTTAAGAAGTGACTATTTGGGGGGATTACCATGGCAGAGTAGTTGTAGAACCCTATGCTTGCTTCGTCCCTCAAACACAGCTAGATAAACGTTAAATCACTCTGAACACCCAAGAAATCGATCTGAAGACTGAGAGAACAAACCAGACAGCTAGGAGAAGGAGAGAGGAGGTCACATTGTGGAAGGTAGGAGGTATAGACATGTGATTTTGGGGAGAAAAGAGTCATGGGTGCTGTGGAAGGGAAGTGGTCCAGATCACAGAGAAAGGGGAAAGAGAGAGAGAGAGAGAGAGAGAGAGAGAGAGAGAGAACGCACAGTGCACAGAGGATCACAAGAACACTTCCCAAAAAGCACCGACTGGGAAAATGAGAGGGGATGATTATTGTGAGTTTTTGCAACCAGCAGAGCTCAAAGACTGAAGTGTTAGAAGACTGCACCATGGCTGCACGTGTGGAGTCCCGCAGGCGCAGCAGTATTCCCATGGAGAAGGAGGGGAAAGGCCCAGGAGCAGACAGCATGATCTGAGGATTCCCTGGGCCGCACTGGGAGACACAGTTCCTCTTACTGGAGTTCAACTGGGAGAGGTGGCACTACCTCTGGGGAAACAAGAGAGTCAGCAGGCTCCCACTGCACTATTCTCTTCTTTACCATAGGGACAGAGATGCTTGCTGAGGGCAGCTAAACTGGATGCTTGATCTTTGCTGCACCTGACTCTAAACTCCAAGATCCTGTGCATTCGTGCAACTCCCATCTGGGACAAACCCTCCCCCAGGATCAGCACGAGTCGGCACTGTGCTGGATCCCTAAAGTGTGGAGTTTTGAAACTCAGCTGGCGTGCCTGAGATAAAACACAGGCGCACTGTGTGGCCAGGCAAGCAAACAGGTGGGACGCAGACAGGGTGAAGGCAGGGATCTGACGAAAGCCTGGGGCACAGGAGGGGAGATTCTTTCCTCTTCTGTGAGGGCTTCCCAGACAGCAGCAGGCGCAAACTGCTCTATCCAGGTATGAGAGAGAGGGCTAGTGCCTTTGTTCTCCCCTGCCCATCAGCAAGAACAGATGTCAGTGAGCTGCACAGCACCCTCAGTGGAGGGCTGAGCCGCTTACACTTAGCCCGCCCCACCACGCTCTGCAGGTGCTTCTTTACTAAAGGGCAAGTGTGCCTGAGACTCAGAGCATCAGGGCCCTGGCCAAGACCAAAACTCTCCCACATGCACCAAGTGTACCGACCGTACAGTGCTACAATGCTTCAGCTCTGGTGGAAATAAGATCAGGGCCCTTTTAACAAGCAGACCAAAGCACACCTAGTTAAAACTCACCATAAGCTAGACAAAGTCCAAATGCTACCCACAGCAAGTTAAGGAGAAACTCCGCAGAGGGATGACCTTAAGGAAAAGGCAACTTTTATCTTTATTATTTATTCCATTCCATCCTTTATTTTTTAATTTCACTCCATCTATTTTATTTGGCTTTAATTTTATGCTTTTCCTAACCTTTGACATGGATACTTACATCACAGTATTCAGCCTTTCATCTTTTGTGATGTAAGCATTTAAAACTACCAATTTCTTGAAAGAGGTTAGAGTGGGAGAGAGCCAAAGCATAAGAGACTGTTAAAAACTGAAAACAAACTGAGGGTTGATGGGGGGTGGGAGGGAGGGCAGGGTGGGTGATGGGTATTGAGGAGGGCACCTTTTGGGATGAGCACTGGGTGTTGTATGGAAACCAATTTGACAGTAAATTTCATATATTAAACAATAAAAAAATAAAAATTAAAAAAAAAACCAAAAAACTACCAATTTCTTGGTAAGCACTGCTTCAGCTGCATGGCACAAAATTTTAATATATTACATCATTTTAATTATCACTCAATCCAAAATGTTTTTTTAATTTTTATTATGTTATCTAGGACCCATGGGTTATTAGAACAGATTCCTTAGTTTCTAAATATATAGAAATTCCTATTTATACTCCTGTTATTTAGCTCTAAGTCAATTTCACTTAGGTAGGACAACAAATTCTTTACGAGTTTATACACACTTATCATATTATGCAAAGAATTTTAATGATCTAGACAGTATAGAGAATTCTCATAGATAGCCAGTTTAACATAATAATTTCCACAGAAGTAGTTAAGAAATTATAGCCATATTTATATAAGACTATCTAGATTTCAAACCAAAGACTGTAACAAGAGATGAAAAAGGGCACTATATAATAATAAAGGATCTATCCAACAAGAAGACCTAATAATTGTAAATATATATGCCCCCAACTTGAGAGCACCCAAATATATAAATTAATGAAAAACATTAAGAAATTCATTGAGAATAATACAATAATAGGTGGGGGCTTTAACGCCACACAAACAGCAATGGACATTATCTAAGCAGAAAATCAACAAGGAAACAATGGCTTTGAATGACACCTTGGACCAGATGGACTTAACAGATATATTCAGGACATTTCATCCTAAAGCAGCAGAATATGCATTTTTTGAGTGCACATGGGACCCTGTCCAGAACAGATCACATACTGGGTCACAAATCAGGCCTCAAAAAATACAAAAAACTGAGATCATATCATGCATATTTTTACACCACAACGCTATGAAACTTGAAGTCAACCACAAAAAAAAAAAAAAAAAAATTGGAAAGCCCTCAAATAAATGGAGGTTAAAGAACATCATACTAAAGAACGAATGGGTTAACCAGGAAATTATAGAAGAAATCTTTTAAGAAATGGAAACAAATGAAAACACGATGGTTCAAAACCTTTGGGATGCAGCAAAGGCAGCCATAAGGGAAGTATATAGCAATACAGGACTACTTCAAAAAGAAAAATCTCAACTATACAACCTAACTTTACACCTAAAGGAGCTATAAAGAGAACAGTAAATGAAGCCTAAAGCCAGCAGAAGAAGGGAAAAAATAAAGATACAGAAAATAATAAAGATATAGAATAAATGAGATAGAAACAAAATAAAAACAAAACAAAAAAACAGATCAATGAAAGTACAAGTTGGTTCTTTGAAAGAATTAATGAAATTGGCAAACCTCTAGCCAGACTTATCAAAAAGAAAAGAGAAAGAACCCAAATAGATAAAATCACGAATGAGAGGAGAGATCAAAACCAAAACCACAGAAATATAAACACATAAGGTAATTTATGAAAAATTATATGGTAATAAATTGGGTAATCTTGAAGAAATGGATAAATTCCTAGAAACAACATATAAACTACCAAAACTGGAACAGACCAATAATCAGCAAACAAACTGAATAATCAAAAATCTCCCAGCAAACAAAAGTCCAGGGCCAGATGTCTTCCTAGGCGAATTTTACCAAACATTTAAAGAAGAGTTAACACCTATTCTTAACAAACTGTTCCAAATAATAGCAATGGAAGGAAACTTCCAAACTCATTCTCGAGGCCAGCACTATCTTGATTCCAAAACCAGACAAAGACCCCACTAAAAAAGAGAATTACAGGCCAATAGACCTGATAAACATGGATGCAAAAATTCTCAACAACATACTAGCAAATCAAATCCAACAGTACATTAAAAGAATTATTCACCACAATCAAATAGGATTTTATGCCTGTGCTGCAGGGATGGTTCAATATTCATAAATCAACCAATGTGATACACCACATAATAAAAGAAAGGATCAGAACCATATGATCCTTTCAATAAATGCAGGAAAAGCATTTGACAAAGTACACTTTCCAATTTTGATAAAAATCCTCAACAAAGTAGGGATCGAGGGTACATACCTCAATATCATAAAGACCATATATTAAAGTCCCATAGCTAATATGCTGAATGAGGAGAAACTGAGAGCTTTCCTCTAAGGTCAGGAACAAGATGGGGATGTCAACTCGCAGCGTTATTTAACACAGTACTAGACAGCCATAGCAACTTCTTACTAGACTTGTTTCCAGAGACAAGGAAAACAAAAGCAAAGGCAAACTACTGGGATTTCAAGATAAAAAAGGTTCTTTACAGAGAAGGAAACAATAAACAAACTAAAAGGCAACCAATGGAAGGGGAAAAGAAACTTTCAAATGATATATCAGATAAAGGATTAGTATCCAAAATCTATAAAGAACTTACAAACTCAACACCCAAGAAACAAATAATCCAGTGAAGAAATGGGCAGAGGACATGAATAGATACTTTTCCACAGAAGACATACAGATGGCTAATAGACACATGCAAAAATGCTCAAATCACTCGTCATCAGAGAAATACAAATCAAAATCACAATGAAATACCACCTCATCCCTGTCAGAATGGCTAAAATTAACAACGCCAGAAACAACAGATGTTGGCAAGGATGAGGAGAAAGGGGAACCCTCTTACACTGTTTTTGGGAATGCAAACTGATACAGCCTCTCTGGAAAACAGTATGGACGTTCCTCAAAAAGTTAAAAATAGAACTACCTTGTGACCCAGCAACTGTACTACTAAGTATTTATCCAAAGGAAACAAAAATATTGGTTCAAAGGGGCACATGTACCCAGATATTTATAACAGCACTATCAACAATAGCCTAACTATGGAAAGAGCCCAAATGTCCACTGACTGATGAATGGATAAAGATGTAATACACACACACACACACACACACACACACAATAGAATATCACTCAGGCACCAAAAAGAATGAAATCTTGCCATTTGCAATGACATGGATGGAGCTAGAGTGTATTATGCTAAGTGAAATAAGTCATCAGAGAAAGACAAAGATCATGATTTCACTCATATGTGGAATTTAAGAAACAAAATAGAAGGGGAAGGGAAGAAAAAATAAAATAAGATAAAAACATAGAGGGAGGCAAACCATAAGAGACACTTAGAGAACAAACTGAGGTTTGATGGAGGGTGGTGGGTGGCTGAATGGGCATTAGAGAGGGCACTTGTTAGAATGAACACTGTTCTTGTGTGTAGGGGATGAATCATTAAATTCTGTTCCTGAAACAAATATTACCCTGTATGTTAGCTAACTACAATTTAAATAAAAACTTGAAACACTATGAAAAAAAAAAAACCGAGAAATGACTACCAAAGCTTTAAAGCTACACAAATACCCTGTTTCTCCGTATCGTTTTACTCCCAAATTTCAACATAAGTGGATTATCTTACAGCTAGTATTATTGTGGGTTTCTAATAGTGATTTTTTTTTAATTTTTCTCACTCCTTCTACATTTATTATTTAGAATTCTTCTGTAAGGAATTTTGTTCATTCTCACCCATTTATTACTTATTAAATCAATTTAAATCAGTTTAGATTCATGGATATTATTCTGTTGAGTTGTAACCCAATACAATCATTACTTTTTGTTCAAACTTCATTCCCCTGAGAATTCTTTTAGGTTGGTACTGTGTCTCTTTGGCATGATCATGATCCCCTCTTCTTTTTTTTTTTAAGCTCTTTCTTACTTTGGGGCACCAAACAATGCTCCAGGATCATCATGTATTCTCCCAATCCAGGCCCTAGAATTAACCATTTCTCCATAGAGCCCTGGTTCCTCTCATTGGAAAACAGTATTTATTTACTTATTTTCATTTTTTTTAATTTTTTTAATATGAAATTTACTGTCAAATTGGTTTCCATACAACACCCAGTGCTCATCCCAACAGGTGCCCTCCTCAATACCCACCACCCACCCTCCCCACCCTCCCACCACCCATCAACCCTCAGTTTGTTCTCAGTTTTTAAGAGTCTCTTACTGGAAAACAGTATTTAAAAACCAAGATATAGGCACTATATGTGTTTTTGCTTCTCGGATGTCATGGCTTCTAGACCGTCTTGACAAACAGAACTAGAAAATACATGTATACCCTAAACTACGTATACACACATATATCTATATTTACCTCTTTGTGTATATATTAAAATAAACATGAACTCATGCTGTTAGCTCAGACCCTAATCCAATACCACAGGGTTCTTTGTAGTCTTCACTCCTTGCTTATTTTTAATTTCTTTTTCTGACAGTGGAAAACTTGGCTTACATTAAAATACAAGTTATTTTCCAAACCTAGTAAACACATAAAGTATTGTTAGAATTGTTAACCTATACCACATGATAAGCAAATTTACTAATCAGATTACAATTTTATGTACAGTTTTTTTTTTTCTTTAGCTTTATGGTATTAAGTCAAAACACTATTTTCCAAAGTTACTTAGGTAAGCCCTTTTTTTTCCCTATTTTTGATGATGTTATGGCTTTTTTAATATAGTTAAATTTACTTGTCACAATTTTACTTTACACCCTAGGGTCTCCTGACATTCTAGGTGACTTTTCTTTTTAATTTGCATTCAGGAAAGTTCACTCTTTGTGGTGTAAAACATGGGTTTTGACAAATGCATGGATTCATGTATCAACCTACACAGTGTCAGAAAGAACAGTTCTATAACACAAAAACTCCACTTTGAGGCCCCCTCGAAATTAATCCTTACATTTACTACTTCTGGCAAATAACTGATCTGTTTTCCATCCCCACAGTTCTGCCTGTTCCAGATCATTTTATAAATGAAATTATACAACTTGTAGCCTTTGGGTCTGGTTTCTTTCACTAAGCAAAAAGCATTTAAGATTTAATCATGTTGTTTCACAAACCAGTATTTGTTCTTTTTTGCTTTTCACATATTTCAAAGTTTATGTAGCAGGTATTGTTGCACTCTGCACCACATTCCCTCAGTCCATCTGGTTTCAGTACAGCACACTGTCGGTGACTCACCTAAAGCAAGTTCTGCAATATCTCTACTTTTCACCAGCCAGGGCAAGCTAGTAACCAGACTGTTGGCACAGCTCCGAAGCACAGTACCTCCAAAGGCATCACCCAACCAATGAAGGATGAGAAGCCACATCTAAGTGCACCACCTTCCAGTCCCTCAGCAGGTTAACTCTGAGGAGCATTCTACATGGTCCTCATAGGTCCCTAGAGGGTGTCAGTCCAAATTTCCGAGTATAGTATCCAGATTAGTAATTATTGGTATTATTAGTATTATTAGTATTATTGGTTTTTCTCCCTTCTTTAAAACTCTCTCTTCCCTCAACTGTGCTTCCTAGGTTCACTTCCCAAATTTCGCTTATCTATTTCGCTTATCCTTGTGTTAGGATGTCACCTGTTCTAAGACACTTTCCCCAGATATCCCTATGACTCATTCTCTCATCTATATGAAGTATTTATTGTTACTTCTCAGTGAGCTCTTCTCTCACCACCTTCTTAAATTGCAAGCCTTATTCCCCTTCCTTACTTTAGTTAATGGCATTTTATTTATTTAACAGCACTTAACCTCATATATGCATGTGTATAGAATTAATTTTATTAATTTCAACTAGGCTCTGTGAATGGAATAATTTTAGTCTAATTTGTTAATAATTGTGTCTCTAGCACTTAAAACGCCCCTTGGAACATAGTAGGCACTCAATAAAAATATATTGAATAAGTAATCTTTCAAGAAGGTTGTTTTTATTTAGCATAAGAGACTTCCTATGGAAAAAAACCTGAAAACTATTAACTTTCAAAATCGTATGGTATTCATAATGAGGCCAGCTGATTCCATCACAAATGTTATTTAAAACATTCTCACACTTAGCACAAAGTTTGCCTGGATCTTCTGAGTTGCCTCTGAATTCTAAGATACCGTAAAACTATGAACAATGAAAGACTATATATTACAAGGTAGAAAACGGACATGAGTCCAGTTTTCATATGAAGCCAAATATATTGTGCCAAACATAGTGTGTAGAATGCCATCTACACAACAGCGATGGATATAGGGAAGAATATTTTTTTATTGGTGAAATTTGAGTCCCATTATGTTTTTCTAAGTATTTATTATAGAAAGACAAAATCATTCTTGGTTTCCAAACTGAAATTATACTGATCACATTTTTATTACCTGGACACTGGATAAAGGACCACTCATAGTTCTTTTCTTTAGGACAAAGACTGGAATCAAGAACCATCTCATTACTGTGCATTCCAACAAGCTTCATTGGTCCTCGCGAAGATCCTTCAATGCAGTGTCCTCTTCCTGTGTTACTAGGATCATTGCACCAGCCACATCCAGGCTGTTCCAAACAATGCCCACAGGTTCTCAATCCGGAACAATTTTGAGCTGCATGACAGGAATATTAACAAATATGTTATATGACTTTATATTCAAATAGAATTTTAAGCTAATGGAAAAATAAGTATGATCTGAAATAAAGAATATGAAAAGTTGTCTGTAGCTAATGTAAACACTTTCTGTAATAATACCAAAGAGTCAGCAGTTACTTAAAGCAAATAAAACATACATCATGAACAAAGAGGAGATAAATGAACAAATAGGTGAAAAAGGGTGTGTGGTAACCATGACATGGAGAAAAACGAAGTCAGTACTTCAAGATTCCTGAGAACTTTGCCTCAAAGCGGATCCAGGGGCCTACAGATCACATTTACCATTGTCTGTGATGTAGAGCCATGTTAGCTGTTCTTGTTGTGCCTAGTAAAGGCCTTCAAGGAAAAACTCTGCATCTGCCTGTGACTGTCCAGTGTGAAGGCTGCCTGCCCATTCCCTGAGATAGCTGAGCCCCATTTGTACTGCCTTTCACTGACAATGTTCTTCCCAAGGGTCCAAGATACTAGCATTTACCTAATCAATCTCACCTAAAGAGTCAAACTGGATGGGAACATGGCCACCAGATCCCTACCTCAGCCAGGCAACAAGCAAAGGCTTTACTGATTTTCAGGGCTGCAGAATATCCCTCCAAGATTCAAAGGTTGAGCTGAAGCTCAAACTTTTTGTTTAAATTATGAATAATCTATAATATTCAGCAATGTTATGAATATTGTGATATCTTTTCCAAGGATGAACATATTATAGTTTGCCATTATATATACCACAGCTACTATGTGATGTTTTAAAATTTTAATTCACAGAGTATCCTATATTGGGCTGAGACTTTCTTTCATTACTTTTATTGACATTTTGCTAGAAAAGGCATTCTTTGTCCTGGGAATCATTTACCTATAGACGACGGTGACAGAGGTACAAGACATCATGAATGATGTTTCTTCTAGCCACATGCTAGAAAAAAACTAGAGGGGGGAAGTGGTAATTTCTCATAAACCAAATTCCATTGTTAAGGTGGTAATAACTTAATTTCCACTCAGTGTTTTGTTATTACTGGAAACGAAAAATGTTCCTCAGATTGCTGCAAACAAGAATGGCAGAAGCTTCTCAGTGAACATCAGGAACTCAATACAGTGAACCGCGTACGGATAATAGAATATTGGTTAAAGAATTCATCAATTATAATATGATTTGTTATTAAGAATTTTTGGCATGCTGAGCATTTCAGATTGGATATAAGAACGGGAAAATAAGTACTGTCTCCTCTATTTCTTTAATAATAATTTAAAAAGGAAGAACAATGAACCATTGACTACAACTGGATAATGTTATTTTTGTAAACAAATAATCCATTAGCATGAACATGCTTCCTTTTAAAATTTACATTTTTTTCGGCAACACACGATGCTAAATGGTAAATCACTTAAAAGATCCTTAGATAACTGAACATTTCATATATTACCATACCCCTTTAGCTTTCATGCGTTGAAATATTTCTCTTATATATGATTGTAGCTACCCCACAGTATTGTTGACTGGGTTATTCTAATTGTCTTCTGGTTTCTAATTGTCTTATATAAAGTTGCTACAAAACCAATAGGAAATAATGAAAAATATAAAATTAGGTATGTTATCTTGACATTCCAATTATTTACCATCATGTGATGATTTGAAGTAGATCTCTACTAGGTTTCACACAGAATAAATCTAGTTTTATATTTATGGTCTATAGAAAGTAAATTTTATTTTAGGACTTTCTTTTTAAGGATATATAACCAACAAAATGGCTTGAAGAAGCATTACATACAAAGTAAATCTAAACTATTCTCAAATACAACATTCCTGTTAATGCTTTCCAAACAGCTGGGGAAATCTTAGATGAAAGAAGGCTCAGTTTCTTGTACTGGCTGATTGACAAACTAGTAATCTTCTAATTCCGTTTATTTATTTGATTTTAGGCTTTAATAACAGGTTACAAAATGTCATGCTCAGAGCAACATTTTATTCTCTTAGATTTTATTTTACATATGAAACTAGTGCATAAGGTAATGTTGGTTTTCCTTTTACTCAAGAGTACAACAAAGCAACAGGCATTGCTGAAAGATGAACAGGAAAATCCATCTCTAGTATTTAATAATGATTCAAATACTGACAAAAACTAATGTTTTTTAGACAATAATACAGGAAAGATTTTGTAGGCTATGCTATTTTTCCAAGTTATGAATAGTAGCGAGACTGTGTGTAAACTACAATTAGAGCAATCATTTTTATTTTATTTATTTTGGGCTTTTTGAAAAATTAAGTTGTAAAACATTCAATATGGTTTTTGAAATGTGTAAGAATTTTAAAAATCAATCTGTAAGAAATTATGCCATCAGATGATTACTGGAGACTTCTGGTTTCTGATCCTGCATGTCATGGATTCAGAAGTTACCACTCCATCCAAACAAAAAGTAAAAAGCAGCACAAAATGAAAAGTCAACAACTCGTCTTAGATCTGTCAGAGGAGGTCACAGGGAAAATCACTGCGGCAAATTGGAGAGACAGAGAGGAGGATACAGAGAATTGTAATATACCAAATTTGAAACTTCTACGGGAACAGTGCCAGGGGAAGGAACTACGGAAGCTCACTGTGGGCAACTCTGAGAGTTAAAATTCCCAGAAGGACCCAGTCATGGGGCATTCACACACTTCTGTGAGTTTTACCTCCAAGAGCACCCAGTGAACATCAAAGAAAAACCTTCTTCTGCTTCCAGCAGGCGAAGGTATTTTGAAATATGCCAGAGTTTTCTGTTCTTAACAAGGCCAGGAAAAACTATGTAACAGAGCCTAAACTACTGAGGTTTTTATCAGAGCCTAACTGACCTGTTAAAGAGAAATATCCAACTCTAGCCTGCTCTGGACTTCCACATGGGAAAAGAGGTACACAAATACAGCTCCCTCTGACCATCATGTACCACCTGAGAAAGGGGAAAAAACTGAGGTGTACCGGTGAAGTCCACAATATGAGGCACAATTTCACAAGAAAACTAAGACCTAATCATATATAGAAGACTTCTGCTCCTTCCATACTCTACAACAGCAATGCTAAAAGCCAATCCATTTACAGCAGTTTCTTCTACCCATAAATCATATCTGGCTATCAAGAAAAAAATTACAAGCATACCAAAAGACAAAAAAACAATGTGAAGGGGTGCCTTCATGACTTAGTCAGTTAAACGTCCGACTTCGACTCAAGTCATGATTTCACAACTATGGGTTCGAGCCCCACATAGGATTCTGTGCTGACAGCTCGGAGCCTGGAGTCTGCTTTGGATTCTGTGTCTCCCTCTTTCTCTGCCCCTACCCTGCTCATGCTCTCTTTCTCAAAAATAAATAAACATTAAAACAAAAATGTGAGAAGACAGAACAAGCATCAGATCAGAAATGGCAGGAATGTTGGAATTATCAGGCCAGGAATTTAAAACAACTATGTTTAATATGCTAAAGGTTCTAATGGATAAAGTATCCATTATGCAAGAACAGATGAGCATTGCAAGCAAAACTATAAACCTCCCAGAAATAATATACAAGATCAAGATGACCTTGAGTTTGGTGATATTTTAGTTATGACACCAAAGGCACAATCCATGAAAAAAAATTGATAAACTAGACTTCATTAAAATTTAAACTCAAATTTAAAATTTCTTCTTTGCAAAGATATTGTCAAGAGAATGAAAGTACAAGCTATACACTGTAAGAAAATATTTAGAAAAGACACATCTAATAAAGGACTGTTATCTAAAATACACAAAGAACTCTTAAAACTCAATAATAAGAAAATAAACAACCCAAGTTGAAAATGGACAAAAGACCTAAACAGACACCTCACCAAAGATACAGAGGCAAGAATGAAAAAATGCTCCACATCATATGTCAAGAGAAATGCAAACTAAAACAACAATGAGATACCACTGCATACCTATTAGAATGGCCAAAATCCAAAACACTGACAACACCAAATGCTGGTAAATATGTAGAATGCAAAGGAACAGAAACATCCATTGCTGGTGGGAATGCAAAATACAACCCCTTTGAAAGTCAGTTCGATGGTTTCTTACAAAACTAAACATTTAACATTAAAGTTCAGCAATAACACTTTTCCGATATTTACCCAAATGAACTGAAAATTTATGTCCACATAAAAACCTGCACATGGATGTTTATCGCACCTTTGTTCACAATTGTCACAACTTTCCAAAAGCAACCAAGATTTCTTTTAGTAGTGAGTAGACAAACTGTGGTACAACCAGACAATGAATACTAGTCAATAAGCTACCAAGCCATGAAAAGACATGAAGGAAATTTAAATGCCTATTACTAAGTGAAAGCAACTAATCTGAGAAGCTACATACTGTATGATTCCAACCATATGACATTCTGGAAAAGGCAAAACTATGGGGACAGTAAAATATTAGTGATTTCCAGGTGTTAGGGTAGACAGAAGGATGACTAGGCAGAGCTCAGAGGATTTTTAGGCAGTGAAACTGCTGTATATGATACTATAATGATGGAATCATGCCATTATACAACTGTCAAACCCCACAGAATGTAGCACACCAAGAACGGAGCCTAATGTAAACTCTGGACTTTGAGCAACAGTGATGTGCCAATGTAGGCTCATCGCCTGTAGCAAATGTACCGCTCTGGTGGGGGATGTTGTCAGTGGGGGAATTAAGCACATGTGGGGGCAGAGGACATATGGGAACTCTCTATATCTTCCTCTCAAAATTTCTGTGAACCTAAAACTGATATAAAAAATAAATTGTAATCAATTTTTAAAAGATTACTTTCCCTAACTTCCATAAAAAAAAAATGTTTAAATTGAACATGTATATAAACCTGCCAAATACTGAAAGAAATACAGATTTGTCAGATGTGTACTATATTCTCATGTTTCCTGTTATTCCATTTTCACTGTATCAATTTAATTACATTTTATTTGAACATTTATATATTAAGAACTAAATCTTCTCTTATTGCTTTAAATAATCTCCTTGAAGTTCATTTTCACAAATAGAATAACAAATATTTTAAGATAAATATATCAATTATTAATAATTGCAGTTATTAACAAAGCTTTCTCAGAAAACATTAGGCAAAATGTGTCTGAAGACACATATTTCTTTCTTCAAATTGTGAATTTTAAGTAATAATATGACAATAGTATAACTGAAAAACACTAGGGAATATTTTAAAACCCATATTTGTTTCTCATTAGCAAAGAACAGTTTCCTTCAAGTTCCATTTACTAGGAAACCTCAAATACCACTGAAACAAATTTCTGAAAGCAACATAAAATTTATACCATTTCTAATATAGTTTTATTTATAACTATAAGAATGCTTTTACTACTGTTAAATGTTTAGTGAAGGACTAGACAAATGTACTAAAAAACAATAATATAAATCCATTACATATAATACTAAAAAGATATAAAGTTAAATGTAAAAATATGACAAAAACATTGCCCATAAGCTGACATATTTGCAAAACAATAACACTCAGCTACTTTTAGCACTCAGATTTTGAGCAAGGATCTGTATTCCCAATCTCTATTTTATGTCCTGGCATTTCCTCATTGCTCATTAAACGTCTGCTGGTTAAAACCAGGGAAAAGAAAGACATAATAGAGAAGGAGTTTGTTTCTCACAAGGAGTAAATTACTACAACGTCCAAAAGATACAGGGTCTCCTTGAAGCAAAGTACAATGCCCTTCTTCCCACATGAATAAAGGGCATATAATTTACAAGGCTGTGGAACAAACATAACTGTTACTGGACATCAGCTGCACAAATGGGTTTCGGATGGCCAAAGAGAAGGCAAGGCTGACAACAGACCCAACGGTGAAAGACAAGACCCAAGGAAAAGAAAATTCCAGCAGGCTAGACTGCTCAAGAACAAGTACACAAAGTTGAAAATAAAATTCTCAACAAATCAAAATCAAGAAAACAAAGGGTCAAAAACAAAAGATATAAAAGCAGAACTTGACAACTGATCTAACACCCCTAGCGGACAACCCTACCAACAGCAGTTATTGTAATCAAGTTCATCAGTGGTGAAGGTGCAATTCATTACCTGTGTTTAAGTAGTTAATCATGTTTTATTTCCCTTCTCAAAAAATGCAGTTACAGTTTTTATAGTGGAACTACAAGGTTCTTAAAAGCATTACTTTAAATAAATACAAATCCCCAAAGAAAAAACCAGGAAGAAGAATCTGAATCATAACAAACAACGAGATGGAAAAAACAAGTGAATTTAAGACATACTGAGATTTATCTAGAAATTCCAACAACTGTTTTAAGATTTCTAAAAAGAGTAAATAGGAAAAAAACAATCTAATGATTAAAAACCATTTTTAGCACATAAAGAAAGTACTCATCAGATTCAAAGAGCCAATGGGAATCTATTTTTAAAATCCAACTCAATTAATGGAAAACTGAATTGAAATGAGTTGTAAAATTTGGAATGCCAAGGATAAAGGGAAAAAATCTTAAAATCTTATATTTCTCAAAGAATTTCTTTAAAAAGAGGCTCCAAAAATTAATGAAAATCAAATTCACATGAAAATTCTCACTCACAACACCAAATGCTACAAGGTCTAAGGAAAGAATTACTTAGAACTACATATCCAGCCACTTTATCATTCACATGAACATAAAAAATACACTTTAGACATGAAAAAACTCAAAAACATTACTAGCCATAAATTTATTTGGAAAGAATTACTGAAGACTGTTCTCCAAAAGGTAAATAAATGAGAAAGAAGATATGGAATACAAGAAAGATTTGTGAGCAAAGAAGACAACTTAGATTTTTTCCTTTTTTTTTAATTTAAATTTTAGTTAACATACAATGCAGTATTGGTTTCAGGAGTAAAATTCAGTGATTCACCACTTTCGTACAACACCCAGTGCTCATCACCACAAGTGCACTCCTTGGTACCTCTCACCCATCTAATCCATCTCCCACTCACCTCCCTCCTTCAACCCATAGTTTGTTCTCTATAATTAAGAGGCCCTCGTGTTTTGTTTCCCTCTCTTCTCTCCACCCCCTTCCCATATATTCATTTGTTTATTAAATTCCACATATGAATGAAATCATATGCTATTTGTCTTTCTCTGACTGACTTATTTCGCTTAGCATAATACATTCTAGCCCCATCTACATCATTGCAAATGGCAAGATTTCATTCTTCTTGATTACTGAGTAATATTCCCGTGTGTGTGTGTGTGTGTGTGTGTGTGTGTGTGTATATATAGTACATATATATATATATACACTATATATAACATATATATACATTATGTGTATATATGTGTGTGTGTGTATACACACACACACACACACACACACACAAACTTCTTTATCCATTCATAGTCAGTGGACATTTGGGATCTCTCCATAACTTGGCTATTGTTGATAATGCTGCTGTAAACATTGGGTTGCATGTACCCGCTTTGAATCTGTATTTTTGTATCCTTTGGGTAAATACCTAAGAGTACAATTGCTGGACCATAGGGAAGTCCTATTCTTAGTTTTTTTGAGGAACCTCCATACTGTTCTCCAGAATAGATATACCAGTTTGCATTCCCAACTACAGTGCAGGAGAATTCTCCTTTCTCTGCATCCTTGCCAACACCTGTTGTTTTTTGTATTGCTAATTTTAGCCATTCTACCAGGTGTGAGGTGGTATCTGATTGTGGTTTTGATTTGTATTTCTCTAACGATGAGTGATGTTGAGCATCTTTTCATGTGTCTGTTGACCATCTGGATGTTGGCCATGTGTCTGTTGGCCGTCTTCTTTGGAAAAGTGTCTCTTCATGTCTTCTGCCCATTTCTTAACTGAGTTATTTATTTTTTGGATGTTGAGTTTAAGAAGTTCTTTATAGATTTGGGGTACTAATCCTAAATTATCAGATATGTCATTTGCAAATATCTTCTACCATTCTGTAGGCTGCCTTTTAGTTTTATTGTTTCCTTTGCTGTGCAGAAGCTTCTTATCTTGATGAAGTCCCAATAGTTCATGTCTTTTGTTTCCCTTGCCTTCAGTGACATGTCTAAGTAAGAAGTTGCTCCAGCCATGGTCAAAGAGGTTTCTGCCTGTGTTCTCATCTAGGATTTTTATGGTTTCCTGTCTCACATTTAAGTCTTTCATCCATATTGAATTTATCTTTGTGAATGGTGTAAGAGAGTGGTCCAGTTTTTCCAACACAGTTTGTTGAAGAGAAGATCTTTTTTCCATTGGATATTCTTTCCTGCTTTGTTGAAGATTAGTTAACCATAACGTTGTGGGTCCATCTCTGGGTTGTCTATGCTGGTCCATTGATCTATGTGCCTTTTTTTAAAATTTTGTAATGTTTATTTTGTTTTTGAGAGAGAGAGAGAGAGAGAGACAGAGCATGAGCAGGGGAGGGGCAGAGACAGAGGGAGAGACAGAATCTGAAACAGGCTCCAGGCACTGAGCTGTCAGCACAGAGCCCGACACAGGGCTTGAACCCACAAAATGCAAGATCATGACCTGAGATGAAGTCAGATGCTTAACCGACTGAGCCACCCAGGAGCCCCTCTACGTGTCTATTTTTGTGCCAATACCACATTGTCTTGATGACTACAGCTTTGTAACACAGCTTGAAATCCAGATTCATGATCCCTCTAGTTTTCTTTTTTTTTTCAGGACTACTTTGGCTATTTGGGGTCTTTTGTAGTGATATACATATTTTAAGACTGTTTAGCTCTGTGGAAAATGCCGTTGGTATTTTGATAGGGACTGGATTAAATGTGTAGATTGCTTTGGGTAGTACAGACATTTTAACAATGTCTGTTCTTCTAGTCCATGAGCATGGAATGCTTTTCGATTTCTTAGTACCCTCTCAATTTCTTCCATAAGTGTTCTATAGTTTTCAGAGTGTAGATCTTTTACCTCCTTAGTTAGGTTTATTCCTAGGTATCTTATTGTTTTTGGTACAATTACAAATGGAACTGATTCCTTGATTTCTTTTTCTGCTGCTTCATTATTAGTATATACAAATGCAACAGATTTTTGCATTTTGATTTTATATCCTGCGACTGCTGGATTCACGTATTAGTTTTAGCCATATTTGGGTGGAATCTTTTGGGTTTTCTACATATAGCATCATTTCCTCTGCAAATAGTGAAAGTTGGACTTCTTCTTGGCCAATTTGGATCTCTTTATTTCTTTTTGTTGTCTAATTTCCAAGGCTAAGACTTCCAGTACTATGTTAAATAGTAATGGTGAGAGTGGACATCCTTGTCTTGTTCCTGACCATAGGGAAAGGCTCTCAGTTTTTCCCCACTGAGAATATTATAATTCATATATGGCCTTCATGATGTTGAGGTATATTCTACCTCTCCCTACTTTGTTGAGGATTTTTATCAAAATTAGATGCTATACGTTATCAACGGTTTTTTCTGCATCTATTGAGAGGATCATATGGTTCTTATCCTTTCTTTTATTAATGTGATATGTCATGTTGATTTATTTGTGAATATTGAACCACCTGTGCAGCCTAAGAATGAATTTCACGTGATCATGGTGAATAATTCTTTTAAGGTACTGTTGAATTTGATTTGCTAATAGCTTGTTGAGAATTTTTGCATCCATATTCATCAGGGATATTGGCCTTTAATTCTTTGTAGTGAGATCTTTGTCTGGTTTGGAATCAAGGTAATGCTGGCTTCGTAGAATGAGTTTGGAAGTCTTCCTTCTATTTCTATTTTTTGGAACAGTTTGAGAAGAATAGGTATTAACTCCCCTTTAAAATGTTTGCTAGACTTTCCCTCTGAAGCCATCTGGTCCATGACCCTTGTTTATTGGGAGATTTTTGATTACTGATGCAATTTCTTTGCTGGTTATGGGTCTGTTCCAGTTTTCTATTTTTCCTGTTTCAGTTTTAGTACTGTGTGTTTTTAGGAATTTATCCATTTCTTCCAAATTGCCCAGTTTGTTGGCATGTAATTTTTCGTAATATTTGCTTATAACTGTTTATATATCTGTGGTGTTGATTTTGATCTCTCCTCTTTCATTTGTGATTTTATCTATTTGGGTCCCTTCTCTTTTCTTTTTGAGAAGTCTGACTAGGGGTTTATCAATTTGGTTAATTCTTTCAAAGAACCAGCTCTTACATTCATTGATTTTTTTAAATAAAGGATTTCCAGATGAATATATACTTGAACTCCAACTTTTTTAAGGTGATTCTGCAACTAACTGTGCTTGTGGAATGGGGACTCGTGGGCACCTGCAGAGCATATTATTCTCGAAAAAAATTATAAAGTCTGGATCAGTCACAGGAGGTACAGACCCCAATTAGTAGGGCATGAATGAATGGATTCAACATTGAAAAGCAGCTGGAAGCAATGGAAGTAAAAATAATCCTTCCTACCTTCTTACTACAAATCTGAACAGACTAATTAATTCATGTCCCTGTTGGAAAGGCATTTTTTGATGAGCTCCAGTTTCAGAGGTAGACTGTGGAAAGATAAACCATATTTTTTGCTAGCAAAGAGCTGAGACCAGTAGCTTCTACATCTTCCCAAGCCAAAACAAAAACAAAAACACAAAAGTTGCATGTGACCTCAGATGCCTAGAAGGACACCAAGTGCTATCAGTAATGTGGTGCAATCCCCTTGGCAGCAGCATCCTGATGAAATTTGTCTTTGCAAGAAAGGCCGCTCATAACCACACAGTACCCATATCGTACGTTCAGTCAAGTGCATCCTCCCCCTACAGTCCTTACAAAACATGAGACCAGCAAGGGGCAAGATCTTCTCCTGAAGTAAACCCACAACAAGTCCAGCACTGCCCTGCTGACATGACTCTCCATGTGATGCCAAGACTGCATCCTTCATTTATAGTAGATGTACTACCCCTGATATGCTTGATATTCTCGCCAAAAAAATGCTTAACTTAAATCTAATCACGAGAAAAGAATTAGACAAATCCAAGTTGGGCCACTTACAAAACAACTGCTATAGATTCTTTAAAACTATCACAGTCATGTAAGCCATGGGAACTGTACTAGATTAACGGACACTACAGAAACACAACAAAGCAGTATGTGATCCTTGAAGTAGCAAGCACTTCCGAGAAGTGTTACGCTACCTGCAACACAGACTCAGAGTTAGAGAGACCACAAACAAGGCAAAATGTAAATATATACGATAAAATAATTAGTAGATTTCAAAATGACAGTATAACTTAAGTGTGGGGTTTAGACCACCAATAGGTTTGAAAACAGTTAACTGTAACACTTTTTTCACATCTTTCAAAAACTTCTTCAAATGTTCAATTTATGATGCCTTTAAATGAAAAAGTCACTCTGGATAAATACTTACGAGAGCAGGTGGCAGTTTGCCACTCCAGACACTGTCCGTATGGGAAAGAAATGATATAAGCATTGGAGTCAACACATCGTCTCGTGCTACTGCACCACATACACTCCATGCCATTGCTTGTACAGTTGGAGCAGGACGTCCTTAGAGAACACGGCTTTTTGCATGGCCTTGCATTTTGATTTGGACTAACTGGAATAAACCAACAAATATAATTAGTTTATTTGTTAACTGTATTTTATTTTATTTTTTTTAATTTTTTTTTTTTAACATTTATTCATTTTTTTGAGACAGAGAGAGACAGAGCATGAACGGGGGAAGGTCAGAGAGAGAGGGAGACACAGAATCCGAAACAGGCTCCAGGCTCTGAGCTGTCAGCACAGAGCCCGACGCGGGGCTCGAACTCACAGACCGCGAGATCATGACCTGAGCCGAAGTAGGACGTCCAACCGACTGAGCCACCCAGGCGCCCCTGTTAACTGTATTTTAACACAAGTAGATGGGTTTCATTTGTTTTGCTGTTTAGGGAATGTTTCAAGTAAGCCAAGTGTGGGATAAAAATTATAGCCAAAAATACATGATAAGGTGAATGAAAATAAAGATGAGACGTCATCTCATCTACTTAGTAAATTTATTATCAAATTTGAACACTGTAGTTCTTTGGGAAATTTCAATCCTTTATAAAGTACATAAAATTATATAATGTAAAACCTTATAAACAGAAATGTAGCCCATGACCTGGTTTTCTAGCTTTGGCTGAACACAACATCCACGATCATTACTTACTTTCTTGTTACAATTTTTCCCATAAACATTTCATATCTTATCAAAACAAATGCCCTGTCAGTGAACATGTCTCTGATATAAACAAACAATTAAAATAAAGCAATATACTATAAAATCTTTACATGAAATATAATATACCTATTACGATAAATATTTTTTTTAATATTACCAAGGATGTGAAGGAACTAGAAGCCTGCACATTGCTGGTGGGAATGTAAAATGATACAACTTTTATGACAAATGGTATGGCAATTCCTCAAAAAATTAAGCACAGAATTCCCATATGATATAGCAATTCCACCTCTGGCTATATGCCCAAAAGATGTGAAACTGGAACTGGAAAAGATATGTGAACACCCATGTCCACAGCATCAGTACTCACAAGAGCAAAAGTAAAAGTAACTCAAGTTTATGCCGACAGATGAATGAATAAACAAAATTTGTATGTTCATATAATGGATAATTATTCGCCCTAAAAATGGAATGAAATTCTAACATATGCTACAATACGGATGAACCTTGAAGACATTATGCTAAGGAACGTAAGCTAGCCATAAAAGTTCATACACTTTATGATTCCACTTATATGAGGTACCTAGATTAGTCAAACTCATAGAAACAGAAAATAGAAGGTGGCTGTCAGGGGCTGAGGGAGGGAGGTACAGAGAGGTATTTTTTAATAGATACGGAGTTTGGGAAGATGAGAAAGTTCTGGAGATGCTTGGTGTTAACTGAGGCACTTACCAACACTGAACTCTACATTTAAAAATGGTAAAAATGGTAAATTTTATGTTATGTATATTTTACACAATAAAAACATTTAAAAAGAGAAAACAATATTCCTTCTCACTTAACAAAAATCCATTCCAAGACAAATACCATATGATTTCACTCAGATGTAGAATTTAAGAAACAAAACAAATAAGCAAAGGGAGAAAAAGAGAGAGAGAGAGAGAGATGCAAATCAAAAAAGTCTTTAATTATAGAGAACAAATGGATGATTACCAGAGGAAATGGGGGTGGGGGATGGGTTCAACAGGTGATGGGGATTAAGGAGCGCACTTGTGATGAGCACAGGGTGATGTATGGAACTATTGAATCACTATATCGTACATTTGAAACTAATGTAACACTGCACGTTAACTAACTGGAATTAAAATAAGAAAAAAATAATGTACACTTCTAGCATTTTATACTGGCTAATAAACCAAATAAAAACTTATAACACAATAAGTACAGGTTTGGAGTTTGAATTCCATAGCCAATATAAAAAAAATTAAAGGTCTATCACCACAAAATGACATATAATGCAAAAAAAAAAAAAAAAACCCATATAACAGAAAAGTTCCTTTTTACTTGCCAAATGAAATAGATCTGTAAGATGAAAATAATTTGAAATAGTTGTTATTCTTAAAAACAAAACTTTCTTCCAAACACTATTATTATAATAGACATAAACAAAATTATAATAGATTCTTACTAGACTGCAAGAAACTATAACCATAAATTCATAATCTCCCTATTTCAACCAAGAAATAAAAATTGTATAAAATAATAAAATTTTGTTATTTCCACCAGTGAATGCTGAGGTCACTAAGACTAAATGGGGAATGTGGATCAAGATAAAATTTACCAAAAAATCAGGAAATCAACATCATAAAAAGACGGTGAGGGGCACCTGCGTGGCTCAGTCGATTAAGTGTCCAACTGGGCTCACAGGTCATGATCTCACAGTTCATAAGTACGAGCCCCACTTTAGGCTCAGATCCTCTGCCTCCCTCTCTCTACTCCCCTTCTCAAAAATAAGTAAACATTAAAAAAAAAAATTAAAGATGGTGAAAGTTACTTCAGGCTTCTAGGCTATCACACATGGAAGACGAGTTAGAAACATAATATTTTTAAAGAAATCTTAGTTTACCACTTACCAACAGGCTTTTCACAAACAAGGCCATCTGCCATAGATGTACAAGGATTAGCTTTTAGGCCTGCCACTGCAGCCTTTTCTAGATAGGCACAGAACCCAGAATCATTTGGTTCACCAGGAAGCCACTGTAATGTTGTATTTGTAAAAGGAGACATGTCTTCCCATCCCCAGTAGGATATATTGATCTTGCGCAAGCCTACCCAAGGTGATACTTTCTGTAAACAACAACAAAAAGAACATGAAAAAACAAGTTGCATATAAAAATGCCACCATTTTCCTCAGCAAATGGTCCATCATCATTAAAAATTACATCTAAAAACATATAGAACTGCTTTTCTAATGACCAAGGGTAATTAACAATTCCAGCACATTTTGGAGAATGATATAGAAAGAGCCCCATTTTTAAAACGTAGATTTTGTGCTCAAGCTACATGACTGGGGTCAATTATTTAGCCCTTGTGAACCTCAGTTCCCTCTTCTACAAAATGAAAAAATACGTGTCTGATATAAATACCTACCTGATAAGGCAAGATCACTACAAAATTAACATACTGCTGCAGCTACTACTGTTACTGCTACTGCTGCCATTACTGCTCCTACTGTTGCCAATTTAATCAGTCATGGAGGTAAGAATCTAAAGCGAAGTTGCCATTGCATGCACAGTGAGAAAACAGGAAACAAAACTAACAAACTATATGTAGAGGTGAGTGGAAACTTCGTAACATGTTCACAAAAGAACTCAGAAGAATAACCCCTCTCTCCTGGCTTAGATTCTACTGGTACATCAGGACTTTCATGTAATTGTAGATGAAGTTATGGGTCAGTAGGAACCAACCAGGCACTGGGGTTCACTACAGCACACTTGGAGCTAGGGTCAGCAGCAAAGTCATGTGCTCACTTCACTCTCCTTCCCCTTTGCAGAAGTCATCTCTCACCATGCTTCACTGCCCTGCATGGGCTTGGGGGCGGGATGATGAAGGTAATGTGAAACGGTCCTTTCTGATTTCTGTGCTTCTCCCAGGTGCTAGAATCTCTCACCTAGATTCCCTAGTTCTTGTAAAGGTATTTTTGTATATGAATGGTTCAAACCAATGTTCTATGGGGGGACAAGTGCTGGGAATTTCCATTCTGTCACCTTGCTGACATTATTCCTAAACACTTATACCTTAATATACATAATATATTTATTTTCTAAGTTACTAATAATATTATATTACAGTGTGAGGTGACTTCAAAACTCCACATCATCCTTTTTACACTGTGGACTGTCAGGGTAGATAAAAATATGTATCTGCATTTGAGTGTTTAACAATATACAAATAAGATGTAGATATATAGATATAGATAGATATAAATATATAGAGATCTCCCGTGTTTACTCTAAATATGCTGTATAAATGGTCCTAGAGAACTTATAAAGATAGCTACAGACCTAGAAATTTTCAAAGTGTATAAACATAATAAATTTCACATAGTATAAATACTCAACAAATTATTTCTCAGATACAATTAAAATATCCTATGCATATTCATTATGACAGTCGATCTCATACCACCTAGTAGAGTACTCCACACATAGTAGGTAGCCAATAAATGTTGTTAACCAAAGTTCATCAGAACAGGTATGGTTATTTTCCACCATCCAATTGCTGAGACAGAGATAGTATTTAATAAATGTTTCTAATTATAAAAATACACATGCTACTTTGTCTTGCGATCACCATAGATTTCACACATTATTCTGAAAGATATTTTGATAACAAAAAAGCTACGACGTTTTTACAGTTCTTGATAATAACAGCAGGAGTCAATCCAGCACAGATATTTCAGATTAATGATCGTGCTTCACGTTACAGCGACTCTGTCTACATTTCCAACTATCTGTAGGAAAGACAAGTCATTTAAAGTAAAATATTACTCCGTAACTCATCATGGTAAGAATCTGAGAGGAGGAGGAAAGAAACAGAAAAATGAAGCCGTTGATAAAACATTGAAAGTAACTATTACCCAGTAAATGAACTGGACAGGCAGTTGAAAATAGAAGACAAATTATAACATTATGAAAATTTACTAAAGGACATCATAAATCACTGCAACATTTCATTAGCCATTTCCGATAAGCAAATGATTATTTGACCGAGAATATTTCTTTAAATTGCCTGAATTTGTCTGTCTTTATTTGCCAAGGGAGGGTTATCTAAGTGTATACAAGTGGAATGACTCAGGATATAACTCATTTTACATAAAAGTATGCTTAATGGAATGTCAACTCGCAGAAGCTTCTACCTTTGCAATGCTGCTAAAGCTCAGCTTTCTAATGAAACAAAACCTTCTTCTATTCTAGAGCACACTAGTCCACAAACTCTCAAATCTATGTTCACCACACAGCCAAAATAACTGTTAGTACAATCTTTATGATTTATAGCAACAAGCAAGAAAATTGAGGAACACAAGAAACCTTGAAATGAGCAACTTCTGAACTTGCACATTTCAAGACTGTAGTGTAAAAACTAAAAATATTACATTTTAAACAAGGAAAAAAAGCAACAGAGCTCTAATGAGGAATACTAGGACTTCCTAAAACTCAAAGACTGTGGATCTACCACTAATAAGCTCTTTATAAGCGACACAATACAGAACTAATTTCCAAACGTTATTTGTAATTGTCCCCCAATGTTGTGATTAAAGAAATAAAGCCCCTGGTATCACAAGAATATAACAGATCTTAATTTATGTTATATGCTCCATACAATTTAAAAAAAATTTACACATATACCTTTTCACATTTTTCTAAAATATTTTTTTTTTAACTAATTGGTGTCTCTCTTACACAAAACCACATACATCTTACCTTCAGAACATTAGGCTGGTAGCTCTTAAACCAAAGAAAAGAAAAAAAAAAAAAAACCATAGGTGTTTCTCTTGCCTCCTTAGAAATATCTTCATGTGCTGGCCAACTCAACACCCTCCAGAAGTTAGCTAGGGCATTACTCTAGGAAACTCCTTAAGACCACATCACTAATTAGACATACACTCTCTTTCTTCATACATCCCATGTGCAACTATCATTATAATTATCACAATACAGTATAATTGTGTTTGTCTTCCTCACCAGTAAAATCTTTGAGAACAGTGATGGTCTTTTAATTTCTATTCTCAGCAAGCCGTAGATTGCCAAGTACATTGAAGGTGCTCAATAAACATGTACTAAATGAATGAATACTGGCCCATTCTTCACAGAAAAACAGCTACAATTCACACAAAAATGATTTCACATATCAATCTGCATACAAATTTGGTAAGTTTTTTCTTTATTCTATTAATATCAAGCATATGATAAATGACAGCTAACAAATATACTGTGATATCCATTTCAAAATTTTGAATATTTATAAAAACCAGTGACATAATTTAACCATTTTATTAAAGCGTGGAGCAGGGCTTTGGCTCAACAATTAGAAACTCACATTAATAAGTTAAATCATCTGGTATTGATACTCATAAGAAGTATACATTCTGATATCACCAAAAATGTAGGCAGTAACAGTAAAGTGATGTCCATAAAAAAATTTCAAAAGTGAGTGTCCTTAAGTCCCCTTAATTTTTTGTAACATTTATGAAAACTGTTCTTATATCATGCTTTAAACACCAGATATATATTCCTCTGTTATGAGTAAAAATAAAATCAGTTACCCGTTCTTCACCATAAATCAGGAATGATCTGAAGAGATTAAAGGTCCTAATACAACTATACAGGGCGGTGGGGCCAGCGTGGCAAGGAGAATTTGTCATTCACCATGGAAAAATTAAAATACTCTGGGGCATATCCTTTTCCACAATTAATATAAGTATTAACTATTCATCAAATAAATTCATTTAGATACCTACGAATTCTAAATAATGATTTCTAGAAATAGTAGTAACAGCAGCAGTCCAAACAGTGATACCAAAATAACAACGCTTAAAATGCAAACAATAATGATAATTACTGTAAACACTCAATAAAATTTATACTCTTTATATGCATTATCTCACTTTTTTTTTCACAATAAACATGCAAAGTAGCTATGATTATTACCCCTGTTACAGGGTTGGAGAGATTAACTTGCTACTAAGTTTTAAAGATAAGCAGTATGTCCAATTCCATGCTCTACATCACTTTGATAATACTGTCCTCAATGCTTCTTTAAAATCAGCTATACCAAGAAAACATTATGTATTTCTATGGCAAGTAATTGGTAACATTTGCTCTAAAATAGTTTCAAGCCAAAATTGTCTCCTCTGTCCTATATGGAGTGGAGTTCTGGAGTATCAATAGAGTATTTGTCCAAATAAAAGCCATAATTGAAGGTCAAAATAAAGTTGTTGAAATCTGGTGTAATACAGTTTCACACATTCGTGAGTAACAGATGTATTAGAGACATACATCCATTATTTGTATAGAAATTATGCCACTTTGTGCATTATTTACCATAGGGTGTGTATGTATATGTGTGTATATATTTATCTTCAACAGTAGGCCAAAACTAATACAAGTTTCAGATTTAAGGTATATATTATTGTTTAGTCTTACCACTTACTTGATCTCTTTTGAGTTCTAATTTTATTTTTGAAACAAAATGCAGAAAGCTTCTATGATGCTATAACAGTTTATACTAGCATATTTCAATTAAGCACATGAACTAAATAAAGTTTCTCATAACTAGATTTAGTAAATTATTTCCAAATCTCCTTACATAATCTACTCTTAAGAGTTGACTATATTTTAATATCCCAAGAGTAAAAAATAAATACTGTGAATTCCTATTAGAAATGTCTTATAAAATAATATCTTGATACAATTTTCAAAGAAATACTCAATTTTTTACAGAAATATCTTCCATAAAACTCCCTGAAATATTGAAACTGTTTCTAGGTGTTGTATGTTCCAATATCTTCCACATACTTTACAAACTGGTTTTTGTCCTGCTAACCTTTATTACATTATTTCAAGCAAATCAACACCTAGAAAATCACATAATTCAAAAACCCAACTCACAACACACATACACATTCACCGAAAAATACATATAACCAATGTGTTGGGTCTAGTGTTTTAATTATAAGGGACATCTCAAATTATGAAGTAATTACGCTTCAGAACAAATTCTTAAATTTTATGCACATGTATTTTAAGTGTATTTATTCATATGAAATGACTTCTTGGTAAGAAATGCAGTGGTTTACTGTGTAAAACCAAGATGTGTAATCTAGAAAACTTTATTCCCAAATACATATACAGAATAAGTCCACTGCTAATTGATTTTTGCAGTCAGTTTCACTTTTACCTCCAAAATTTAGTAAAAATAATTTATTTAGAAGCAAAAAGAATGAACCATTGCTAGTAAGTATAGGACTTTCTGCATATATCCATAATATAAACAAGAGTTATTACCTGTTGTGTATACTTCTGTATTTCATCCAGAACAAATTCTACTTCTTTTGAGGTTGTTAATGAAGCAAGATTTCCACTAAGATTATAGCAATAAAGTTTTGCATTGTCATAGCTTTCTCTACTGGAATTGATTCTAAGACAAGCATCACCAATATGATTCCATCCTTCTCCACAAAGATGAGCTAGTCAAAAAAAATTATATCTTATTTTTAGATTATCAAAAAGCATTTATATTTTTCAGTTATTTTAGAATTCTAAATACAATTTCTATATTTGTTTAAACAACTTTTAATGATAAAAATTTTAAATATATCAATATAATTTAAAAAACAAAACTTATCTAATAGTTTGGTGGAAAAGAAGAACAGAAGATCCTAATTTTTTTCTTTAATTCTTAAGCACAATATAAGCTATAGCTCTATAATATCTGTTAAAATGTGTTGACTGTTTGCAGGGTTTTTTAGTGTACTGGCATACGGTATGTTAACTAGTAAAATCACTACTGTATTTACATCCCAGGGTCCAGCTTACATTATGCAAGATCACCTTAAAGAAAAATAACCAGCATATAACAAGCAAATTCAAAGTTATTCCTCTTTTCCAAATCTAATTTCCACAGTCAGGTATACTATTTTAATATAAGTTGGGTTCTTTGATTCTTTAATTATACGTGTGGAGAGAGAAGTATCATTTATGTTTAATAAAGAAGCTATAATCTTTGCTTTTTATTTATTTATTTTTAATGTTTATTTATTTTTGAGAGAGACAGACAGAATGTGAGCAAGCAAGCGGCAGAGAAGAGGGAGACACAGAATCCGAAGCAGGCTCCATGCTCTGAGCTGTCAGCACAGATCCCAACACGGGGCTCGAACTCAAACTGCGAGATTGTGACCCGAGCTCAAGTCAGATGCTTAACTGACTGAGCCACCCAGGCGTCCCATAATCTTTGCTTTTCGATGTTTATTTTTAAACAGGTATGCAGGTCTTTCTAACATTTAAACACACTATTCAATAATAGTGGTTGATCCTTATAATACAAGTTGAACTTAAAAGAGTGCCTATTGTCTAAACCATATTTATAAACACATTATAAAGTTATGCTCTAGCATAACTAATTGAGACTGAAGTGCTTCATTAAAACACTGATCTATAAAATTTGACTACATTTTAGTTTCCATACCATATTACATTTATCAGTGCCTTCCGCCCTTTCAGCTTTAGATGGATTGGTACAAATTTTATGGAATTGTTCTAAAGCTGCAATTCTCAAACATTTGGTCTCAAGACCCCCCCTTTTTTTTCTTAAAAATTATTGAGGACCTCACAGATCTTTTCTGTAGGGATTTTTTATCTATTGGCTTTGATCATATTAAAAATTAAAACTGACCATTTAAAAATATATGTATCTATTCACCTAAAATTGGAATTTAAAAATGCATTACAAACATAGTCTTCCATCCTTGGGGTGTTTTTGCCTTTATGCTATACACAGGCCCAAAGGACATGTATCATCAAATTCTCTCCCTGAGGGACAGCAGCCGACAGTTTAGGACAATGGCATGAAAAAAATTAAGATGGCCCAATGAATGAATAGAGGGATGGATAGACAGAGCAGGGATAAAGCAGAGCAAAATGTTCATTGTAGAATCTAGGGTAAGGGTAATGGGTCGGTGTCCTCTCTACCATTCTTTCCAGTTTTCTATATGTTTGAAGATTTTCATAATAAAATATTGGGAGATAATCATTTCAACTTAAAATAAATAGTGTATTTTATTTTACAAGAATTAGAGTATCCAAAACAAACAAAAATTAAAAATAGTGTAGCTGCTGTATATTTTTGCAAATCTCTTTAATGTTGGTTTAATACAAGACAATTGTATTCTCATATCTACTTCTCCAATCTATTAGAATCATGCCTTTAGAAAACTCCAGAGTAAACCCATGACAGAATGAGAATTTAAAAAGCAAATAATATTTTAGTATTACTAGTTTTGACCTCATGGACCCTCTCAAAGAGTCCATAAACAGGGGCCTCCTGTTCTTTAATAACTGCTGTCTTACTGAATTGGGTACCACGAACAGTACCTAGAACACAGTAATCTCTCAATAAACTATAATTGTCATTTAATAAGATTGTTTATAATACTTTTATTTTCTTTTTCAGGCTACACCTATAGCACTTGTCTTCTGGAATCCAAAGTACCTAATTACTTCAAGGAAGCAGTGCAAAAGCTTTGTTCAGTTATGGCTTTTTTTTTTTTTTACCTTACTGAATCAAGGAAGGATTTAAATTTCTTTTGCATGTCTCCTTTTCTGACAAATACCTAGGTGAAAAATCATACAAATGGACACAAATACATGTGTCTTTGAGACTAAACTGAAGTATATGGCTGACCCAAATGTTTTTATGGTTTAGGCTTTTATAGTATTGAGCATCAACTCAGCTTCAGAGTTAAATGAGAAGCAGTAAATTTTTAAAATGCGTTTAGTGAGATAAATGCAAATTTCCGAGTTTATATGAGATCAATGAAAAAATGCAATTCACAAATGTTCCTAGAAAAGTGCAACAGGGGGCGCCTGGGGTGCTCAGTCAGTTAAATGTCCGACTTTGGCTCAGGTCATGATCTCACAGTCGAGTTCAAGCCCCACATCGGGCTCTGTGCTGACAGCTCAGAGCCTGGAGCCTGCTGCAAATTCTGTGTACTCTCTCGCTCTGCCCTTCGCCCACTCATCCCTGTCTCTGTCTCTCAAGAATAAATAAACGTTTAAAAAAATTTTTTTAAAGTGCAACAGTATAGACAGCGTCCTCTATTTACAGCATTCACTTCCTTGAGACCAGCATAGGGAAAAACAAACTATACCTAGTTGGTTGCTTAGTAAATATGAACGTAGAACACAGGAAGTTAGTTTATAATGCATTTTATATTGTATTTGTTGTATGGTATTTATTATTCTCCACAGAAATAGCCTGGCCAAGTGGAGCCCTTATACCAAATCAAAATTCTTTCCTGGGCAATGTGTAGATAACCACTTATTTTTCCAAACTTCCACTGGCAATCAAATTCTCTTCTTCTTAAAGCAATATTCCTTTAAACATATACATTTATCTGTGTTGTCAGCACAGAGACCAAGATGGGGCTTGAACTCACGAAATGTGATTATGACCTGACCAAAATCAAGAGTCAGACACTTAACTGACTAAGTCACCCAGTTGCCCCTTGTGTCCAAGATTTTTAAAACAACATTGTAAGTATTTTTACTGATCTACATGTTGATTTTAGCATTTAACACTCAGATATCAATGTTACTTTCAAGTTTAATATCACCTCACTATTGCTTCTCAAAACCTAGCAGTTCATTAATATTCTCTATTTTTTTTCAAAGTGAACACACACATGCATGTATCCCGTTTAAAAACTTTAAATGTCAGTATATAAACAAAACCTAAAATTTACATAAACATTCTAGAATCTTAATGGTACTTTTGAAGGCAATCTATTTTTTATTTTATTACATGAACTTCCAAGCATGACATAAATCCTATGATGCAATTTTCAAGGACGTTTTAGAATTACGTAAGTTAGAAATTTTTCTCTGAAAAGTATAACAAAACAATCAAAAACCATGGAATACAGAAAAGCAAAACACTGAACTGAAATAAAACACCCAGTTAATAGTTACACCTGCCATTTACAAACCATGCAACTTTGAACAAGTCCCTAAACAATGTATGTCTCACTTACCTGTATAACAAGAAGATGGAACTGGTTTAAGTATCTATATTACTTTTTGATTTTCTAATTTTATCTCTTATATTTAAAAGGAAGAGTACTCAGGGTTTACTAAGAAGAATGATACATGTAAAAAATAAATTAAAATTGCTTTTTTGAATGGACTTTGCTCTGCTTTACATAACTTAGATTCTCATTAAATCATATAAAACTTATTATAAATGTTATAATTTATAATAAAAAGTAGTAAAAATAGTTCCCAGAATTTCAAAGATAAGAAGCAAATCAAATAGATCAAATGTTAACATTTATTAAAATCTGGATATTAGCCTGAGTGCTTATTATTTTCTATATTTTTAAGACAGAATTTTTTAAAATTAAAAAAAGATTCTGATCAAGTCAATAGTATTATTATAATAAATAGAGAAATCATGAACATCTTAGAAGAACTGGAAGGAAACATACAAATTATTTTTATGGAAACAATGCTATTATTACTCCAATATTATCATTTATTTGAAACTGGAATGTCTTAGTTAATGCTCTTTACTATAATGGTATTCATCTGTAGGCTATAAAATTCATTTACCGGACTGAAATCTTTACCTGGTAAAGCCTGGCATTCTTGCTGTCGCTGATCCCACTGGCAATTCAAGTTTAGCGAACAGCTTTTACAGCTGGTAAGTTTGTTACAAATCTGCTCATTTCTCACATGACATTTGGTATAGTTTTTCACGGACTAGAAAGTTAAGAGATAAAGCATGTTATTTTTTACCTCTGTATAGCAATGATTTTTAAATGTCAATGTATATATAAATCACCACGTGAATTTTAAAGTTCATATTTCTGGGGTGCCTGGGTGGCTCAGTCGGTTAAGCGTCCGACTTCGGCTGGGGTCATGATCTCACAGTTTGTGGGTTCAAGCCCTGCATCGGGCTCTGTGCTGACAGCTCAGAGCCTGGAGCCTGCTTTGGATTCTGTCTCCCTCGCTCTCTGCCCCTCCCCCGCTCATGCTCTGTCTCTGTCTCTGTCTCTCTCTCTCTCAAAAATAAACATTAAAAAAATAAAAATTTTAAGTTCAGATTTCTAACCCCAAATCCAACTCTACTGAATCAGAATCTCTCTTACTCATTTCTTTAAACTATAACTGCTGGAACTAGAATATATGCTTATTGGAAATAATTTACAATTTCCACAATCTGAAACAGAAACCACCAAATGAAAACCTACTCTATTAAATCTGATAACAAGCTTCCAATTCAATAAATAAGGTCAATGCAGAGTCATTTTTCTTAATGAGCACATGGAACAAAATTCTAGTTGTAATAAAACTATCACGCACTAAGTAGAAATGATAAGTAGTAAAAATTGAAGAGATGATAAACATAAATTATTTTCTCAATAATTCAAACTAATGTTACTCTCACAGACACTAAATAATAATTTTGGTCAACTGACATTTCTCCTGTATCTGTCATGTTTCTTTTAAGGTGACTGCAAAGAAGCTGAAGTTACACTTTGATCAATCCTACTATATACAGCGTAATCATACGTCAACTAAATCCCAGTATGAAGAGATTAAAGATTAAAGGTCAAAAAAGAAAAAAATGGGCAACATAGGAACTCTGCAGGTAGTTCCCTACACACACCAAGATTCAGATACTTCACATGATAGTATTAATATGATAAAAATTTTTGGCTCAATTCTTTCCATGACTCTTGAGAAAAACCACAAAGGACTTTAATGCTGCATCTGTGCTCCACTTCAATCTTCATACATACACACACACACACACACACACACACACACACACACACACACACATAAATACTCACCTCAAGCTTTCTAATGTAACAGAGCTAAATATTTCTTTTCAGTCAATAAAGTTAACAGTTAAAATTTACTTATAACTATCCCACATATAAAAATGGTTAAAGCAGGGTGCCTGGGTGGCGTAGTCTGTTAAGGGTCAGCCTCTTTTGCTTTCGGCTCAGGTCATGATCTCATAGGTTCATGAGATCCAGCCCTGTACTAGGCTCTGTACTGACAGCACAGAGCCTGTTTGGGATTCTCTCTCCCTCTCTCTCTGCCTCTCCCCAGCTCATTCTCTCCCTCTCTCTCTCTCTCTCTCTCTCTCTCTCTCTCTCTCTCTCTCTCTGTCTCTCTCTCTCTCTGTCTCTCAAACAAACTTTAAAAATGGTTGAAGCAACTTTTATCATCTTAGACAATTTAAATGTCACCCACCAAACATTTATTTATAAACTAGAGTCATTTCCCATGTAAAATACATTGCAGTCACCTCCATTCCAGAGGTGTTAATTTCTGTAGAGCAAATTACATATACTATAAGGTAACAGATAAAAAGTAACTAAATAGTAATTAATGTTCAGCTTTATTCATCCTAAGAAAATCAGAGAAGATATTTTTTATGTTTTTAATGTTTTTATTTATTTTTGAGAGAGTCTGAGTGGAGGAGGGGCAGAGAGAGAGGGAGACAGAGGATCTGAAGCGGGATCCGGCACCCAGGGCAGCAAGGACAATGTGGGGCTCTAACTCACGAACCAGGAGATCATGACCCAAAGTGAAGTCCAATACTCAACTGACTGAGCCACCCAGGTGCCCATATTTTTTTTAAATCTCACATTATTTAACCACCACATTTTCATTCAGAACATATATACTTTTTATTGTTACTTTTTCTAATTCGTAGCTTTGTTTTCATATGGAATATAAATCTTAGCACTATTCTATATGATAATTAGAGTATAGTCCGAAACATTTTTCAGCTAATTGAAAAGAAAAACAATTACTTGAATCATCTGGTAAATAGAATAACCTATAAAAATGACAGAATGATGGAACAACTGAATAAAAGGAAGAATAACTATTTCATGCCAGTCTTCAGACTAACAATGGCATCGTTAGAGTCACCTTCCAAATAACTGCTCTTCATTACAAACAGTATATTCATCTGCTGACACTGGACCAATATAATAGATGAAATCACACACGGGGCCAATTTAATCAATGATGAAAGAAAGCTGACTGTTATTCTGAAACATGGCTGGTATTTTTTGGCCTAACGAACCAGATAAACAATCAGGATATTTGAGCTGTTAGTGCACAAAGTATGCAAGATGAAGTAAATACGACTAAATAATGAAATAGGGTATCAACGGACATCATTACACTAAAATCTCACAGACCTTTCTGTAACCATTAGCATTTGGTTTAGCTTAATCACCAGACCTCTTTATAAAACCGTCTAAAAGACGTTACATCAAAGTCTAAATTACAAGTGAGTGCCATCTGCTCACTTATACTATTACATCCAGTGCTTTCCTTATTAACATAGCATTATAAAAAATAAAATATAAACTAAAAGGTCACTCTATGAAAAGACTACTTGATAGCAATTTGCATAACACAATTTTTGAGATCGTGTATTTTCATTTAGCGTAAATGTCTAAACACAATGTCGAAACCCAGGGCTGTCCAACAAAGCTTGAAACACAATATGCTTGCAATTTTTATTTAATAACATTCTCCATTTTAGTCCCTTATTCCCATACTTTATTTTACTTAACTCCTATATCCACATTACTCACTAAAATAACCCCCATTAGATGAATATTAATACAAATATAAAAAATAATTCAAATTTTCAAAGCAGAGTCATACCATACTAACATTAAAACTCAAATAAAATTGAAGTATATCTGTTATCAAACCAACTTATATTCCTGGTAAGTATATACCAACACAATATGTATGAAAAAAAGGTTTCAGTCAGGTAAGTCAATAACTGAAAAGTTTCCTCCATTTTAATTTTTGAATGTTATTTTAGAATAGAATCATAAAGCAAATATTTTGAAATATGACTATATACTGAGGAAAATTTTTTGATGATACAATAAAAATTTCTCACTTAGTTTTCAAACTCCCTTTTCTTTACCTTTTACGTCTGCATGCTATCTTAAAAAACAGGTCAATACTTTTGGTGATTAATAAAAATTCAGAAAAAGAAGTATGTTATATTTAGTTGAAAATTTGTAAGCACATTATATAGTTATTTTAGCTGTAGCCCAGTAAGAGAATCTTTAGTCCTACCACACACAGTTTTTAATCCCTTAATCTTATACTTGTTAATACTTTTTAAAATTTTTCTTTCAATTTGTTGACGTCTTCTTCAAAACTTGGGACATTTTGATTCTACCCACTTAAAAGGTTAATTTCTGCTGCTTTTAATCCATTTTCATCTACCAAAAACGTTAATTTTATAATTTTTTCCAGTTGTCTACCAAAGTACGGTTTCTTAAACTCATCACTATTGACACTTGGAGCCAGATAATTGTTTTCGGTGGGAGAGTTCATGCATTACAGAATGTTAACAGCAACCCTTGACTCTATTAGATGCCACTTGTGACAACCAAAAATGTCTACACACGTTGCCAAATATCCCTTAAGGCACAAACTGCCTCTGGTTGAGGACCACTGACCTAAAGACAGATAAAAGGCAACTACCCTTGTCAACCTCAGGTTAAACTTAAACACAAAGCATGTAAACAAAACATCAGACCACACCACTCTTGTGCACGTGCATGTCTGACAAAAATCCTATGGAAATAATTTTTATACTCATATACTTGTTTTTATACTTATTACCTATATGATCCTACGTCGATCAACACAGAAGACTACATTTAAAATTACAGTCTTTTTTTAATTTTTATTTATTTTGCAGGGGGAGGTGGGGCAGAGAGAGATGGAAACAAAGGATCTGAGGCGGGCTCCGTGCTGACAGCAGAGAGCCCAACACGGGGCTCAAACCCACAAACCATGATCATGACCTGAGCTGAAGTCGGACGCTTCACCGACTGAGCCACCCAGGTGCCCCTATAGTTTATTTTTAAAAGACATAGGAGGAAGTAAAAGTTCCTGAAATCAAAACAGAATCTGACAAATTTTAGCAAGAAACTAGAGTCGATTTACAACATAGCACAGCAGTGGTTCCTTACACACTTCCTAAGTGTGTTGATGTGCAAAGTGCTTTCGGTACCAAATGGTAGGCTAATGATTAGAAATTAGAAATGGTAAGAAATGATGAGAAAGCAGCCATGTTAGCTACATCACCATTTACCCCTAAATACTAACCACACTGCAGTTACTGTTTGCTGAAATACACTTCTTCTCGTCACACCACTGGCACCCGTTTGTATTGGCAGTGCAGCTGGCACAATCCGCGTATCTGTAACATCTGTCATCAGGAGCAGCTGCGACGCAAATGGGAGACGAACACATCAGGATGAGAAAGGAAATGTCACACTTCTCGATTCACACATTTTTAATGTTTAAGAATCACTAAGACTTTTTACAACGTAAATATGGCCATCACCATCAAAATAACTTCTTCAACATGAAGGTAACTCTGTAGTTTAATTGTATTTACAAGTTTTGAGATACCTGCCACTCTCATTTTAATTATTCAATCCACCAAGATCCTACAGCCATTTAAAATTTATCCATTATGGAGGAGGAAAAAGACTTACAGGTATTTTACTAGAAAAAAGCATTACTAACATTTAAAAGAAACATTATAATAAATACACATTGTTTATCATTCTTCATAAAGATATTTAGAGACATCTGAGTTATCACAGACTAACAAAACTTTCTAATGTATTATAAAATACATAGCTAATTATAGCATGAAAAAATGCATAAAACCCCACCCATCTGAAGAAAACTGGACAATTTTTATTCAAATCATTTATTCATAAATATTTACTAGTAATGTTTTGCATTTTATTTATTTATTCAATAGTTTATAAAAAGTATTAAACTAAAACATTAGTCATCAAAATTCTAGAAAATCTTTGAGATCTGTGGTTGGCTTGGCAATATTAAAGAAGAAAAAAACTACCAAATACAGAATAAATTATTTCACTTTATTTCTTAGAAACACAGTATTTTAATTTTTTTTAATGTTTGTTCATTTTTTGAGACAGAGAGAGCATAAGAGGAGGAGGGGCAGAGAGAGAGGGAGACACAGAATCTGAAGCAGGCTCCAGGCTCTGAGCTGTCAACACAGAGCCCAACACAGGGCTTGAACCCAGAAACTATGAGATCATGACCTGAGCTGAAGTCGATGCTTAACTGACTGAGCTACCTAGGCACCCCAATAACACAATATTTCTTAGAGTATACTTTATTTATTTTTTAATGTTTATTTATTTTTGAGAGAGAGAGAGAGAGAGAGAGAGAGAGAGAGAGACAGATCATGAGCAGGAAGGGTCAGAGAGAAATGGAGACACAGAATCTGAAGTAGGCTCCAAGCTCTGAGCTGTCAGCACAGAGCCAGACACGGGGCTCGAACTCACAACTGCGAGATCATGACCTGAGCCAAAGTCAAGAGCCAGATGCTTAACTGGTTGGAGCTACCCAGGCACCCCAGTTTTCAGCATTTTAAGGTACATGAACTCGACAAGAAGCATGGTGGGGAAGATGGGCACCTATGTAACTAACTCCAACACTAGCCTGAGAGCTGTGTTAAGGCAGCAATGTAAAGGAAGTCCAGGTGGGCAAAGGGAAGGGAAATGTTTATCCCACTGAAACAATTCATGAAGGAGGTTGACATTTTTTTTTAATATTTATTCATCTTTGAAAGACAGAGACAGAGCATGAGTGGGGGAGCGGCAGAGAGAGAAGGAGACACAGAATCCAAAGCAGGCTCCAGGCTCTGAGCTGTCGGCACAGAGCCCGACCTGGGGCTCGAGCTCACGAACTGTGAGATCATGACCTGAGCCAAAGTTGGACGTTTAACTGACTGAGCCAGCCAGGTGCCCCAGAAAGAGTATACTTTAAAACATTTTTTACTTATATAGTTAAATAGTACATACATATATATGACCAGGTTACTCATAAAATTTTATATGTGTAATAATACATATAGAATTAAAAAGAGAAATCTAAAAAGGGCTAATAAAAAAAATTAAATTATTAAGCATTGCTACATTCAAACATGAAAATTCTTAATTAAAGGACTATGAATTTTTAATTTCTAAAAGCTATAGATAATTTTTTTGGAAATAGAAATTATCTTTTTTTTGTTTGTTTTTATAATTTATTTTATTTTTTTAAATTTACATCCAAGTTAGCATATAGTGCAACAATGATTTCAGGAGTAGATTCCTTAATGCCCCTTACCCACTTAGCCCATCTGGTTGTTCTCTAATATTTAAGAGTCTCTTATGTTTCCAACCCCCTCTCCATTTTAAGTTATAAGGAATGCTTATAAGCAAAATGCATTACAACTTCTAGCCAAGTAAAGAAGCTTTATGCCAGAGGGGAGGGGAAAAAAAAAACTTTACCTGTTTTAGGAGGGCATTTTGCTCTAAGGATATTATTAGTATTCCCAGATTCCCAAGATTCACAGTGATTTTTATTCCAAATACATTTTATTCCTGGACCAGCATTCTTACAAAGTTCTTCATCTCTGAAAGCCTTGCAGTTTGGAGGCTTGTAAACAAGGATATCATTAAGGAGTACACTAGAGAATCCTCCAAATATATACATGGACCTATTAAAAAAACAGAATATTAAAGAAACAATATTAAGAAAACTCTAATGAATTAGTTTCAAAAATAAATTTAAGTATACATTTTGCATTTCATCAAGGAAGCAATTTTTTTAGAAAGAGAAAGTGCTATACATGGATAAGATACGCTTTAGAACTGCTATCTAGAATTATAATTTTTGAATACTGACAATGAATTTAGATATTAGGTACAGAGTCTTTCTTACAGTGTTTTACCATCCTCTTTTAAAATAGTAGGACCAAGAGTAAAACAATCAAAAAGATATTCAAAATTTTAATTTGGAAAGGAAAATCCAGACAATTATTAAATTAATTCAACTACCAGGGACAAAGAAGTTTGACATGCCTTCAAAAGAGCATAATTTTAACTTCAATTAATTTAATTTCAATATTATTAACATAATAAATAGAAAAAGATCAGAAAATACTTCAGTAGTATCTTTTATTACTTAGAAAGTAAAATAAAAGTCAATATAACACAATATTTCAACAAAGAAGGGTAGGGTGTTATGTGTAAACTCTGAATTTCATTTGTTACTATTCTGAAAGCTAACTGATACCAATTACAGAGTTTCATTGTGGTTAACTTCTACCTGCTTTTAGTATCATATTGAAGAAGTTTTACAAAATTAGAGTAAGGTGGTGATAAAATGAACTTACAAGAATGTCATTATGAATTACAAATTTTAAGCTAATGAATGAGCTGGCATAGTTTCCTGCCACATTACCAAATTTTGCTATAGAAATAGAAAAATAATACTAACCTAAAGGAAGAAAGTAACTTAATGCTCGTCCCATCCCAAATCTCAAGGGATATAAAGATAGTAAATCCCAGAGAGGTAAAGGGACTTGTCAAAAAGCATGCATTTAATGACAGAACTAAAATGAGAATCTAATTCTTCTCCCTTTCCTTGTCAAAAATCGTGCATTTAATGACAGAACTAAAATGAGAACCTAATTCTTCACCCTTTCCTTGCTCTCCTTGTTAGAAATATGGGGCTATCCTTTCTATCATTTTAGTTTGATCTTTTTAAAAGAAGTCATTCTTTGTCTGATCTCTACTAAAAGGAAAGAAGGCAGGATGAATTTTTTAAAAGTATCTGAAGTTTTATCTCAGCACTCTTTCTTCGCTCCCCTTTCTCTTAAATATATTTGAACACAAAGGAATAAAGGATATGGTTAACAAACCAAAATGTATTCCATGGTAGACTAGGGATACCTAATGCAATTAAGTACAAATAATATTTCCTTTTAAATAGTAACAGAATATGAGGATAGTACGACTGATAAATATATGCCTTTTACCCATTAATGACAACTGCAGAGTGTCCAAATCTGTTGACATCTCTATGAAGATTTGGTTTCGGTAATATTTTCCATTCATCACAAGCTAGAAAAAAAGAGAATGGCAAAAAAAAAATGAAATAAAACAATAAATTAAGACAAATACTATAAAATAATCGTTGGTCAAATTAAAGACACAATAATTACAATTAGGAAGCCTTTCATTAATTTGCCATGACCTACAATTTAGTATCATAACTCAACTAACATCATTCCTTAAGTAAAAATAACTTCTACATAAAATTCCCACAAATAAATTTAAGTGTATGAGAACAGCAAAATTGAAAGGAAAGAATGAGGTTAACTTTACATTGGAGGATAATTTCAAAGACATATCTTCATTAAACAAACAGAGGTTCATATAGTAAATTACATGAATTGTCAATACTAAATAAACCTATTAGAAAGTTAAATTACTAAATCAAATTGTATATGCATGCTTATTACAAAATTAAATGAAATATATAATATTTAGTGAAATGCCTAAAAACAGAATCATCAAAAGAAAATATTTAAATCATTTCAACCATCTGATATTTCAAAATAATAGTGTTCATTTTATGTAAAATAAAGTAACTTCTGTTGCAAAAAAGAATAGAAAAAAACCTAAATAATTCATGAGCTATATAAAAAATATGGGAAAATGGTTAAAGAAAACTGTGTATTATTTCAATATAACCTAGCCTCAAGCTAACATAGCTTTTGAGATGTTAAGTGATTCAGTTTTCAGTGACATTCTCGGGACAGTGTTTTAGATTTCATCTTCTTAGACATGACATATCTAAAGGCAGACATTGATATTTAATAAAAGTACATACATGTAAAAGCTTTTAAAAACAAATTTTATTTTTAGGTAGTATAGAAGCCTTTTTGGAACAAGAAAATAAAATACAGTTAGTTGTAAAAGTTAAAGTTGTAATAAATTGTTTTCCTATTTATGTAGTTATGTCTATAACACTAGGAATAAAAGAATAATTCGGTTTTATTTTAATGTTACTACTAATTAAGATCAAAGAAGTTAGAAAAAACAAAATCAAAGTTTAGAAAATGAAACTAGAAGACTAAGAGCAATAACATACATCTTGAATTTTATGTCCCAAAGTCTATTCCAAAGAACATAAATCCTCCCCACAAAAGAGGGTATTCTTTAGTTCGTATAATCTGTCTTTAGTTCACAAAATACATCTGCCTATTATATACTCTCAAAAGACAAAGTAGACATACAGAAGTCTAGCTATACCTAACACAGTGTTTTCCCAATATTATATCCACAGAAGCACTTTTCATGTAATACTTTTCACATTAATATTCCCAAGAGCCAATGCTCTCGATATCACATTTTGGGAAATACTATTAAAGAGGCCTATATATAGGATTAATAGTCTGCCAAGTTTGCATGTTCATTTAAGAAGAGTGCTTACATGTGTATAGTACTATAAAACTTCCAAAGTGCATTCATATACATAATTTTAAAATTATCTTTATCAGAATCCAGTGAAGTTGACTGAGCAAGTATTATAAGTTGGAAATGAAAAATTAGATCTAGGAAAAGTTAAGCAATTTGCTTAAGGCCCAGCTGATTACCTCTGATTTTCTATAAATTATGTCTATAAATACTTGATATTTAAAAGTGTACTTGTAGCAAATTCTGAAAGATTGTTCCCATTTGGAAAGAAACGGTGACCTGTAAAATGCACAGGCTTTGAGAAAAAAAGAGATGGAAATGTTAGAGACAGATAGATTTCAATAATTCCACCCAACCCCAACACTCGCGCACACACACACAGACACACATACACACACAGCAAGTGATTTACAAATTGTATTATTTGTAGAATTCCAACAACAGAATTAGAAACCTGAATATGCTTCAAAGAAATGAAACAAAAAAGAGATCAAAGAGAAAGACTGCCAGATACTAGTTTGTAACAAAAATCTTCAAAGAAGAATCTTTAAGATCATTTGGAAGCATCTGGAGTCTAGAAAATAGTGACCCAACAATCTGAGCTTACCTATATCTAAAGGATAAGTAGAGGCGCCTATGTGGCTCAGTTGGTTAAGCATCTGACTTTGGCTCAGGTCATGATCTCGTGGTTGTGAGTTCAAGCCCCCTGTGGGGGCTTTGCACTGACACCTCAGAGCCTGGAGCCTGCTTCAGATTCTGTGTCTCCCTCTCTTTCTGCCTCTCCATCCCTCCCTCCTTCCTCCTCCTTCTTCTTCTTCATTTTAACCATGCCATGGCATTCCATATTATGATTATACCAAAACACATTTGTCCTTTAAAGGTCATATAGACTTTTTCTTTTTCAGATTTTTTCCTACCACAAGTCATGTTGGTTTTGGCTCATTGTTACACAAGTTTTCTTTTGCACGTTTTGAGAGTTTCTCCAGGTAGACTTCTAAAAGGAAAATTACTAAGTTTAAACAAAGACACAAGTGCAATTTTACTAGGTTTTGCCAATTTACTCCCCAAAGTAGGTGCACTGACTCAAATTCACACCAGCAGTGCATGGTGGCTCTTCTTATCACATTTTTTTCCGTTATGTATCTCTCTCAGACTTTTAAATTTTTACCAATCAGATAATGGTTTCATTTCTTTTCTAGTTACTGGTGAGATGGAGCACCTTTTCTTTCACATTAGTAGGTCATTTGTTTTCACTCTTCTATAAAATCACTGTTCAAGCCTTTGCCCATTTTTCTATTTGAGTTTTGTTCTGGGCTTTTTAATAAATATTTTATTTTTAAATCATCTCTATACCCAGCATGGGGCTCGAGCTTATAACCCCAAGATCAAGAGATGCATGCTCTTCCAACTAAGCCAGCTCAGGTGCCCCAAGATTTTTGTTTTTTTAATAATTTTAACAATTCTTTATTAAATGTTCTAAATATAAATCCTTTGTTGATTATATGCACTAATATATACTCTCCTCTGGCTGTGATTCGCCTTTCCATGTAGTTTATGGAGTCTGATTTTACAAAAGTTTATATATAAACTAGGTCAAATTTACCATTTCTTCATGATTTATTCTTTTTATTCTTAACTCAAGATTTTACAGATAATCTCCAATTTTCTTCTAAAGGTTGGATGCACAGTTTGTCTTTTACCATTTTGATCTTCAATCCATTTGGAATTTATTTTCGAATATATTCCAGGGATCTAGTTTAATTTTTCCCACATATCATATTTCCCAGATCTTCCTATGTATTAACATATACCAATCTTCCCAGAACCATTATTTTAACATTTACGCCTGACCCACTAATTTGTGACTTACCTAGTTTCTGTACTGCTATGTTATGTTCTTATTTTGCTTGTTTTTAACCAAAGATATGAATATGCAAATGATAAAGGTCAAATAATCCCACAAGGTTTATCACAAAAACTCTCATGCTCATATCTTCCCAATGTCTACTCCTGAATCACAGAGGTAAGCACTTTGAATTCTAAATAAAAAACTAGACAATACGTTTTTATATTTATCTTCTTATTCTAAATGGCATACTTGGTTCTTAATTTCAGATAAACTGACTTTCTTCTTAGAAAGATGAAGATTTAACTCTTATGCAGACAAACACATACATACATCCCACTCCCTCCATCCTCCTCGCATACTTAACATTTTATTTAGACCAATATTCAGGATTTATTACATATTATTCACAGATGAGCCATGCAGCATATTATAATTACATTTTATTCTTAAACAACCTTTTATTTTCCCTGCAAATTATTTTTTTTGGCTTAGGTTTCTATATATCTGCTGCTAATTCATCCTCAACTCTTTCCTAGATGTGTATACGTTTTTGCAATATTTCCTAATACACCAAGCTACCTAGCAGTTTCATTTACTTTTTGAAGACATCCCTACTAAAACTCCATCTTTCTTCTCCAATTCAAACTTATCTACAGGGCTGCTGCATCATCCTAATGATTCTCTGCACATTTCCTCTCTATTAACTCTATTTCTTGAATTTGAATTTTTATCAATTGTTATGTTTGTTTAATCAAATTCATCAATAGGAGACATCATTCTATAGCTTCCAGAGAAAGTGTACATCGGAAATAAATTTTTGAGATGCTATAATTCTGAAAGTGATTTTATTCCACTGTAATACTTATTATTTGATTGTGCTTGGAACTCTAACTTGGAAAGCATTTTCAGATTTTGAAGGTATTATTCTCCTATCATCGGGCTTTTGGTTTTGCTTTTGTAAGACCCTATACCACTGAGTCCCACAACTTATTAGGACTATTTCTTTTCTCTGTATATAAGCTTTTAGGATCTTCTTTCAATCTCCACTTTTTATGATGGGTTTTGCTGTCAGTATGTTCTGGGGCTTCATGAAATCTTTCATTCTGAAAACTCATGGACTTGGAGCCTGGATATTTTTCTTGAATTATTCATTTGATAATTTCCTTCTCATCTAAAATTTTGTTTTTTATTTTTGCCACCCCCAATTAATCAGACAGCAAGTTTTCTGGAATAATCATTTAAATTTTTTATCTTTTATCCTATCTTACATCTGTCCTTTGTTCATAATACTTTTGGAACACTCTCCATTTTATCTTAAAATCTGTAAATTTGTTATACTAATTTTAATTTCAAAAGTCCATTTTTTGTTTTCTGAATGATCTATTTTTAAAAGTCACATTTTTACTTCATAAATGTAACATCTTCTGTCCATAAAGATTGAAGTTATAATATCCTTCCAGTATTGTATCAATTTCCTTTGATTTACTTTTTCTTATTTGTTTGATATTTTCATCAGATTTAACAGCATTTTGCAAATGTCTAAGTGATAACTCACTGCCCTTCCAAATTGAAGAGTGAAGCAAAACAAAACTGTTTGGAAATTTTGTGCTTGGCCAAGACATATTGTTGACTGCTGGAATACTTTTTGTTTGTTTATTGACATATAACTAATATACAACACTAAGTTTAAAGTGTACAACATAATGACTTGACATATGTGTATATATATATATAGAGAGAGAGAGAGAGTGAAATGATTAAACAGTTAGTTTATTAAACATCTATCATCTCACATAGATACCAAAAAAAAGGTATTTTCTTTCCTTAAGAACTCTTAAGATTTACTCTCTTAACAACTTTCATATATGAAAAAGGACTTACATATATATATATATATATATATATATATATATATATATATATCTGTAACATATATATATATATGTATATATATATATATATATCTGTAACATATATATATATGTTACAGATATATATATTACATTTACATTATACATATATGTATACATAATGTATACATATATACATTACATTACAGTATATATATATATATATCTGTAACATATATATATATGTTACAGATATATATATTACATATATATACATATATATATATATTACATATATATATAAGGACTTTGCACAAGTGGGACCATTTCAGTTGAATACCTCCAAAGGTCAGTTTTTGTACATGCTTTCTCTTGGCTTGACAGACTCTTTAAGGTAAATCCTCCAATTTCCTGCCCAGAAACTATAAACCTGGCTAACAGTATTCTGGGCCTAAGTAGAAGAAAGAAACTAGAGGTTTCATTCATAAGCATGTATATTTTCACTTAATCCCGCTGTTTGCAAAATAGTACTGACACCTTCAGCTATGGTCTGGTACTGGGATCAACATCCACAGAAAGTAATACCTTCTCTTTCAGCAGAGTAGAGGAGGAGCAGATACCCATCTGCACAAGTTGAGGAAGAGGATCTGGAGATTTAACAGCCAGTTGTATAGGTTTTTTGGGTTTGGGGGTCTTTTTTTATGTTTATTTATTTTTGAGAGAGAGACAGAGAGTGAGCAGGGGAGGGGCAGAGAGAGAGGGAGACACAGAATCCGAAGCAGGCTCCAGGCTCTGAGTTGTCAGCACAAGCCCAAGGAGGGATCGAACCCCCCAACCTCAAAAGCATTACGAGGCAAAGTAAGATGCTCAACCAGTTGAGCCACCCAGGTACCCCGTATAGGTTTTTAATCAAACTTTCTGTTTCAGGCCCACAAGCATACCCCATTTTCAGAAACACTGAAAACTAAAAAAAAAAAAAAAAAAAAAAAAAAAAAGACATACCATATGAGAGATAACTCCAACTCCAATCCCAAAGATATGGAAAGAGTACTGGGAGCTTGTCCAAGACTATGAAACAGTGCGATTTAACTGACCGGACCACATATCTACTGATCAAATCACATAAATGGGCAAGGTTCAAAACTCAAAAGCATGTGACTTCCAGTTTTATCCACTGAATTTCTTCTTATTAAGGTAATACTTGCTTGCATATTTAAAAAGTGAACATCTCAATTTACTAACCATGCTAAAGATTAGGGAGTTGTCTTCTGACTGTTCTCTAAACCATATTTTTTTCATAAGAGTGTATCTTGAAAAATAGAACCAAGAGTAAAAGATTAATTAACTTGGGTATTTCAATCTAAAGGAAGGAAGACGAAGAATTCATCAAATGCTCTTAACTAAGAATAGAAAAAATATGTAAAATTTGGGTTAATAGATTTAGATAAGACTGAGGAAAAAGGATCATCACTAGTTTAAGCAATCCAACTTAGATGTAATGAAGACCCAATAACACAACAAAAAATATATATAAATAATATAAATAATATATACATAAATATAAATAAATATATAATAATATAAATATATTAATAATATATATAATAAATATATTATATTGACTTATAATATATTTATTTATAATATAAATAATAAATATATTATAAATAAATATATATATATATAAATATATATAAATACGGATATAAAACTGAATAAGACTGAATTCCTGCCCTCAAAGAATAACAATAGGACATGATAAGTATTAACAGACATATATAAAGAGTGCCAAGGGAGCCCCCTCCAAAGAAAAGAAAAGCACATAGTTGCTCCTAATAGTTAACTGTTTTTAAAAGTGACTATGATAACATTATATAAAATTCACTGAAGAATACATAAAACCTTTATAGTGTTTTTAAATGGGTAAAATTTCATACAATAAATGGTCATGACCTTTTACTTAATAAAAATAATATGCTAAATGCTTATCAACGCTATGTAATATTTAATTCTGAAAACAACTCTTAGGAGTAAATATTTTTGTCACCATGTCATAAAGAAACAGTCTGTAGATTTGGTAACTTCCTTAAAGTCATTAAATGGCAAAGTCAGTATTCAAAACCAGATCTTAATTACTGCATTATACTGCCTCACTACATCATCAAAATATCCTTTTTAATATAAACATTACTTTCATTAAAGTAAAATAAAACAATAGTTTTAAAGTACACAAGTCCCTGAAGAAGAGAACCAATACAGTACAGTATTAATATTTTAATTATACATGAGAATAATTAAATCAGACTAATAATAATGAAACATAATTCTACTTGGAGAAGTTTGTTGCCTTTTAGCATATATGGTAGTAAAAGGTGAAGGCTTTATTTATTACTATCTGCAAGACATCACTTTCAATTATAACAAAAGTTATATACATTGGTGTTATTTAACAAATCCAGTACTCTTCCTTCAGGCCCATTGTAAAATTAAAGTCCCACACTTCCTAGAAGTTGGATGTGATAATATGACTTGCCTTAGCCAACAAAATGCAAGTTAAAGTGACACTTTTATTTCTGGATGGAACCACTGAATTACGAATGAAAGACAAATCATTTTCATCCTGGATCCCTAAGTGATGACAATAAGCTAGTCTCTCCTGCCAACCAACACTAGCCATGTATCATGAGTGAAAAATTAACTTTCATTGGTCTTAATCTTCTGAAAGTTACAGATCTATGGCGGGCATGGATATGAGATACCTAGATCATTCAAGGAAGGAACTCTTATCTGTGTTGCTGGGACTGCTGTCAGTGAACAGTCATCAGCTGCAAGCTACTTCAGCAATTGCCTTAGCTACCTTTGGGCCACTTCACTCAAGATCTCATCAATTCAAGGATGACCCACATGCAATTGATGATCAACGTGGGTCTTTAAAAGGTCCTGTCACTTTATCCCAACATACAACAACTACGACCAACAATTTTACTTCCAGAGATCCTTGTGTGGTTGACTAAGGTTATCTGTCTAGCATCAAAACTCAACTTTACCCTTTGTCAAATCCTGCCTTCTCCCCTTACCTCTTCCAAGGCATTGATCTTAAGGGTTCTCTCAATGAACATCATGAATACTAAACTCTATCTCAGAGTCTGCTTCCCAAAGAACCCAAACTATGATAGTTGGTACCTGGAGTGATGTAAGAAAAGCAGAAAATAAAATGGAGTTTATGAGCTAAATCACATACTACCAGGCTACCAATGAAAAACCCATCACCGGTGATAGGTGTAACACAAAAAGCCGTTGGCACAAGATGGCCATACCATAATTTACCATGCCAGTGGTAAATAAGGAAGGTATGCCAAAGAAAAGAATACTCTAGCAAGTGTGAAGTATTAGATGTTTGAAAACAGTTAACTACTAATACACTAAAATTGCATGTCTACTGTGTAGCCCTGCTGAGCTCTAGAAAGAGATCACAAAAGGCTGGGAAGGCCAGAGGGCCTCCTTAGTACTATAAACCATTTATAGAGGCTGCCAAATATAGAAGGTCTGCAAATTAAAGAAGGTTTAATTTCAAAGTCAAGGCCCTGCGAGGAAAAGAATAAGGCCCTGACTCATGGGATGGGGACATCTGAATTGACACTCCTGAGAATCTACCCAGATTTTAATTTCCTGAATCATCTGAGACTTCAAATGTGGTCCACTCTACCCTACGTTCATAGATAGTACTCAGCCTTGCTTGAACACAATGCAGGCTTCTCTCCAGCAAGACGTGTGCTCCAGCTCAGAATCTGTTCACACCTTCCCTATTGGTCACTGAGCCAATAATCTCGGCTTAGCATAATTCAGCCAAATACATACTGCAACTGCTATGGAAAGAAAGGGACTATGCCCCAAAGTATCTGTAAGACCTAGACAGCAAATATTGGCCGAAGTTGGGGAAATACACATACTACTAGGTAATAAGGGGAGATCGATCAAAGAGGCCAGAACCTTATATTGGATTAGGGAGAGTTTACTGATTTAAAAGCACTCTCCCAAGATGCAGGATTTATGACTTAACAAGGACCCTAGGAGATGGTGTGAGCTTACCATTAAAATAACCCTTGAAAGGCAACCTACAGAATTATTATATATCTGACCATATATCTTATCATATATCTGATAAGGTGTTAACATACAAAAATATACAAAGAATTCATAGAATTCAGTAGCAAAAAGAAACCTGATTTAAAAAATGGACAGAGGAACTCAACAGATATTTTTCCAAAGAAGACATTCAAATGGCCAACAAGTACATGAAAAGGTGCCCAATATCACTGATTATCAGGGAAAAGCAAATCAGAACCTCAATAAGCTATCATGCATGTCACACATGTTAGAATGGCTGTCACCAAAAGGACTAAAGATATCACATGTTGATAAGAACATGAAGAAAAGGAGACCCTGTGCATTGTTGGTGGGGATGTTAATTTGTACTGTCACTGTTCCTCAAACAGGAAGTTCCTCAAAATATTAAAAATAAAACTACCATATGATCCAGGAATCCACTTATGAGTATATCCAAAGAAAAAACAGGATCTCAAAGAGATATCTGCACTCCCATGTTCACTGCAGCATTATTCACAGTAGCCAAGTATGGAAACAATAAAAGTGTTCATGAATGGATAAAGAAGATGTGGCATATCTATACATTTATGTATGTGTGTGTATATATGTGTGTGTGTCTGTGTGTATATATATGTATATATATATATATATATATTTGCATATGTGTGTATACACATACAAAATGTGTATTCTATACAAAATGGAATACTATTCTGCCATAAGAAAGAAATTCTGCCCTGAAGTTGTGCTAAATGAAATAAGTCAGATAGAGAAAGACAAATACTACATGGTATTTTTCTTTACATGTGGAATCTAAAAAAAAAAAAAAAAAAAAAAAAGTCAAGCTCATGAAAACGGAGTTAAAAAGTGTCTGCCAGGGACTGGGGGATAGGAGAAATGAGGAGAGGTTGGTAATAGGATATAAACTTTCAGTTATAAAATGAACCAAGTATGAGGATTTGATGTATAACATGGTTACTATAGTTGATAGCACAGTATTATATAACTGAAATTTGCTGAAAGAATAAAACTTACTCTAGAAAGTATGCCAAATTAAAAAAATAAAAAGAAAAGAAAAAATCTGTGAGCTTCTGGATGCACTAATTAAACTACATAGGAGGATTGGCATTGACGAGGGCACCTGTTGGGATAAGCACTGAGTGCTGTATGGAAACCAATTTGACAATAAATTACATATAAAAATAAATATATAAATATGATATAAATATAAATTCAGAGTTTGGGGAAAAAACAAGAACTCATTTTTAAAAAATAAACAAAATTGGGGCGCCTGGGTGGCTCGGTCGGTTAAGCGTCCGACTTCGGCTCAGGTCATGATCGCACGGTCCATGAGTTCGAGCCCCGCGTCAGGCTCTGTGCTGACAGCTCAGAGCCTGGAGCCTGTTTCGGATTCTGTGTCTCCCTCTCTCTCTCTGCCCCTCCCCTGTTCATGCTCTGTCTCTCTCTGTCTCAAAAATAAATAAACGTTAAAATTTAAATAAATAAATAAATAAATAAATAAATAAATAAAATAAAAAATAAACAAAATGTGAAATTAAAAAAAAAAAACTACATAGGAGGAATCCTTTCAAATGTATATGTATACCAAATCATTACAGTGTACACGTTGTATATCTTACAATTTTATTTGCCAATTATATCTCAAAAAAGCTAAAAAAGAAAAAGAAGATTCCTAGAAACATGAAAAAATACAGCCCTTGCTAAGTAAAATCAAAATGCTAGAACTGCCATAGAAACGAGTAAAGGCAAGGGACAAAAAGTCCATAAACGTGGGCATTCTTAGTCCATATACTAAGTCATGCCAGAAAATCTACCAAGTCATTATATTTATGGAAAGAGACAGCAGGTATGCCATTTGCCAAAGCCATGAGGAATGGAATGGAGAAAGGGACACTAGAATCAGTAAGAATGTGCTGGCTCTCCTCCACAGGCCAAAGCTGATGGTAGGAGAAACCACAACAGAAATGAACTCACTGATGGAGACAATAGGACAATAGAGCCCAACCGGTGACACTTAACCATCAAAATCCAATCCCCATAGAGGGCAATATTTGTAGTAAGCAGCAAAGTTGGGAGTGTCGGTCAAGACTAACTTATTGAAAATTATGAAGATATTTAATACAATGCAGCATCCCTAGAAGCAAAATAGGCAGCCAGACAGTAGGACAGTAGGACACTACTACCTAACTTATATCAACAGAAGAAATCAAGGATGGATGATCAGGAGGCTGATGGTAGATGCTGCAATAAAATGTCACAACTTATTGCTAAGTTTCTGGAGTTGAGCTATTTTTGAAGTCCAGATTTGATATATTTAAAATCCTGGTACCTAAAAGGAACAACCCTATGATACTACAGCAAGTGTTCATGGTAATAATTCCCCTATTTCTTCATCAAAGGCACCCATGGTCATTTCTTTGAGTAAACTTAACCTAGGGGAAAAGGCAACACAAACATTTCAAGTACTTTTGGACACAGGTCTGAGTTAGCACTGACACCCATAGATATAAAGTGTCATCAGGGCCTCTCTTTATAATAGGGATATATGGCAAGGAGATAATTAATGATATCCTGGCCAAGGTCCTGTTCAAAATGAGTCACTACATCTGCAGGCCTGTGCAGTGGTCATGCCCTGCATGTTTCTGGCAAATGGCACAACACTGACATTGGGTCCTTGATTATCACAGTGGAAAAGATCAAGTGGAAACTTCTGAAACAACTACCCCCTGGATAATATATCTTAAACTAATGTTACATTCCAGGGAGTGTGGGTGGCAGGAATTAGTATTACCCTCAAGAATCTAAAGAATGCAGGGATAATGGACCCCATCAAATCTCCATTCAAATCACCAGTCTAGGCTCCACAAACTAAACAAAGCCTGGAAGATGACAAGAGCCTACTAGTAACTAGTAGCCCAAATTGCAGGCACTATGCAAAATGCGTCTCTTTGCAAAATGGCCATTTTTAGCAAATGTGTTCTTTGCTAACACTATCAAAAAAAGGATTAAAAACAGTTTGCCTTTATATGGAATAGAAAATAGTATACATTCACAATTTTGCCTCGGGATCAGTCTCCCTCCTTTTGTCATAACACGGTCAGAATACATTTGGTCCTATTGGACATCTTGCAGAATGTTACATTGTTCCACTACCTTAATGACATCATTCTAACTGTGCCAGATGAGTAGGAATGACTAAGACAATGGAGGCCTTGTTAAGACATATATGCTTCAAGGGGTGGGAGATAAAATCTATAAAGATTCAGATTTCATATTAGTAAAATATTTAGGGATCCAGTGGTCAAGAACATGCTAAGACAGCTCATCTGAACTGAAAGACCAATTACTACATCTTGCAACTCCCGAGAAAGGCAGAAAACAAACCATCTGGTAGGTCTCTTTGGATTCTGAAGGTAGCGTATTTCAGTCCTGGAAATACTACTCCAACCCACATACTGAAGAACATGAAAGGCTGCCAGCTGTGAGTACATGCTAGGGTAGGGAACAGCTCTGCTATAGGTTCACCTACACAGGTACACAGCCCTGAAGTTAAGGTTGCATGACCCAATACAATTATGGCTATTGGTGGTGGCACTGTTGGAAAAAGTAGCACATGAAAATACAGAAAGTTCCAGTGAACAAATCCCAATGCAGACCCCATACACATGTCAAAGGCCATGCCATCCATGGTGGAAAAGTTTATACTCTTATTTCTCCCACATTATTTGGTCCTGGTAGAGATGGAGTCGGTGACATGGGTTATCAAGTGACCATGTGTTCAGAGTTTCATATCATGAGCTGGCTCTTTTACCAAGAATAGTAAGAACATAAAAATGGAAGTGGCACCCAAGAGCAAGCATGAGCAAAATCACGATGCACAAACAATGTGCATGAACCGGTAGCTCAGACCCCATTTTACCTACAAGTGTTACACCAACACCTGTTATCTTACAACCGTGGTCATATGAAGAATCCTCTATGCCCAGATACCAAGAGGAGAAAAATGTAAATATTTCAGCCTGATATGTGAGCACAAGTCAAAAGTAGACATCACATAGACAGCCTCACTTCGGAGTGGCCTCGAAAAACAGTGAAAAAGGAAAAAACCTCCCAAGTGGGCAGGCCTTTGAGGCAGTGTGTTCATCCACACCGTATCCAAAGAGAAATGGCCCAAAAGCAGTAAACAGTGGCCTAGCTGACAGGTCAGCAGCCCAGAAAAAAATATCGAAAGATCAGAAAGAAGGAGGGTCTGGAGTGAACATGAGCATGGATATATTTGAATGAGCACAAAATGTAAAGAACTCTGTGACATAAATTAAAGGCATCAGAGAGCATCTAACATGGAAGAGACAATAAACAATAGACAAACAACTAATACAGCTAACATCAGTTAGTCTCCGTTACAGAACACCTCAGTGCTAGCATACTAGCATGAATACACTAGCCATGGTAGAGAGATGGAGGTCATGGAGAAAGGCAATTGCCTGGGCTCCTCTAAACAAAGCTGATCTTGCAGACGTTACTGGCAAATATCCATCCTGACAGCAAGATATCAACTCTGGGCTCTAGATAAAACCATTCCCCAAGAACACCAACTACATATATACTTAGCGACAAGTTGACTACATTGGGACCCTTCCACCCTAGTTGAACCAACAATTCATTATGACAAGAAGAGATAAATATTCTGAGTATCAGTTTGCTTTCCCAACCACATGGTCTTAACCTGAAAATTATGAAGTGTTTGATCAAGCAGCATGGGATCCTATGTTATCAGGAGACACACCACAGCAAACAAAGTACAGGAATGAGGTCATAACCATGTGATACATGGTCATACAACACAATGTGATGGGTTTTTGGATAGGCACAATTGAAGCACCAGGATGCAGGATAAACCTTGGAATTAAGCAACTTTAAATGGTCCTCTGTCCCCAGTAGGAAGAATACACAGGTCCAGGAACCCAAAGAGTGAAAGCCACTCCTAGTGGCCTCACTTTCACTGATACAGTTGAGTAGCTTGTGCTTCTTATTCTGGAAATCTGGACTCTGCAGGATTAGAGATTTTATTCCCCAAAGGAGAAATACTCTGGCAGGGGCCACAGCAATATCCCATTGAACTACAAGCTATAGTGCCACTTTGGTATTTCAGGGTCCTTGTGTCAAGGGACCAGAAAGCAGGCAAAAAAGGAGTCATCATATTGGTAAGGATAATTGGCTTTGATTGTCAAAGGGAAGTAGGACCGAGGTTACAAAATTAGGGCAGGGGAATAGGTTTCATACACAGGTGATCCACTTAGGTGCTTTGTGGTATCCTCTCACCAAGGGTGATGGTAAATGGGTAAGTTCAATACCCACAGTAGAAGATATATGATGATCAAGGACTCAAAGACCCAAGGGTAAGGGTCCGGGACAAGACACAGAGATCAGAAGAGATTCCAACTGAGGATAAGGGATATTTAGAAAGAATACTGGAGGGGGACATGACAAATATCAATTGTAGCCCTGAGACCAGCTGCAGAAGCCAAAGCAATAATCTAAGTCTCCCTGTTAAGAATTGGTCACTGAAATGGTAGAGGAGCTCAAGGAATGAAATATATATTGGCAAATATATTTGAAAGTAAACTGAGTAGCTCAAAGAATGAACTGTGATGAAAAGTCCTAACAAAGGACAACTCTGATGGACATTTCAACTCCAGAGTTCCCCTGGGATTGGATGTGGCCTTCGCTTAAAGTCTGCTTGACTTTTCCTTCTGTCTAATCCTGCTTCAGCCTCCTCCTTTTCATAGCTGTTCATCCCAATGACCTAATAAGCACCCTGAACACTAAACTCAGTCTCTGAATGTGCTTTCCAGAGAACCCAAACTGGCAGGACTGTTTGTTGCCACAGTATAACCTAACCTATACTGACTGATACAATACAATAAATGTGAGGTTTCCTCTGCCGTTTCTTAAAATTGCTGGCAAGTCGTTTTAATTCATAAAACCATGTAGGAATAATCGGATTTAACTTTCAAGCTTATGAAAAGCTTGCTGAGGTAAGCAACTTTCGCACTTATAGACATTTTCATGTTTGCTGATGTTTGCCCAACACGCCAGGACTTGTCAAGAGAATGAGAAAAGAAACAGATAGAAGCAGTTGTTACAAACAGACTCTCTACTTATCCCTTCCAGCTTCCTCAATAACTACAAAACAGAATGTTCAGCTGTATGAATTCTGTTGCTGATTTTTCACATTCTTGATCAAGATTCACAATAAAACACACATTGGTTTTCTTGTAGGATGTAGAAGTTCTCAAATGCCTTAAAGCTCAATGTTTAATTAATATAATTTGTTTACATGTACTCTATTCCCATTCTTACACTGTAAAGTCTGTTATATTATTAATCTGACTACAATCTATAACTGTTATGTCTTACCAAGACAGTGTATTTCCAGAGCACTCAGGTCATTATCACTTTATAAACAGTTCAAGTCTACACAAATGAAAGCAAAACCCACATGGCTACTGACATCATGAAAACTGACAGAAATACTATTCCATGCCAACAGAGAAGCCATACAGGACTAACAACCAAAGTAAAATATACTCTCTAGAATATAGATATAAAAAAACTTATACTGCAAGGTACTAAATATTTATTTACAAACTATACGCTCAATACACAGAAGATCAAGAAATTAGAGTTATCAGTCTCTCAAACCCGCATTTCAGCAGTCAGAACACTGTACTACTGGAATTATCTACCTATGAGAGGCCACATATTTACGTTAAGAACTTATGCTGAAATTCAGAGACTGGTTTATTTTATCAATGATGCATAATATATTACAGGTGGAAAATGAATATTCATTAGCTAATTTTCCTATGTATATTCATGCTTTTCATGAAAATATGTATCTGTAATACTTTAAGAACACATCTTAAAGATTCTTTTAATAATCCACTTGAAATGCCAGTTGAAAAGTCAGTATTCATATTACTAAAAAGAACACACAGATTGTGTATACAAGACTCAAAACTAGATGGATACGGGGTAAAACTTCTATTAATGGTTTGTATACTTTTATAATAGAAAATATTGTAGAAAAATTATAATAGGAAATTTTGCCAAAATGTTTTCCCACCTGCCCCTTAAACGATGGTGCTTCACTGGGTTTTTCCCCCATAGGTCAAAACTCCTCTTAATGTTGTAAAAGGTGCACACTTTTCCTAGGTTATCTAATTCATACCCACAGTTTCACTCAGGATTTCGTCCCCTGACATTCACTCAATAACCATGTATTTAGTTTCTTATTCTCTGTCAGGAAAAGTGCGTATCACTATTTGACTCTCAATCTTAATTGAAATGATTTTATGGTTTTAATATACATTGATATTTCCTGTTGACTTCCATAAATAGTCTTGATGTAATAAATGATATTTATAGATTCCTTGATAATGAATCATACATGAATTCCTAGAATAACTACTATTTGGTCATAATTTAATATACTTTTGAAACACTGTTGAGTTCTATTTGCTAACAATTTCTTTTAAATTTTGATTCTATATTCATGACTGCTTTCCCCTGCCTTTCTTCCCCTGGGATTTTGTTAAGGCATTTGAAAACTTCTGTTCAACTTTATATTTATTACAAGAATCTTTATTCGGCAATTTTTGCATTTAAAACAATCTCTCAGAATGCTAGTAGATCTGGTAAGAGAAATGGAGATTTATTGTTCATTATTCCTTTCTTTCTCCTTGATTTTCTATCCAGAGGTCGTTACTTTCTGATTAATTTGTTGGAGAGGGGAGGCACAATAAAATTCAAATAGACTTTACAATTCTGATTAGCTCTAAATCTCCTAATAAAACTAATTTTGAGTGTCTTGCTACATTAACAAATATTATATGCCTTTTTCCCAATTAAAGATCATTCAAATTTTTTTCTTGTTAAATCAGGGAAAAAGTCAGTATCAAATTATAGGGTAGATTCAAAAGAAATCTGAACTTAGGCTTGGGTTCAAATTCTGAATATACAATCTTATGACCTATGTGAGTTTGGGTTTAAACATGCTAAATTAGTTTCTTCTCTATCAATGAACACAGTAATATATACTACACAGATGTTATTAGGTGTTATCAGCATTATATTATAAAGCATTTGTTAAGTGCCAAGTACCATAGGAAACATTTGACAAATATTCTCCCTTTTCTCAAAATGAAGTCACTTCTTCCTTTACTTACTGGACTCTTTCTTAAAAAGAAGAAGCTACTATTTCCTCTATGTAATAGTAAATTATAGAAAGAAAAAGAACCCCTTGAGCAAAAAATACAGTAAAGTTAAATACAGTAGTTGGCTAAATTCGGTGAAAAAAATGTGTGAATAATTCTAAGAGGTTTTCTGATGGACAAAGAGATTCTTTCAGGTGGCCAGGCAAAGCATGCTGCTTTCACCAAGAAGAGCCCTAAGAACTTAACAAACGCCATAGAGAGATGTTGATTAGCAAAGATATGAATAAAATAACTTCCAGAAAATGAAAATAGCTTTAAACATAAAGATCAAGCAAGTTGGAATTTTTATCGTTTTGCTGAAGTGTTCAAAAAATTAAATAATTATAGGGGCGCCTGGGTGGCTCAGTTGGTTAAGCGTCCAACTTCAGCTCAGGTCATGATCTCACGGTTGGTGAGTTCAAGCCCTGTGTCGGGCTCTGTGCTGACAGCTCGGAGCCTGGAGCCTGCTTCAGATTCTGTGTCTCCCTCTCTCTCTGCTCCTACCCCACTCATGCTCTGTCTCTCAAAGATGAATAAATGTTTAAAAAAATTTTTTAATAGATGTTTTAATTTAAGTATGATTTTTAATGAAATTATAGGTCTTATAAAATTATACCCATTGTACACTCACATACACACGCACACACACTCTACAGGGGTGTACAAAAATATGCATGCTATGCTGTGTAAACTAGTCAAGTGATTTTTAAGCGTACAGTGAATTATAACTTTAGTGTGCTTTAACTATGTGGTTAACGATATACATTTTCACACATTACCAATTAAAATATTACTTCTGCAAATATGAAATTACTTTTCAGTTTTGTTTACTGAGTTTGTTTTTAAATAATTATGTACAAAGAAATTAACATAAGTGAAACTGCCACGCTCAAAAAAATTATTTTTAAAATTCTTATTATTGGAGCACCTGGCTGGCTCACTCAGTAGAGCACATGACTCCTGATCTCAGGGTTGTGAGTTAAAGCCACACACTGGATGTAGAGCTTACTTTAAAAAAAATAAATAACAGGGGCGCCTGGGTGGCTCAGTCGGTTGAGCATCCGACTTCGGCTCAGGTCATGATCTCACAGTTTGTGGGTTCAAGCCCCGCATCAGGCTCTGTGCTGACTGCTTGCTCAGAGCCTGGAGCCTGCTTCAGATTCTGTCTCCTTCTCTCTCTGCCCCTCCCCCGCTCACACTTTGTCTCACTCTGTTTCTCAAAAATAAATAAAATGTAAAAAAAAAAAAAAAATTAAAAAAAAATAAAATAAAAATAAATAAATAAAATAAATAACATTTTGAAAACTCTTATTATTTTAATCTGATTTAAAGTTTCAGCTTCAGTTTCAGTATATCTGCTTTCTGCAAGATATATTTCTAATAGAAATCCTACTCCATCTCCTATTCTGAAATAATCTAACCTAGGAAATCACATTTTTATGTTTCTACTATCTTTTTGAGAAAAAAATATGATCAGTGTATCTCTGAGTTGTCCTTCATCTTGTTTCAGAATTCTATACATTTTCTTAACCGCTGGGTAAATTTTCTTATTGAAGAATAACAACTACCATTTGTAATTAAAAGCATCACAATTATATGTTAGGCCCACCAAAAATTCTTGTAATAGCTATTCATATGATGATTCTGAAATATTATCTCAAAATCCAGTTCGATTTCAAGGTATGTTTCAATTCATGACAATCTCCCACTTACAAGTGTTGAAATCCCCAGTCAAACCACCTACTGACACTTTACAGATGTGAAAAACAAACTAACAAACAACCTGATGCCTTTTTCCTACTGACCCTAGAAGACTAACTAGTAGGATAATGTGGACTCTGTACAGCCAAAGAGTTTCAAAGTACAAATGTCTAGTATCATGAGATCAACATGAGGCATGTTTTTCTATGACATCTTTAGCAGAAGGTTATCTTTACCACAAAGATCATTTTTATCATGAATAAGGTGTCATGGTGGCTTTCTGAAAGCAATAATAATACCACTAACAATAATAAAAAAAAACAAAGTTATCTGACTTCAAGCTACATTTACAGACTAGAACATTAGGTAATATTATCATTCTACATGTTATAATTAATTCAGTCCCATTCACCAGCCCTGGGTCTATTCCCAGTTGCACTTGGGTTACTTATTTTTAAAATATAGATGCCCAGTGCCTGATCTAAGAGAACCTGATTATAGAGATCTAGGGTTTTTTTTTTTCCCTACAGCCTTCAAAGGGGATGCCAAGGTACAGCCATCTTAAAAAGTTAGTGTCATGTGCCTTCCATATCTATCGTCTATAATATAACGAGAACTGTAAAGGCAAGGTTATATCCTCAAAGATGAACAATATTCACTTTATAAAAATTACTGTAGCAGTAAGATTGAAATAGTACTTTTTGGAGCAATGAAAAATTAAATGGCACAAATATTCCTATTTATTTAAACATCACAAAATGCAAAGCAATCAATTAGCTCCTCAAGGCATTCCAGGTAAATATGACATAAAAGTCCAAGGGTAATATGCTAAAGAGAAAATTTAGGAACATGACTTTTTTTCAAAACACATCTATTTTCCAGTTGGTTCATTACACAATGGTTGTATTTTATTTCCACAAAAAAATATACTCTATAAGGAAAAACAATTGTTCTGGAATACATTTTCTGAAATATAAAAAAAATATTTTTTCCAGGAAAATATTTCAGGCTTTGATGCCACAAACCCAAGAGAATAATAACAGATTTGGGGGGAGAACTTTACTGGGAACTGCACAAAAATAATCAAATGAGATAAAACAAAATACTTTTGTCCTATGTTGAATTATATGGTTGCTTTACATTTTTGTTGTTAATGTTGTTAATGCTTTGTTAATTGTTACTGTTATGTTAAAATATAATACTGTTTAAAATGTTGTTCTTCCTTCCATTTGAACAATTTGCTTGAAAAATGAAACTGATATCTGCTTCTATCATTCTACAGCATTAAGAAATATTATTAAACATAGGTGTCTGATAATTTGTTGCCAAAATTAAGAGCATACAATGGACCAAAAAAAAAAAAAAAAAAAAAAAAAAACCAGCATCATGTGGTAGTCAAGCGGTACGACTACAGCAAGTTACAAAAGCTATACGTACCACTTGCTGCCTGCATGGCTTTGGGTAAATTCCCTTTTCTCTCATCTGCTTAATATTCTGGAAACCAATATATTAACACCTTGTTACAAAGTTACTAGAGAGGTTAAGATGTTGTGTGCAAAGCCCTTAGCATAGTATCTAATTCTTAGAAACACTTAACAAATAATTAGAATAATGATAATCTGATCTCTCTCCCTCTCTCTCTCTCTCTCCCCCTCTCTCCCTTTGTCTCTCCCGCCTCTCTGAAACTAACACCTCTAATGTTTTTCACCTAGGTAAGCTGTTTTGATACATAAAATCTAAAATATAATAATCTTGAACAATATGGAAGAAATAAAAATAATTTCTCAATACGTCAGCTACAAAATAGCTCAACATTAATTTCTTCATTAAAGTAGAGACATTAGGTGGAAATTCCCTAAAGAATCTTCTTGAAAGTTTCAAAATGTCAATTCATAGATTTTTAACAATAACAACAAAACTCTACACTTTTCTAGGATTTTTATTCGTAAAAGGGAAACAAACCATCTACTTCCAAGGAAATAAGCTTGCTGTCTCATCACCACAGCCGAAACAATATGTGGACGGTCCCAGCCTGGCAATGACAGATCATAATAAGGAGCCGAGATTCACTACGTCATTTAATCCATTTTTCGGGATCTCAGCACTGATTTACAAGCCTTCTAAAAGCCAAGACGATCCAATTTTGATCATAAATCATCACTTCAAATTATTAGTCCAAAAAGGTAAATATTTAATTATTTAGAATCTAAAAATCCTAAAGGCAGTGGATTCTTTTTAATAATTAATCACAGAAAGATACACACATAGTTTAGAGTTAAAAAGCATGTTTATTTTTATCAGTAGGAATATCCTTCCAAATGCATAGTATAAAATCCAATCTCATATTAATAGGTATAACTTCTTTATATGCCACCACTTGAAATAATTTTTCAAAGTAGACTATGTGTCTTTATGATCTTCAAGAGCAAAAGAAACCTCTTAAATCTATAAAATGTGTTATTCTTTGGTCTCTTAATTTATCAGAATGTTTCTTAATAGCTTAAAATTGGTTTATTACATTATACCACCAATTAAAAGAGCTCTGAACTACGGCTAAACATATTTTAAATATCACCTGGCTTTATCTATAAAATGATACACAGAAATGTTTTCACTATAATAGTCTACTGGGTAGCTAAATTTAGTATTTCAAAAAATACATTCATTTAATATTTAGAAATTGATAGGACTACAGATAGCATAATTAAAATCAAGTGAACTGTAAAATGCACTGTATTTCTGGTTCTCTGGAAAAGATTCTTATTTAGATACTTTACTTTCATTCCTAGGTATGTTCTGGGTTTCCATCTTGTCCCCAGATCTTACTTCTTTAGCTCTACTGTGTCTAGACTTCTATCGTCTTCCTACACCAAGTAACTATATCTGGTGTGTTTGATTTAAATGCATCTTTGCTCATACCCACTAACTCTAGAATGCTTGCATTCCTACTATTTGTAATTTATATAACTTGACAGTGCTCCATTATCTACCTATTATCAAAACTAATATGGCAACAATCAAACTCAACAGACTGATAAATTGCTCACATAGGGATACATTACACAAAGCCTTCAAAAAGGACATTCAAACCTAGAATGTCTGTTCTCCTGGAATTTATCTCTGAATTTATCTCTAAAATGACATATACACATGCTATTGATTAATATTATTTGAGAATCTCTACATGACAAATTGCTGATATTTCCTACTATGTACAATCCTAACAGATACATACCTATGTCATATGCCAGGAAATCGGCAGAAAAACATTTTGCACCGTTACTCAAGGAAGTGTCATTATGGGTATTTCCTCCAAAAATAAGCATAGCTCCATTGATAAGAACAGCTGAATGAAGATATCTGGCAAACCCACTTTCTTTCAAAATAGTCCTACAGGATAAAATTTAAAAATGTATTACACAGGATAAAAAGACCTCCCTGATTATATATATTATATAAAGGGTCTAACTTGCATATAGAATTTTCCTTAGAATTGTGAAAAAAACATGCTTTATTTTTTAATAACTCATAAATGGCCTCTAAATTTCAATATTTTTGAAGTCTTTTGAGATGCACAGTATCTTAAAATGCTTTGAGGAAACAACAATATTAAACATAGTTGTTCATGATTTTATAGTAATGTATATTATGAACTTTTATTTCATTTATAAAAGTAGGAAACAAGTGTCCTTAAAACTAGAGGACCAAAGTACCACCAATTTTAAATACCAAAGTAAATAGAATGTTGAATATAGTAAATTTACTCTCAATTGTATTCAGTTAAAACTAATAATTCATATGGATCTCATAATATATTATCTAAGTTCTTAAATATAACATGCATAAAAGTGCACATAAGTCTAAAATTCAATGAATTTTCACAAGATGAACACAACTAAGTAAACACTACTGAGATATATTTTTAAAAGAATATTACCACTATTCTGATTCTTCTGTGGCTCCACACAAATTTTAGGATTGTCTGTTATATTTGTATTTTTTTCTTTGTACTTTATAAAGTAAAATCATATACATAGTACTCATTTGTGTGTACATTCCTTTGCTCAAGATCGTTTTTGAGATATATCCATATTGTTGTGTAAAATCATGTGTATTTTTAGAAACATTAAATTAATATAAATGTTCAAGGAAAAATTAACTAAGAGAAAGTACTATAAACATATGCTCACAATTATATTTCACTTTAATGTATCGCTGTATAATAAAGCTGCAAGACATATGAGTCAATATCTTGTAAGTTTTCTAAAATAAAAAGCACTACTACTAAAAAAGAATCAGAATGTAAACCTAGTACATATAGTATAGTAAGCAAGGTACAAATACTATATATATCTCAAAAACCTATAGCAATTAACGGCTAAAGAATATGGAGCTGACTTCCAGAATGGCAATATGAGAAGTTCCACAAACCGTATCGGAAAAGAACTATAATTGGCAAAAGTTACAAAAACGACATTTAAGTTCTCAGAAAAATTTAGCAAAAAGCAAAACAAAAATTTTTTTTTAGTTTATTTATTAAGCAATCTGTATACCCAACATGGCGCTTGAACTCACAACCCTGAGATCGAGCTGCATGCTCTTCCATTGGGTGGGCCAGGCACCCTACAACCAATAAATATTTACTCAATTTCAGTATCTACTAAATTTCAATAACAACGGCAGCAGTCCATGATATTTGACCCGTTATCTGCTGTCATCCTTCCCTGTGTCTGCACCCTCCCTCTGCAGTTCAACGATAAATAAGTTGAACCCCAGGTGGGTAAAGATAATAACAGAGAGAGCTCCTTCTCCAGGCCATGGATATCTAACCAGGAACAGCAGGCAGACAATACTGCTCATGGCCCCCAGCTCTGGTGGTAGAAACTCCATTCAAGGAAAAAGCAGGAGAGGTCTGAATGCTCATCCTCTTCCTAGCCCTCATTCGTTAGTGCAAGCTATACATCAGGCCTAGGAGGCTAAGAGGGCCAGTAACTCTTTACCCCACATCAGTCACAGGGCAGAAGTTACATGAAAGCTGAGAAGAGCAAAGGCCACCATCCCCATCCAGTGCCCTGCACATAACACAGTGTTATCACTCCAGAAAAGATAAGCCACTGACCCACCTACAATTCGAAAGTACTGGCACTGAGTCTCACCCTGCCCCACACCAGGGAGAGGCAGACTAAGAAAAAGAGTGCCACAGCTCTCCCAAGGGAACTGAGTTTATTTGTAACAAGAGGGGGGAAACTCCGAGCCTAAAGGGCACTCAAAAAAACAACGGAGGTTTTGGTCGTAAGCAACTGAGACAGCCAGCAGCTCCATGAGAACAGTAAGCTCAAACGTAGAACAGACAGAAGTTCACCAGAGAGAAGCAGGGGAAAAGACAGCTAAGAAGAGCCCTACGAGGGTCAGAATCCCTAAGACTGGCCTCATAAAGACTACCCCTGAAAAGGGATGGACACTGAATTCAAACAGACTATGAAGCAATTAATGCCCCAGAGCATTGTTGAGAATACTACAGCAATCAGTCAACAGTTAGTGGTGACAAGCAGGTGGGTGTAATACACTCAGCTCACCAGAGAGGTCAGAAGGAAAAGTCCAAGAGAACCCTGCTAAAACTACCCTCACCCAGGGGTGATTTGGGGCACCCCAGGCTGCCTCCTGGGAGGAGCAGCATCAGAGGATCCACTGGAGGAAGAAAAAGACTTCACTGAAACAGTTCAGCAAAGTCACTAAACAAACAACAGTTGCAGAAAAGGAGAAAAATCAGGACCCAGAGTTGCTATATTATGTAAAATGTTCAGCTTTCAGGAGAAATTATAACATGCGATGAAATAAGAGAGTAACCTATACACACAGAAAAATCAGGCAACAGAATTGCTTTTGAGGCCCCAGAAGTCCGATGAAGCAAAAGGTCTTCAAAGCAGCTATTACAAGTATGTTCAGTCTTAAAGACATCAAGATTTAAAGAAGTAAGGGAAAATATGGCAATGCCTTATCAAATATAAAACAACAAAGATACAGAAATCACCAAAAAGTTCAAAAGTGTAATAATTAAAATTTTTAAATTTATGGGAGAGGTAAACAGTAAATTTCAGCAAGCAGAAGAAAAAAAAATCACTGAAGTAGAAAGTAGGAAAAAGAGATTCAGCAATCTGAAGAACAGAGATGAAAATGAAGAGCCTGTAAGAAATGTGGAGTGCCATTAAGGGCCACAACATGCATTTACTGAGAACACTAATGCAGAGGAGAGAGTGGTAAAAATTTTTCAGAAATCATGTCTGACAACTTCCTAAATTTGATGAAAAACACTAACATACACATCCAAAACACTCAATGAAATCCAAGTAGGAAAAAACACAGAAAGAACCACACTCAGACATAAAACAGTAAAAATGTTGAAGACCACAAAGAAAGAGAAAATCATAAAAGCAGCAAGAGGAAGATGATGCTTTTGCATACAAGAGAAACGCAACAGGACATACAGCCAACTTGGGATTGGAAACGATAACATATGCAAACGTATGCAGTGTGCTGAATGAAAAAAATGTGAAAAAACAGGACCTACGTAGGATGATGGAGTAAGAGTTTTCTGACCTCATCCTCCCACAAAAACAGATTTTTATCAGCTCATGTAGAGACAAGAGCACCTTTGTGGGAGCCCAGAAGTCCAGAGAGAAGTCTCAGGACCACTTAGAGCAAAACTTCCAAGAATAGGAGGACGCAAGAGAGTAAGAACAGTTTCACATTACCACATCACACGCCCCCCCCCCCACCTCAAGGCAAAAACAGCACTCCCAGGAGAAACCCCTTCAACTTACAATTACTCCCACAGGGGCAATGACAGCATAGTATGTGTCTAGCTGCCACAGCCAAGTGGGATTATGCCCAACAAGACCGCTTCCTTCTCACCCCATCCAGAACTATGAGAGGACTGGCAGAGGAAGAAAAAGGGCACTCACAGTGACTAGGGCACAAAACTCAGCGAAGAGCTAAGGTTTCTACTAATCACCTCATGAACTCTACCAAGAGGCCCATCCATGAACTTCTTATGATACATCACCTGCAAACATACCTCAAATAGCACAGACATGTCCCCAGCGATCCATAATTCCCTCCCCCACGTGGCACACGTGACTTCTGCACATGGCTCATGAGTACACACAGCTGGCTCAACCCTGTTGCACGGGAAGAAGATGCATAACCCTGAACACTTCAAGCACTGCCCAAGGGAAAAAAAATGGAAGGCCCTCAACACTGGGCTTGGTTTTGCAGAATGGAGAAAATATATTACCCAAAATATATAAAAACTCATATAACTCAACAGAAAAAAAAAAAGAACAATCCAATTAAACAATAGACAAATGATGTTGAATAGATGTTTTTCCAAAGAAGACACACAGACTGCCATCACATAAATGAAAAAGTGCTCAACATCCCTAATCATCATGGAAATGCAAATAAAGCCAAAATGAGATATCACCTCACACCTATTAGAATGGCTATAATCAAAAGATAAGAAATAACAACTGTTGCTGAGGCTGTGGAGTAAAAGGTGGGAAAGTAAATTGGAATAATCAACTGGAAAACTGTATAGAGCTTCCTCAAACAGTTAAAACCAGAACTACCAAGAGCTACCATATAATCCAGAATTCCCACTTCAGGGTGTATGTCCAAAGGAAATGAAATCAGTATCTCAATGATATAGCTGCATTCTCATGGTCACTGAAGCATTATTCATAGTAGCCAAGATATGGAAATAACCTAAGTGTCCACCAGTAAGTAAATGAAGAAAATGTAATATACACACACACACACACACACACACACACACACACACACATACATAATGTTAGTCAGCAATGAAAATGTATACATATATTCAGCCTTTTAAAAGCAGGAAATCCTGCCATTTACAACAACATGGATGAATCTGGAGAATACTTTTTAATGTTTATTTATTTTTTGAGAGAGAGAATATGAGCAGGAGAGGGCAGAGAGAAAGGAGACAGTGGCTTCAAAGTAGGCTCTGCACAGACAGCAGAGATCCTGATGTGGGGCTTGAATTCTCAAACCACAGGATCATGACCTGAGCTGAAATGGGACACTTCACCAACTGAGCCACCCAGGTGCCCCTGAATCTGGAGAGTATTATGCCAGGTGAAATTAAGACAAATACTGCATGATCTCACCTATATGTGGAATCTAAAAAGAAGTCAAGCTCAAAAAAGCAGAGTAGACTGGTGGTTTACAAGAGCTGGGGGACCCAGTGTTGGGGGGGGGGGGGGGGCGGGGAGGGTCAAGATATAGGTCAAAGCATTCAATATTTCAGTTATGCAAGATAAATAAGCTCTGAAGATCTAATATACAGCATGGTTACTCTAGTTAATAAGACTATATTGTATACTTGAAATTTGCTAAGACAGTGCATTGTAAGCATTCTTACCATACACACAAAAAAACAGGAACTATGTAAGATGATGGTATGTTAATTAGCTTGACTATGATAATCGTTTCACGTGTATATATATCTAAACATCACATATACACAATACATGATTTTTATCTGCCAATTATACCTCAAGAAATCTGGAAAACAATGTCAACCAAGAATCTTATATTTATAAAATTACCTCTCAAAAATGAACAGAATGAAGACATTACAAGATGAACAAAAATTAACACATTTTTGGGGAGAAAATCCTCCTTACAATATACTAAAGGAAGTTGTTCAGTTTTGGGTCAGGTATATCAATCCAGAGTGCTAGAAAGGAAAAACAATCATTATAAAACAACACATATACAAGTGCATTGCTGGACCTAAAACATATAGAAATGTAATATATTTGACAATAACAGCAAAGTGACAGAGGGAAGCAAAACTCCGTTGAAGAAAATGATGCCAAATAGTAATATAAATCAACAAGAACAAATGAAAAAGAAACACAAAAAAGTATTTAATACAAGTTTACATAAGAAATATATACTTGCTCTTCCTTATACTCTATTTCCTTGAGATACAAAAGTATATAAAATTAGTATAATAACAATATATTGTTGAGTTTGTAACATATATATATTATATATATATATATATATATACATATACACATATATATAGTTATCATACCACAAAAAAAAGACGAAAAAGAGAATAGAGTTCTAAAAAAGAAACATTTTTATATTCCCCTGCAGTTGAGTTAGTAGAAGTCTGAAGTATATTCTGATAAGATATATATGATAAGCCCTAAACCAACACTAAACAAGTAACATTTTAAAATAATTATTTTAACAACCATTAAAGAATTAAAATGTTACACTAGAAAATATCTAATAGGAAGAGCAATAAAAAAGAGTAACAAAAAGCATTATTATCCACAATAACAAATGAGATATTTAAGAAAGAGTAAAATGGCAGATAATTCAAATATATCAAAAATAACATTAAATTGAAGCTATTAAAATATACAAATAAAAGGCAGAGATTGTGAGACAGGATTAAAAAAAAACAGGTGCCAACTATATGCTCTCCAAGAGACATACTTTAGATTGAAAGGTGCAAATATATTGAAAGAAAAAGGATAGAAAAATATTCTACGCAGACAATAAACATAAGAAAGCTGTAGTAGCTATAACATCAAACAAAACAGACATTAAAACAAAAACGTTCCTAGACTTCAATAGCAATATTTCATAGTGATAAAAGGACCATTCCATCACAAAGGTCTAGCAATTATGAACACATATGACTTTACAACAGAACACCCCCAAAATGGGGCAAAATGGACATAATAGAAGAAACAGATAAATCAATAATAACAGTAGCAACCTTCAATACTAACTTTCAAAAATGAATTGAACTATATGATAAACAAGGAAATACATCTGACTAGTACGAACCTTACAGACATATGAGGAACACCACAGCCAACACCACCAATATACACAGTTTTTGCAAGTACACAGGTAACATTCTCTAAGACAGACTATATACTAGGTCATAAAATAAACCTCAATAAATTTAAAAAGATTAATATACAAAGTATGCCCTCTAACTACAATGGAATGAAATTAAAAATAAGTAATAGAAAGTTATTTGAGACACAATGACCAAATAATGGAAGTAGCACAAGGGTCCATTAACTGAAGAACGAATAAAGAAGATGTGGGGTGTAGTTGTGTGCATGCGTGCGTGTGCGTATGATGGACTATTATTCAGCCACAGAAAAGAATGAAATCTTGCCATTTGCAATGACATGGATGGAGCTGGAAAGTATAATGCTAAGTGAAATAAGTCAGTCAGAGAAAGAAAATACCATATGATTTCACTCATATGTGGAGTTTAAGAAACAAAACAAGCAGGGCCCCTGGGTGGCTCAGTCAGTTGAGCGTCCAACTTCAGCTGACATGACCTCACAGTTCGTGAGTGCGTCTGACTCTGTGCTGATAGCTCGGAGCCTGAAGCCTGCTTCGGAGTCTGTGTCTCCCTCTCTCTCTGCCCCTCCCTTATTCGTGCTGTCTCTCTCTGTCTCTCTCTGTCTCTGTCTCTCTCTTTCTCTCTCTCTTTCTCTCAAAAATAAACACTTAAAACATTAAAAAAAAAAAGCAAAGGAAAAAAAGAGAAACAAACCAAGAAAGACTCATTCTTTTTAATGTTTTTTTGTCCATTTTGAAAGAGAAAATGTGAAAGCAGGGAAGAGGCAGAGAGAGAGGAGAGAGACAATCCCAACCAGGCTCCGTGCTGCTAACTGCAGCCCCAACGTGGGCTCAACCTCACAAACTAGGAGATCATGACCCAAGCCCAAACCAAGAGTTGGACACCTAACCAACTGAGCCACCAAGATGCCCCAAGAAACAGACTATTAACTATAGAAAACAAACTGAGAACATACATAGAATAAACAAACCAGAGGGGAGGTGGATGGGGGGGATGAGTGAAACAGGTGATGGGGATGAAGGGGTGCACTTGTGATGAGCAGCGGGTGATGTATGTAAGTTTTGAATCACTGTATCATACACCTGAAACTAAAATTACACTGTATGTTAACTATAATGGAATTAAAATAATTAAAACAAAAAGAAAGTTATTTGAGAAAAATCATAAATATGTGGAAATGAAACACTCCAAAATAATAAGTGGGTCAAAGAAAAAATCATAAGCATATTAGAAAATACTTTGAGATGAATGAAAATGAAGACAAGACAAAGATAGAAGACACCAAAAGCAATACTTTAGGGGGAAATCTATATTTGTAGACACGTGTATTTAAAGACAAAATGAGAATTCAATAGTTCAACTTATACCCTAAGAGACTGGATAAAAGGGCAAATCAAAAGCCCATAGCAAAAAAGAATTAAAAAAACAAATAAAGATTGGAACAGGAAAGAATATAATGTAGACTGGAAACACAATAGAGAGAATCAATGAAGCGAAAAGTTTTTTCTTTTAAAAGATCAAAAAATTGACAAACTCTTAGGTATACTAAACAAGAATAAAAAGAGAAAAACTCAAATTATCAAAATCAAGACAGTAAGAAGGCACATATCAATCTGACAGAAATAAGTCAGCCTATAATCCAATACTAAACAACTACATACAAACAACAATATGAAATAAACAAAGTCCTAGGAAGATACAAACTACCCAAACTGAGATAAGAAACAGAAAATCTGAATAGACCTGTAACAAATAAAGAGACCAAGGAAATTTGAAAAAAAAAAGGTGGGGGAAGGCCTGATGGCTTCACTGCTGAATTCTACCAAGTATTTAAAGAAGAATATTGTGAATTGTTCATAAATTTTTCAAAAATATAAAATAGGATGGTACACTACTCATCTCATTCTATGAGAAAGTAGGAATCTTATACCTAAACCAACAATATCACAAGAAAACTACAGACTAATATTCTTTTAGAAAAGAGACACAAAAATCCTAAACAAAATACTAGCAAATCAAAACCAGTAACATATAAAAAGAATTATACACCATGACCAAGTGGAGATTATCCCAAGAGTGCATAATTGGCTTGACATCTGAAAATCAATGTAACACACAATATTAATAGAATACAGAAAAAAAACTAAATGATAATCTCAAAAGATACAGGAGAAGTTATTTACAAAATCTAACAGCCGTGCATGATAACAGCAGCCAACAAAACAGGGATAGAAGGGAAATTCCTCAACCTGATAAAGGCCAAATGGTATTCCACCCCAAAAGATATATCCACGTTTTAATCCTTAGAACGCATGAATGTTACCTTATTTGGAGAAAGTGTCTTTGCAAATGTATTAAATAAAGCATCTTGAGCAGAGGAGATCATTCCAGATTATGCAGCTAACCTTAATCCAATGACGTGTCCTTATAAAAGACACACAAAAAAAGAGGAGGAGGTAATACAACTTGGAGGCAGACAATGGAACAATTCCTCCACAACTCCAGAAATACTGACAGCTAACAAAAACTGAAAGAGGAAAGGAATTTCCCTAGCACCTCTTGAGGGCGCATGCCTCTGTTCACACTTTGATTTTAGTCTTCTGGCCTCCAGATCCGTGAAAGAATACGTGTGTGTGTGTGTGTGTGTGTGTGTATGCGTGCACGTGTGTGTATGTGTGTGTGTGTGTGCTAATTTGTTATAGCAACCATAGAAATCTAATATAAGTGATATCTATTTAAGAAAAAAAAGTAAGAGCAGCTGACATGATACTTAATGGTTAAAGGCTAAAATTTTCCCCCTAAGATCAGGAACAAGACAAAGACGTCAGTTCTTGCCAATTCTATTCAACATTCTACTACACATTATAGAAGGGGAAATAGGCAAGAAAGTGAAACAAAAGGTATCCAAACTAGAAAGGAAGAAGTAAAGCTCTTGCTAGTTGCAGATGACATGATCTTGTATACAGAAGTTTTAATGAGTCCACAAAAAATTATTAGAAATAATAAATGAGTTTAACAAATTTTTAGGGTAAAGGAAAAATATACAAAACTCAATTGAATTTCTGCACACTAGGAATGCAAAATTGTAAAATAAAAATAATCAACACTCAATTTATCATGGTATCAAAAAGAATAAAATATTTAGGAATAAATTTAACAAAGTATAACACCTATACCGTAAAAACTAAAAACCAAAAACCTCTTTGATCTTGCCTGCAGCAACTTCTTACTCAACACGTCTGCGGAGGCAAGAGAAACAAAAGCAAAAATGAACTACTGGGACCTCATCAAAATAAAAAGCTTCTGCACAGCAAAGGAAACAATCAGCAAAACTAAAAGGCAACCGACAGACTGGGAGAAGATATTTGCAAACAACATATCAGATAAAGGGTCAGTATCCAAAATCTATAAAGAACTTATCAAACTCAACACCCAAAAAACAAATAATCCAGTGAAGAAATGGGCAAAAGACATGAATAGACACTGCTCCAAGGAAGACCTCCAGATGGCCAACCAACACATGAAAAAACGCTCAACATGACTCATCATCAGGGAAATACAAATCAAAACCACAATGAGATACCACCTTACACCTGTCAGAATGGCTAACATTAACAACTCAGGCAACAACAGATGTTGGCGAGGATGCGGAGAAAGAGGATCTCTTTTGCATTGTTGGTGGCAATGCTAGCTGGTGCAGCCACTCTGGAAAACAGTATGCAGGTTCCTCAAAAAACTAAAAATAGAACCACCCAACGACTCACCAATTGCAGTACTAGGCATTTATCTACGGGATACAGGTGTGCTGTTTCGAAGGGACACATGCACCCCCATGTTTATAGCAGCACTATCAACAATAGCCAAAGTATGGAAAGAGCCCAAATGTCCATCGGTGGATGAATGGATAAAGAAGAGGTGGTATATATATACAATGGAGTATATATACTCCATCAACAGAGTATTACTCGACAATCAAAAAGAATGAAACCTTGCCATTTGCAACTATGTGGATAGAACTGGAGGGTATTATGCTAAGTGAAATTAGTCAGAGAAAGACAAAAATCATGTGACTTCACTCATGTAAGGACTTTAAGAGACAAAACAGATGAACATAAGGTAAGGGGAGCAAAAATAATATAAAAACAGGGAGGGGGACAAAACAGAAGAGACTCATAAATATGAAGAACAAACTGAGGGTTACTAGAGGAGTTGTGGGAGGGGGGATGGGCTAAATGGGTAAGGGGCATTAAGGAATCCCCTGAAATCAATGTTTCACTATATGCTAACTAATTTGGATGTAAATTTTTAAAAATAAAAAAATAAAATTAAAAAATAAATAAATAAAAATTTAAAAAGGTTGAGGAAGGAAATTAAAGATGGCCTAAATAAATGGAAGGATAGCCTGTTTTCATGAATTGGAAAAAAAATATTGTTAAGATAGCCATACTCTCCAAATTGGTCTACAAATTCATCTCACTCCCTATAAAAATCCCAGCTGGAGTTTTTGTTTTGTTTTGTTTAAAATTGACAGACTGATCTTAAAATTCATATGGAAATTCAAGGAACCATAATAGCCAATTGAAAGAAAAGGAAATTCAAATAAAGGAAAGAATACTCTTTCAAATAGTGCTGGGACAAGTGGACATCTACAAGGAGGAAAAAGAAAGCTCCTCTCTCACAATATAGACAATAATTAACTCAGAATGGATAAAAGGCCTAAATGTAAGAACTCAAATATAAAACTCTTAGAAGAAAACACAGAAGTAATTATTCCTGGAGTTGGGTTAGACAACAGATTCTTAGACATGACACCAAAAGTGTAAGTGACAAAATACACAATAAACTCGATGTCATGAAAATTAAAAAAATTTTGAGTTTCAAAGGACACTGTAAACTAAGTGAAAAATAACACACATAATGGGAGAAATATTTTCAATTCACGTATTTAATAAAGGACTTACATCTAGAAAATATAAAGACTTCCTAACACAAAGTAAGTAATGGGAAAGGATCCTAATAGTCATTTCTCCAAGAGAGAAATGTAAATAGCCAATGAGCACATGAAAAGATGCTCAATATGAATAGCTATTATAGCAACACAAATCAAAACTACAATGAGATACTACTGCCCACAAGAGTGGCAGTAATCAAAATGCTTGACAATAACAAGTGTTGACAAGGATGCGGAGAAACTGGAATCCTCATACACTTCTGATGGGAATGTAAAACGGTGCACCCACTTTGGAAAACAGTCTGGCAGTTCCTCAAAAGTTTAAACATAGAGTAACTATAGAGCTTGCAAATCCACTCCTAGATATATACCCAAGAGAAATGAAAAGCCTCTCCACAAAAACTTGTACACAAATGTTCACAGAAGTATTCTTAACAATAGCTAAAAAGCAGAAACAACCCAAATTTCCAACAGCTGATATATATACATAAATAAAATGTGGTATATCCATACAATGGAAAATATTTTGACAGAGAAAAGGAATTAAATACTGATTCATGTTACCTTATAAATAAACCTTGAGATCATGCTTTTTCTTATGCTTAAAGAAGTCCATTATAAAAAAAAAACTCACACACACATTTTGTGTCATCTCATTTATAGGCCCAGAAGACAAATTTATAGAAACAGAAAGAAGAATAGTGCTTACCTAAAGCTGTGATTTTGAGGGGAAATGAGGAGTCACTGATAATACGTATAGGGTTTCCTTTTGCAGGTATAAAATGGTTCTAAAATTGTGATGATTGGTCAACTCAGTGAATACACTAAAAGCCACTGAATTGTATACTTTATTTTTTTATGTTTATTTATTTAATTTGAGAGAGGGAGAGAGAGAGAGAGAGAGCATGAGCAGGGTGAGGACCAGAGAGGAGAGAGAGAATCCCAAGCAGGCTCTGCACTGTCAGTGCAGAGCCCAACATGGGGCTCAATCCCATGAAATCATGACCTAAGCTGAAATCATGAGTCAGACACTCAACTGACTGAGCCACCCAGGTGCCCCCAAACCAGTGAACTGTTTACTTTAAATGGGTGGATTTTATGGTATATGAATTACATCTCACTAAGGCTATATTAAAAGAAAATATTGGGGTTTTTTAATAAGTTACCATAGATGGCTTCACCTAGAAATTTTGACTCCCATTCTCTCCTAAGCCTTTCTGGTTACAAAAGACATCTATAGATTTAAAATTATACCACTGTCAAATATAGAGGACTTTAAAGTTGAATGTTTTAAACAAATAGAGCATATTTTCCTTTTAAAAACTAGTGGTCTATCATTGTTTTTTACAAAATAAATACTATATAGTAAATAATAAAGGAAATACATGGATCAAGGAAAAAATATTCAGCTACCATAGAGAAACTTAAGCTGAAAATAGTTTTAATGTAATGATTAAGCAGATAGGATTTATCCACATATGCAAGGATGATTAAATATTTGAAGGTCAAGTGATGTAATCTATCCCATCAGTAGGATAAAGAATAATAATCCTTTGTTCATATCAACAGATACAGAAAAATAATTTGACGAAATCCAATATCGATTCATGATAAAAACTCTCAGCAAACTAAGAATAGAGGGGAATTTCCTCATCTTGATAGAGAACATCTACAAAAAAAATCATTCTTAATGGTGAGAAACTAGATTCTTTCCTTCTAAGAAAAGTAACAAGGCAAAACCACCCCATTCAACACTACACTGAAAGTTCTAGCCAATGCAATATGATAAGAAAAGGAAATTAAAGATATACAAAATGGAAACAAATAAGACAGTCTGCTCACTGGTGACATAATTATCTATGTAGAAAATCCCAAAAAATCAACAAGAAAATTCCTGGTATAGCAAGGCTGAGGATACAAAGTTAATAAATCAAAATCCATTACTTTCTTATATACCAGCAATGAACAATGAATACTTGATATTAAAGACACACATTATTCATGTTAGCACCAAAAAAATAAAATAGGTATAAATCTAACAAAATATATATAAGAGCTATATGAGAAAAATTACAAAATTCCAATGAAAGAAATCAGAGTTATCTTTTGATCTAGGTTTCTCATTGTCAGAAGGGATCTACAAATATGAAAGAGAGGAAAGCAAGAATAATGTGATGTTGTACAGCATCATTATGCAATTTAGACAGACAGATGCATAGAGATACAGATGTACACATATATCTATAAATAGATACAAATATGTACATTTGCATATTTCCTGGCTCTATCTTCTGAGATGATCTGTAAATACATCAAAAAGCAATAAACAAGCCAGTGCCCTAATGTTGGTTTCTAAACAATATTCTTCACTAAAAAATGTGGATTCCTTGAGGAAATTACTTATTCCAGCAAGGAATTAACAAGATGTGCATGGAATTTTTTGGCATGTGTGCCAGAAAGTGGATGAGTGCACAAAGAACAATGGGGACATGTCTAAATGGGGACAGCAGCCACACTAAAAGAAGCTCATACAGCCCAAATCTGGGACAGTTTGAGCAACAAAATAGAGAAGAAGAGCAACAGATTATAAAACATTGGATAAAATAAAAATTGGTCAATTCATACAATTCTTTAGGTGAAGAAAGAATCAGGGGGAATTTAGAAGGAATAATAAAACAAGATATCACCATTCAGTAACCATGATAGTAATAACTTTCACACATGAATGTTCAGTGGATGCTAAAATTATTAGGTAAAAGTTTTTAATAAAAAACAGAATACTTACATAATCTAAAAGTATCTCTCCACAGGTGTTTATTAATTTATAAAGGAAAAACTGTGTCTTTACAGTTGAGAAAACTGGAACCATTTTAACCACTTTAACCAATATATAAAATTACCCTCTACAGGAATGTTCATAGCAGCCTCATTCATGATATCCTAAAGTGAAAACAACCCAAATGTACATCAACTCATGAGTGGATAAACAATATGTGCTATATTCATGCAATGAAATATTATTCAGCTATACAAAACAGTGCAGTATTCAAACATATCACAGCATGGAGGAACTCTGAAAACATTATGCAAAGTAAAATAAACCAGACACAAAAAGCCACATATTGTATATTACCTTTATATGAATATCACAAATAGGCCAATCTAGAGACAGAAAGTAGATCAATGGTTTCTAAGAGATGAAAAGAGAGTGTTTAGGGAGGTATGTGATTTCTTCTGAGGTGACAGAAATACTCTGGTATTAGTAATGATGGTTGTAAAACATGAATACACCAAAAACCCTTAATTGTACATTTTTAAAATGGTTAAAATGGAAAATTTTATGGTATACAAATTATATCTCAATAAAAATTATTTTTCAAAAAAAACCTTAGAATGACACATTTTGGTGCCTGAAACTAATCCTAAGGAATCATCCCAAATTGGGTACATTCTTCAAAATAAAGACTGAAATTGTCCCAGATTTAAAAAGACTACAAAGGCATTACAACTAAACTCTGTGTTGGATATTGGATATGATCCTAAGTCAGGAAACGATACCCAAACCTGGCAAAAAAGAACATCAAAATCTAAAAAGGACAGTATAGGAAGGGAAAACCACAGACAATTTCACATATGAACATAAATGCAAAATTTATTAAGAAAGCAAATTCAGCAATAACAAAGTGCTATCTTTTTAATAAAAGATAATAGGTCAATTAGAAATGTTAAATAAAATCTACAAGTTAGATTAGTAAATTCCATTAATTTTATTTCCTTGTTTTTCAAGGAATGTCCTTGTTTTTCAGTAAATACATATAAAAATATTTAGGTTTAAAGTGGCATCATGTCAGCAACTCACTCTTAGTTAAGAAAAAATAATAAATGATAGATAAATAGATGGATAGGTAGATAGTTGTAGACAGTGGTTAAAAATAATTAAAAGAAACATAATTACAGATGCTGCTGATATTAGAGAGTCTAAGAGAACATAATGAACACCATTGTAACAATTTAACTGAAGACACTGATTTCTTGGATTAATTCCTGAAAATATATGTCATCAAAACATATTCAAGAATAAAAACTTATTCAAGAATAAAAATACCATCTAAATAGGTTTATAACCATTACATATACTGAATTTTGTAGTTAAAATTATACGCGCAAAATTGTTTTTGAACACTTGACTTATAGATTATTACCATAAAATATTAAGGAAAAAATAGTTCCAGCCTTATAAATACTGTTTCAAAGTATTAAAAGGAACACTACTCAAATCATTTTACAAGCCCCACATAACCTTACCACAAAGAGCTGACAAGAATATTCAAGAAAACCACAAGCTAATCTCGCATATTAACATCAATAAAAAAATACTTATCAACATATTAGCAAACCAAAAAACAAGTAACACATTTTGACTAAATGAGAACCCAAATTTGGGGCTAATTTTAGGATAATAATAACATAATTAAAATAACTTCCCACAGTAAATTATTTAGTAGAAAAATCAGATAATCCCAAAAAAATACCTTTGATAAATATCCATCCATTCATGACAAAATAAACCCTTAGCAAACCAGAAAAAAAAAGGGATCGTTCTTAAAAACATCTACAAAACCCACAGTGAACATCATCCTTACTGAGAAACACCGAAAGTATTTCATCAAAGCTCAGAACTAATATTGGATGCTTGTTAATTTCTATTCAACACTGAACTAGAGGTTGCTGCTGAAATAAGGTAAGAAAAATAAAAAGCTGTAAGACCCAGAAAGGAAGAAACAAAACTACCATTATTTGTATATGATCTGGTCATTATAAAAAACTAAAAAAATCTATATATAAGTTATTAAAATACAGCAAGTTGTTAGACATAAAAGTAATATAAAAAACTGCATCTCCATATATCAGCCCAAAAAGAAATGAAGAGATAATGTCCTGGTTAAATAGCGCCCCCTCAAAATTCATGTCCACATTGAACCTCGGAATGAGAACTTATTTGGAAATAGGGTCTTTGTAGATGTAATTATCTAAGTAAAATGAGGTCTCACAAGATTAGAGTGGGCCCTAAATTCAATGATTGATGTCCTTATAAGAAGGCCATGTGAAAACACATACACACACAAACAGGAAGAAGGTAATGTGAAGACAGAGGCAGAAATTAGACTGATGAGAGCAGTTACCACTAAAGAACACTTAAGATCGCCCATAGTTACCAGATTCTGGAAAAGGCAAGAAAGGATTCTTCCTCAGAATCTTTGGAGGAAGTGTGGCCCAGCTGGCACCTTGATTTCAGACTTCTAGCCTATAGAATTGTGAGAGGATAAATTTCTGTTGTTGTTAGCCATCAAATTGGTGGTAATTTGTTATGCCAGCCTTAGAAAACTAACAGAGATATCATTTTTAAAAAGTATAAAAAATATCAAACACCTAACAATAATTCTATACAAAAGTTATTACTATTACAGACCATTAAAGGAATGGACTTTTCATTTCTGAGACAACTGAATATCCACATTTTTTAAAAATGGATCACTACCCAGTTGGATTAAAAACTAAATATGAGAGGCAAAACTACAAAATGTTGGTAGGAAATATAGAAAAAATTGAAGTAGGAAAGCATTTGTGAAAGACACAAAATACAACCCATAAAAGAAAAGATTAATCATTTCCATATTAAAATTAAAAGTTCTATTCATCAAACAACATCATAAAAAGAGCAGAATGAAAATCCACCATCTGGGAGAGAACAGGTTTGCAAAGTATACAGATAACAAAGGATTAATAGCAAGAAGAAGGATACACAAAACAACTAAAATGAAAAAATGGGCAGAAGAGTATATGGACAATAAACATGAAAAGATGTTCCACCTTATTAGTAATTAGGGAAATGCAAATTAAAACTAAGTGCGGCATCATGCCATACCCATCATATTGACCAAGTTTGTTTTAAAAATCAAACAACACCAGATTTTGGAGAGACTGTAGAGGACTAGATATTTCCTTTCACGACTAGTGGGAATATAAATTAGTAAAATGATGTTGGAGTATAGTTGGGTAAAATCGAATATGATACTGCTTATGACCAAGCATTTATAATACTAAGGAATTAGCTCAGAGAAACCTATATATGCAACAAAAGACTAAATAAGAACATATATAATTGTTCATAATACCAAAACTTGGTATATTCCAAATACCATCCACAGTAGAACAGAAAATATAAAAAGGATCTACATATATCTAGCACTGCGCTTCTAATCTTCCTCTACACCAAACCTACTCCTCCTCCAAAATTCATCATCTCCATTAATGACAACTCCATGCTTGCAGGTTGAGGCCAAAAGCCTAATTCATCTTTCACTTGTTCTCTCTTCCACTCTATTTCCAATCCCTTTGTCTATCCAATCTCTCTTGGCTCTACCTTGAAAATATATTCAGAATCCAACCAGCCCTCAAAACTAGCCTCCTTCATCCCAGATGCTATCACCTATTTCTTAGATTATTCTTAAATTATTCAGTGTTCCCAATTACCACTTGAAGGTCATCATCACTTCACCCAACCCATTCTAAAATTACCCAGTCCAGCTATTCCAAATGATAAGCATATACCCATTTCAGGGTTTTTAAACTAGCTTTCAACTTGTTCCTCAGATTCTGGCATGGTTCCCTCCCTAACCTCTTTCAGGTCTGTACTCACATACGGTCTTTGTGATGTCTTCTCTTACTACCTTATTTAAATTCAGCAACCTAAAACTCCTTATCCTCTTTCATCATGCTTTCTGTTTCCTCCATAGCACTTATTACCATTTAAATACATTTTATTTCCATTTTTATTATCTACTCCCCCCTATTAAAATACATATCCAACACATTTGATTTTTTAAAAGGTGTCTGAGGAAAGCATACAATGCTTAACAATAGATGCAAAATTCAAAAGCAGACAAACCAAATGAATGGTTTGCTTGCCAATACATATTTTTAAAAAAAACATAGTGGAAAGCAAGGAAACAATTAACACAATATTATGAATAATGGTTATTGCTTTCAGGGATAATGAAAGGAATGCTATCATGGTGACACACATGAGGTCTTCTGGGAGTACTGCAATGTCGTCTTAGCTCAGGTAGACAAGATGTTTACTTCATCATTGTTCTAAAACTACCTGTGAATGCTTTCCAATAGTCTTTTGTCCATATGCAGTCTTTCCCAGTTTTTCAAAGAGCACTAGGAAAAAGATAAGTACTACACATCCCAAAATTACCTTAAAAAGTAGAGCTATAGAGATAAGTATTTCTTCAAATTATCCATATGAGATTTTAACCATATTTTCCAAAATTCCAGATCCCATAACATATCATGATGTTTATAAAAACAATAATCTTTTTAGCCTACATATTTTGTTCATTTCAATAAATCTGCTCTATTACTTCTTTACACATCTGTGTATTTCCATCACTTCCCACATATTCACGAACCATAAAATTTTTAAATATCTGTCTTCCATCTTAAAATTATTCCCAACACAGTACTTGATACAGAGTCAACAATTTTTGTTGAAAAGATTTCAGACACTCATCATGCAGAGAAATAAGCCAGGATGAAGACCACAAATATCATGTTTGTCGGTAGTTACTCACATGTGTTAACTAACAACGTATTTATAAAATTGTCCTGCATCACTTTCCAAAACTTCTGATGGCTAAAATTTTAGACAAATCACAAAAACTCAATAATTTAATAAAATCGCTTTGAATACTTCAATGTAAAAATAACTCCCATTATATCAAATTTAAGAAGCTAAAAGAACTCATTTTATGTAACCAGATGTAGCATCATTATAAAAACACATTTTAAGTAAATGTAATTTCAAAGATTTTTTTAAAGTACAGAATTAATATAGTACCACAGAAGTATTATCATTAGACTCACTACTTAACTTTATAATTTTTCTAGAAGTATAACTGAAATCTGTTTTCTTTCACTTGAAAAAAAATTACTTAGTGGATTGTTACAACTATAAATTGTAAATGATAATGTTTAATATGTCCCTATGTGTTAAAACTTATTGTGCCTTTTCACAGGTTAAAAGAATACAGCAGTAGAGGAAAGCACCTAAATAAAAGTCAAGAAAATCTGAGGCTTCTGCTATCACAAAAAAACCTCCTACTGTAAGCTCTACAAACATGTAAGTGCAAAGAATGTTATGAGATCTCTTATTTAACAAGGCTAAGAAATCAAGACCACAAGGGCTCTAGTACCCAAAATCATGACAGCAAAGTTGAAATCTCTTAAATGATAATACCAATTAATAAAACACCCTAACACTATAAAAGGAGTCTTTTTTGAGAAATGGGAATTCCTATAAATACAGGATGCTTGTTCTCTTATCCTTTAAATGTAAAAAAAAAAAAAAAGGATTCAACTAGTCCTGAAGTAGGTGGGTAGCAGCAATGGCCTTGGGTGTCTCTGAACTTTTATGTCTCAATCCTTTTCTAACAATGGCAAAATAATGTATTTTGGTAACTATACATTAAAACTCACCCTTCTTTCATTATTACAAATTATCATAAACCATTAGATTATAATAGTAAACCTGTAAGGTCAAATCACAGATTTCTATTTTTTAAATAAACTTTTATTAAGCACAAAATATATATATCATACATATTATATTACACAAATTGTAAGGATATAGTTCAATGACTTATCACAAAGTGAACACATACGTGTAACCACTTTAGAAGCTTCCCTGTTGCTCATCCCAATCACTACCCCATTCTGCTTAGCCTAGACAAGACAATCCCTATCGTAACTTCTAAAACCATAGATTAGTATTTCCTGGTGCTAAACTTCACTTAAATGGAAACATATCATATTCTTTTGATTCTGACTTCTTTTGGTCAACATTATTTTGGTGAGATACAACTTCATGGATGCACAGAGATGATTCTTTCATTTTCATTATTGCATAGCATTCCATTGTAAGAATATATCTTCTCCATTGGAAATGATGACAGTTCACTCGTTTCCGATTATTGATTATTACAAATAATGCTGTCATGAGTATCCTATATGACTATAGTGCAAACACATATGCATTTGTCGGATATTAACTATTTCAACAGATTCATACATTCTATACATAAGTGTGAGTGTATTGAAGTTTAGCATACACTGTCAAAAGTTAGTGCCTCTACCAGTTTCGACACACTTGATATTAGCAGTTTTGTAAATTTTAGCCACTTAAGCAGATATGTGGTGGTACTTCGATGTTGTCTTGAATTGTTCTAGTGACTAATAAGGTTGAGCAAAATATGTATTTTGGCCATTTGAATATCCATTTTCGTGAAGTACCCCTTCAAGACTCTTACACATTTTCTATTATCTGACATTTTATTGATTCTTAGTACTTATCTACTCCTCTGACTTCTCTTTCAAGGAGCCAGTCCTTTTTGTTTGGCTTTATGTGTTGCAAATACCTCCCCCAATGCAACCTGCCTTTTCACCTTATTTTTAGATATTTTTAGATGTATATAGTTCAGTTTATCATTTCTCATTTACTAACAGTATCTAATTGTATCTTAAAAGTCTTTTTTGTCAATGATATAAAGATATTTGCCCGTGTCATCTTCTATAATCCTTGTCATTTTACCTTCCATATTTAGATCTACCACTGATGTCAAACTGATTTTTGTGTCTGGTATAAAGTAGGGCCTGTTACTCATTTTTTCAATTGTATACCTTATTGGCCCACAATAATTTATCACAAAAACATCTCTGTAGTTCAACTTTCTTATAAATTAAATGTCCATAAATGTGTAGGTCTACCTGTGGAATTCCTACTTGCCACATCGGTCTACATCTTTATCTTTGCAACAACATTTAAATACTATAGCTTCAAAATCAAGAGATTTGGTAGAGAAGTCTTCTAGCTCTGTCCTTCTTACTTTGTTTCAGCTATGGTTGGTTGTCTGCATTTTCAGATAAATTTTAGAATATGCATGTCTATTTCTAAATATATATATATATATATATATATATATGGCTGTAATTTTGTTTGGGATTACATTAAATTTACATATCAATTTGAGAAAACAGACATATCTACAATATTCGATTTTTCAATCAATTATAATATATCCTTTATTTATTTGTCTTATATATTTCTCACAATAAGGTTTTATAATTTTTGTGTAAAGTTCCTGAATACATTTCATTGCATTTATTCTGTAGGTGTAAACGCTCTTATGGTAACATAAATTGTACTGCTTTTAAGTTACTGTTTTCAAATAACCAACTTTGTTAATTTTTTTAGCTATACAGATCATCTTCATCACATGTTTCTTTTCTATTTCATTAATTTATATTCTTATCTCGTATTCTCTTCCTTTTTCCTATCTTTATTTACTTTATCCTTCTTTTGGGATTAATCTGTCCTTTTTCAATTTCTCAAGATTATGTTTACAACACTGATTTTCAGGCTTTTAAAAAATATTTTCTAATAAATGCATTTAAAGTTATAAATGTCCCTCTTGGTGACACCAATACACATTTTGATCTGTCATCATTCAGTACAAAATATTTTCTAATTTTTAATATAGTTTCTTTAACCAATTAGTTTTAATAAATTTATTAGGGGTTTCTTAGTAACTTTTGTGTTCATTTCAATTACTTTGTAGGGTCTGAATTTTTTTAAATTCGTTGAGACTTACATTAAAACCCACCATATGGTATATTTTGGAAAATGTTCCATATGTACTTGAAAAACACTGTATATTCTGCAGTCATAAGATACTATGCTCTCAAATATCAACACAAATTTATTCATTCAGCTGTTGACATCATATATATCTTTACTGTTTTTTGTGTTTTTGTTTTTTGTCTCCTTATGCTGAGTTACCAAGGTAAAGGCATTAAAAATATCTCAGTATGACTTGTCCCTTTTATTCTGTCAAATTTTGCTTTATTTAACACAGTATTATAAAGTACATACAATTCACTGTTATATCTTCCAGGTAAATGCCTGATTTAAATTCTTATCTGTCTGATATTAATAAAGCTACACCAACTTTCTTTTGTTTACCAATTGTGTGTCTTTTTTCCATTCTTTTACTTTCAATTTTTCTAAATATTTGTATACTTTGTATCTTTTCTATGCAGCGTGGGCTAGGTTTTGTTTTATACCAAGTCCAAAAATCCTTACCTTCTGGTTGAAATATTTAGTCTCTCACATTTAGTATAATTTGCAATATTTATTTCCTTACACTTAGTGTAATTACTGACTTGCATTTAGTATAATATATAGAGTTAAATACATCATCCTCTTACTTCCTTTATATGTGTCTCAACTGTACTTTGTTTTTTCCCATTCTTTTTTTGTCTTCTTCCAAATCCAGTAACTAGTATTCTCATTTTCCCTTCTATTAGTTTGTTAGATATGAAGTTTTACTTTTATTTTTGTTACTTAATGATTACAATATAAATCTTTAGTTATTGTCTACTATAAATTAGTTCTTTTATCCATTCCCACTTATTACAAAAACCTCAATACTTTGAACACCACTTACCCATCTCCCTCACTTATGTTTTGTTATTATCATGCATTTAAGTTTTTATATCCATTTAAGCCTCTATTTTGATTATAGTTTAATTTAATGAATAACCACTTCAATTTACTCTTAATTTTTCTATTCCTTCTAGTATCTGGGATCATTTTTCTTCTACTTCAATATCATTTCCTTTATTTAGTATTTCTTTTATTGCAGGAAAATACTGTCAAGTTCTTTTGATTCTTGTTTTTCTGAAAATATCCTTATTTTGCTTTCATTTTTCAAGGAAATTTTACTGGGTGCAAAATTTTAGGCTGATGATTATCTTCTTTCAGCAATTTGAAGACACTGTGTCTTCTGGATTTCATTTTTTGAGTTAAGAAATCAGTTGTCAGTCTTAATATCGTTCCTTTAAAGAGAACATGAGTTTTTTTCCCCTTTGACTGCTTTTAAATTTTTCTCTTTATGTTTGGATTTTCATCAGTTTTACCGTGATATTTCTAAATATAAATTTCTTTGTAGCTATTCCCCTTGGTACTCATAGAATTTTTTCTATTTGTGGCTTGATGTTCTTAATCACTTTTGAAAATTCTCAGTCATTAAGACTTTAAATAGTGCTATACATTATTTTCTCTTTTTCTTCCTCTTGACTCCAACATGTTAGATCATTTCTACAGGTCCCTTAAATTTCCTTCCTTATTTTATTTTTCATTCTTCTCTTTCTTTATTTCAGCATGGGTATTCTTTCCAACCTATCTTCCATTTCATTAATTCCCTCCTCAGCTGTATCTAAGCTGTTGTCAAACCCATCTAAGGAATTCTTCATTCATTTAATATATTATTCACTTCTATAAACCCCATGTGATTCTTTAGTAAAAGTTTCTACTTGTCTCCTAATGTTTTCTACCTTTTATTTTAAAGTTTCTGTCTGAAAACAGCATTATCCTCTAGCTATGATACTAATGGCTGTTTCATATCTTGTCTTTTTCTAAACCTTATCATTTTTTTTATTTTGTCAGATATTGCATGTTGTTTTAAGAAATAATTTGAGGCTCTATACAATATTATCTTTCTCAAGAGAGGATTTACTTTTGTTCTGTCAGCTACTTAGTCTCTAGACAGGTCACCATAATCTAATGATTTAAAGTGGACTTATCCACTCTAGTAGGTTTAGAATTTCAGGGACTAAACCAAGTCTTCAAGTATGTAGTAGAGCCCATCTTCCTTAGCACATCTGGAAATCCAATTTTGGTCCTCCATATTAACTGGCAAAAGCTCTGCTCAGTTTCTTAGACAGCTTTCTAAAGAGACAATAGATGCACAAAATCCCAATCTTACCTCCCTTGACATAGATGTTGACCCACAAATTCTCACTGCCGTGATAATTCTCAGATGCCTAAAAAGATGTAATTCCTAATTTTTCTCAGTGGAAATAATATTCCAAAATAATCCATTTCACCAATGAAAAAGAACTCCAAACACACATTTACCATCACTTCAACAAAGCAGCCTATCTACTAAACCATATCCACTAAAAAATGACACCAGTTCTGGGTGATAAAAACTTAAAATCAATCTGTACAATGCACATATTTGCTCTCACATATATATACTAAAGTATGTATCAGGCTTATTCATCAATGATATAATTTAAAAAATGTTTTAGATATATAATTGACAAATAAACCTGATATATACTTTAATCAATATATGAGGGCAAATTTAAAATTAATCTAACAAGTATCAAAACTTTAAGAATGCTAAAAACATTAAGAATAACAGAAAAATATTTTAGCGCTCACCAATATTTTTTAAAAACAAAGAATAAAAGTAAAACATTAAAGTATTGTGTGTATCTATAATATATTTATAATAAGGTGTTGAAAATAATTTACAAATTATTTTAGTAAATTCTCTTAAAGGTACTCAGTGTTATTTGTGCATATACTAATATTGCCAAGATTGATAATTACGTTCTTCCATGTAGAAGTTCATTATGGAAATTTTCAGGAAGGGAAACATGTAAAACTCTGAGCAAACTCCATTTGAGTGGTGAGCAACAAGTAACACTCATTTGACTTCATTCAAAGAATACCCATGGCTCACTTTTCTATTTACATCTATTAATATGCTTTGCTGAACATTGCTATAGCCATTATTATTACTGGAAATTAGGATGCCTCTTTCTGCAGAAGCAGTTATCTTTTCCTGTTTGGTATGATACAGTAGCTGGAACATATGCAAAAATATGTTAAGCAGATTGATAATGCCTTAATCACTAAATCACAATTCCTCTTGCTATCAGAGCAAAAATACAAAGAGGAAAAGTTGGAAATGTTAAAATAGAAAGTAAAATGCAATGTATAACTTATATAAAAGAAAAAAGTGATTTATTGGTTTTATTAGTCATAAAAATATAAAGAATAACAATGTATTGATTAGACAAAAAAATAATAAAAATTAATAAAATAATCCAAAGGAAGTCTTACCTTTTTTTTTTTAATTCCACCTTTCTTTTTCAAAAGAAAAAAATTAGAATATATGTTTGAAAGTGAAGGGGGTAGAAAACAAGTCAAAATTTGGTGAAAAATTATATTTCATTCAAATACATATGTAATTTCACGATGAAAGTTTAAATGAATGTGTAGTGTCTAAAAACAACAGAGTCATTTCCCAGGTTTTACAAATGTAAATATTTGAAAACAACAAAAGTCCTATTTTTTTTTTTCATGTTTATTTATCACTGAGAGAGAAACAGAGCCTGGGGGAGGGGCAGAGAGCGAGGGAGACACAGAACCCAAAGTAGGCTGCAGGCTCCCAGCTGTCAGCACAGATGCTGGGCTCGGACTCAGGAACCATGAGATCATGACCGGAGCCAAAGTCGGATGCTCAACCCGACTGAGCCACCCTGGCGCCCCAAAAATTCTATTTTAAAACTCACATACATAGAAAAAATAATAACTGAAAAATTAATGAACAGTATTTCCAACATAAAGAGAACATTATGGTTATAAATAGACAATATACTAAACAGGAAACTCAAGTGGCAAATGAACACATAAAAAGATGCTTAGTCACTGTAGTAATCTGGGTATGCACAATAAGTATCCATGAGATAGCATTCACATCCATTGCATGTGTAAAAGAAAAATCGCCTCACAATTACCAAATGTTGGTGGTGATATGAAGAAACAGGTACATTCACACCTAGCTGGTGAAAGTATCCATTAACACAGTGACTTGGAGTGCAATTAGGCAACATTTGGTAAAGTTGCTGTGAATATGCTCAGACTCAACAATTTCACTTTTATCTATACACACACACACACACACACACACACACACACACACACCCTACAGAAACTCTTGCATATCTGCATAATAAAACCAGTATAAGATGTACAATGTAACACTGTTTGTAACAACAATCTACCTAAATGCACAAGCTCTGCATGTCATAGGAAATTAGATGATGAAACTGAAGAAATGCTTTTAAAATTTGCAAATGACATTAAAATATGAATGCAAAGAAGAAAAAAATCACAGGGCAGATATCAAAGCTCAACGTTACATTGGTAAGCAAACTTGCTCATCTGAATTGAACATATCAGTCCTTGTAAGTAATGCATACAGAATTAGCATATCTATGTAATCAGGAAACATTTTAAAGTCAATCGTTTAAAGTGAAAATGACTACATAGAAAATGTGTTATTTCATACCTTTGCTATACAAGAGAATTTCATTAGTTGAAATAAACAGGGAAAAAGAACAAGAATGCTTCCCTGAAAATATTTAATAAACGCTACTACTATACAAATATAAAATGTAACAGTGACAAAGTTTCTCACCATACTTTTACCCAATCTACTCACCAAGTCTTAGTGTTAACTTCATACTTATAAAGATCATCCACCAATCCATATTTATTGCCTGGTAATGCTTTATAGCCTCCGTGAACATAAATGGATTTTGTTATTTCATCATACACACTGGTATGGCCATATCCACCTTGAACAATAGCTCCTTTAGTTTCTGGGACAAGCCACGTGTTTGATGCTGTAAGAGAATGAAGGTAAATCATGAACTTCAAGGAGTATTTAAAAATATAACTACTATATCACCAAACTACCAAGTAAATTCTAATACCACATTTTTATAAGTAAATTAAATATAACCAAATATTCATTTACTCCAAAAACAATTATTAAACATATGCTAGTTACTATGTTAAGCGCTAGAGATCAAAGTTGAGTAAGGCTGGTCTTTCTGTAGAAGAAACTCTGAAATATTGAAAATGCCAAATTTTTGGATGTACAATAGAAAAAGGAAAACTATTCCCACATTTATTTCTGTATTTGTAAATAACCCTGAGAAAAAGACTAACAGTTTATGAAAGCCTACTATGTGACAAGCTCTGAATTAGTCACTGATGTAACAAAAATTTAAAAAGATATGATCCCCACCCTTAAACGATTTTTAGCTATGTAATGGCCTACCATGTCTTGGTTATGAGCCCCACTCTCCCTTCTACAGACTCTTCTGTATTGCTGATGAAAACCTAAACAATAAATTTCCAAGACATCCTTGATAGCTGTATTAACTGATAGGTTCCACCAAGGGGCGTACTGGTGAGAGATTAGAAGGCAAAAATAACAAAGACATTCTGCCTTCATCCGTAGCAGCAGGAACACGCAGATGACTAGAGAGGATAACAGCAGTGGTGACTTTATAGCCATAGCAGCAGGGGTAGTTCCTGCTCAAGGGCAGCGGTGACGCCTAGAGTAGCTTAGTGACAAATGTGGTAGGTATGTAGCAGCTTCCAGATTTTGGATGATCCCCCTCCCTTTGGTGTCTCTAATACTCTTGTAATTAACTCACCGTATTAAATCCCATTCTGCTTGCTATATCTAAAAGCACTTATTTCTAACTGCAAATTCACTGATGCAAGCATCAATCATATATACAAGGCATGCTTTTAAGAATATGCAGATAAAGAAAACACAGATCCTTGGCCTTAGATAATTTTAGATTACAAAGAGCAACTATATAGAAATCTGTCATTGGTCTTTAGGTATTCACCCAGACCACACTTCTATCTTCCCTCTAACTGGCCATCTAAACTTTGGCATTGTAGGGGCGCCTGAGTGGCTCTGTCGGATAAGCTTCTGACTTCAGCTCAGGTCATGATCTCGCAGTTCACGCGTTCGAGCCCCACATCCGGCTCTGTGCTGACAGTCAGAGCTTGGAGTCTCCTTTGGATTCTGTGACTCCTTCTCTCTGCCCCTCCCTGACTCACATTCTAACTCTCTCTCTCTCTCAAAAGTAAATAAACATTAAAAAAAATTTTTTTGTAACTTTGGCACTGTAGACAGCTCAACTGAAAATACTCAAATCAAGTAATATAAAATAAAGATGATCTTAAAAATCATTTACTTTTACATAATTCTAAGGTAGTGAAGAAAGTGATACTTCAATGGTCATAAAATTTAGAAATATCAAAAAGGAGTCACTAAGCCCATTTTAATTGATAAAACAAAACACATAAAAAAAATCAAAGTATATTTGTAACTAATGAGTATTACATTTTGGAGTAATTTCAAAAATATGACATTAATAATAACTTATCAAAAATAACTTGAAAAATACTCTTTAACCACTATTAAAGCTCTACTCCTACAGTCCAATTGAAGGTTTCCATATTTTTATTCATTCTCTTTTTAATAAAGATAAACATTCTTCTTACCAAAAAATAATGTAGAAATAGAGGTCTTTAATGTAAAAGTGAATATGACCTTCTCTCCCAGCCTACTATCTAGAGATATTTTTCACAATTTGTTATGTTCAGACCACTTTCAGACTGTAATTCTAAATATTTTATTACACACATACAAAACACATTTAAATTACAAATATGTGTATACAGACCTATAAATACTTGTACCAAAAAAATCATGCTATTTTACAACTATTTTTTCAACTATTTTTTCACTTAAAGCAACTGGCGCAATTCTTCTATGACCCATTTATTATTTTTCAACAGTTAAATTCCACTCTATTAATGATACATAACTTATTTAAATAACTCTACACTATGACCCATTTGGGTTTCAATTTGTTCCTAGAAACAATAATGCAACAAACAACCCTGCAATCAACTGGAGCATCGTTATCTAATAAAACACATACTGTGTCTCAAGAAGTACCTCATTATTTCATGTAATAATAACCCTTTGAAAGGTTTATTATTGCTTTCTCTTCTTTACAGCTGAGGAATTTTAGAGTTAGAAAAACTAAGTACCACACCCCACTAAGTACAACAAGCAGACTCTGGAAACAGTGCACAAGACAACCAAAGGAGAAATCTGAAAAGTGTAAAGGTAGACTGGTTAGGGACTCCAGGACTAGAAGACAAGTGTCTCCTCACCCGTCAACAGAAGAAGGCTATGCAGGCCCCACATTTCTCAATTCCCCAACCTAGCAATAAAAAGGTGACTCAGGTAGGCTTATTCCTCCTCAAAACTGAGGTCCTATGGACAATCCTAGACGACCCTAGCAGCAACAGCAAGAGGGACCCAGCAAACACTGTTTAAAAAAAGCAAACAGAGAGGGGCGCCTGGGTGGTGCAGTCAGTTAAGCGTCCGACTTCAGCTCAGGTCACAATCTCGCGGTCTGTGAGTTCGAGCCCCACGTCGGGCTCTGGGCTGATGGCTCAGAGCCTGGAGCCTGCTTCCGATTCTGTGTCTCCCTCTCTCTCTGCCCCTCCCCCGTTCATGCTCTGTCTCTCTCTGTCTCAAAAATAAATAAACGTTAAAAAAAAAATTTTAAAAAAAAATAAGCAAACAGAGAAAGAGTTCCTTTTCCCCACCAGATCGAGACTGGAAAGGGAAATCCCACAAGACCTGAAGGATAAACCTAAACAGAGTGACTGCCTGCTAAAACAGAAAGAAGATTTAAATGGGACCCAAAGACTCCCAATAGCAAAATATCCAGGATACAATAATAAAAAAAAAAATCACTTGTCATACTGAGGACCAATAAAATCACAACTTTAATGAAAAGAAAACAAGTGACAGTAACACTGAGATGTTGAAATTACTTGACACGAATTTTTAAGTAGCCATGATAAAAACATTCCAACAAGCAATACATGTTCTTTTGAAACAAACAACAAATCTCAGCAGAAAGAAAGAATAGAAAGAATAGAAAGAAAGAAAGAAAGAAAGAAAGAAAGAAGAAAGAAAGAAAGAAAGAAAGAAAGAAAGAAAGAAAGAAAAAAGAAAGGAAAGAAACAAGGAAAAAAAGAAAAATGCAGTAACAAACAGAAACTCTATGTACAGGCTCAATATTAAAGTGGAGCTAACAGAAGACAGGGGATCCGTAAATTTGAGGACAAATCAATGAAACAAATCTGAATAAAAGAGAAAATCAACTGAAAAAAAGTTAACAAAATCTCAGAAACATTTTTGGAACAATAACAATTGATTCAACATTCACATCACTGGAATCCCAAAAGAGGAAAAGAGAACATAACTGAAAGAGTATTTGAAGAAACAATAACCAAAAACATCTAAATTTTGTACGAGACATGAACGTACAGATTCAAGAACCTTAGAGACGTCCAAATAAACAGAAGAAACCCACACCACGGCACATCATAAGAAAACTTATAAAAACTAAAGATGAAGACAAAAAGATCTTGAAAGCAGCCAGAGAGAAATGACACATTACTTACAGGGGTACATCAATGAGAATAACTCTGGATTTTTCATCTGAAACTATAAAGGCCTGAAGGGAGCAGCACATTTTTCAAATGCTGAAAAATAAGAACTGTCAGGCATGAATTCTATTCCAGCAAAATGATCCTTCAGGAATTAAATGGAAAAAAAATACTCTATGAAAAGAAAGAAAACTAAAAATTGTTGAAATGCGGCCCTCTCCTTAAAGGATGGTTAAAGGAAAATTTTTTAAACAGGAATGAAATAATAAAAGAAGGAATGTCAGAGCATCAGGAAAGAAAAATAGAGCAGAAATATGATTACACACAATAGACTATGCTTCTCCTCTACAAGGTTTATAAATCATGCCTGATAAAGGAAAAAAATATAATATCATCTAATATGAAAGGCAATGATGCTTAAAAGTGGAGAAGGTAAGGGGATGTGAAAGCAAACAAGGTTTCCACACTTCAAGTGAAGTGGTAAAATGTTGATACTGGTACTAGACTCTGATAAGTCACATATGCATTGTTTAACACCCAGATCAACCCCTAAGAAAACTACACAAAGAAATACATTCAAGAATACTATAAGTAAATCAAGGGGGCACCTGGGTGGCTCAGTTGGTTAAGCTTCCGACTCTTGATCTCGGCTCAGGTCATGATCTCATGGTTCGTGGGATAGAGCCCTGCGTCAGGCTCTATGCTAACAACACAGAGCCTGCTTGGGATTCTCTCTCTCCCTCTCTCTCTCTCTCTGCCCCTCCCCCACTCATGCTTGCTCACTCGCTCTCTGTCTCAAAATACATAAATTAACTTCAAAAAAAAGAATACTATAGGGGCGCCTGGGTGGCTCAGTCGGTTAAGCGTCCGACTTCAGCTCAGGTCACGATCTCGTGGTCCGCGGGTTCGAGCCCCACGTCGGGCTCTGGGCTGATGGCTCAGAGCCTGGAGCCTGCTTCCGATTCTGTGTTTCCCTCTATCTCTGCCCCTCCCCCGTTCATGCTGTGTCTCTCTCTGAAAAATAAATAAATGTTAAAAAAAAAAATTAAAAAAAAAAGAATACTATAAATAAATCAAGATGGAATTCTAAAAATTTTTCAAGTAATCCATTAGAAACAAGAGAAACAGAAGCATAAGAAACAGCAGAGAGAAAATAAACAATAACACAGACCGAGGCACTAATGTATCAAAATTACTTTAAATGTAAATGATCCATTTACATAAAATCCTAGAAGTAACCTAATTATAGAAACGGAGGACAGATGAGTGATTATCAAGGGTTAGAGGCGGGAAGGGAGTGGGGGTGGAAGAGTTGTGGGTATGGCTTAAAAGGGCAATGTGAGGGGCACTTGGGTGACTCAGCTGAGTGACCCACTCTCAATTTTGGCTCAGGTCATGATCCCAGGGTTGGCACTGAGCCCCTCCTAGCTGAATATGGAGCCTGCCTGGGATTCTCTCTCTCTCCCTCTCCCCCAACCTCCTCTGCTCATACGCGCTCTCTATATAAAATAAAAAATAAAATTAAAAGCGCAATGTGAAGGAGTCTTGTGTGATATAGCTATTCTACACCTTGACTGCAGTGGTGGATACGTGAAACAATGTACAATAAGACTGCACAGAACGAAACCCATACCCACACAGGCGCACACAAATAAATACAAATGAAACAGGAAATCTGGAATAAGATCAGTGAATTGTATCAGTGTCAATATTCAGTTTGCAATATTGTAATACATTTTTTAAAATGTTCCCACTTTGGAAAACTCAATGAAGGGTACATTGGATCACTCTTGTAAGTGTATGTGAATCTACAGTGATCTCAAAATAAAAAGTTTAATTTAAAAATGTATATTCCCCTTATGAGTAACGGGAAGTTCATCATGAAATACAGTATTTCACTCAACTACTTGTTAAACACTTTTTTAAAAAATTAAAAGTGTGGAGCGCCTGGTTCAGTCGGTTAAGCGTCTGACTTCGGCTCAGGTCATGATCTTGCAGTTATTGGGTTCAAGCCCCCTGTCAGGCTCTGTGCTGACAGCTCGGAACCTGGAACCTACTTCAGATCCTGTATCTCCCCCTCTCTCTCTGCCCCTCTCCCACTCACGCTCTGTTTCTGTCTCAAAAATGAATAAACATAAAATAAGTTTTTAAAAAAATTAATAGTGTAACACCTATGATACAGGTCTAACACCAAAATCTGTATTCTAAATATTACGGCAGTTTTTCTCAAGGTTTGGTCACTAGCAATTCAATTAAGGAACCTACAGGTGGTACGGTAGTTTCAAATGAAAAATTAAGGAAATAATTTTTTCTTGTACTCGAAATGTAAAATTAACTATGATTCACATTTTCATTATATTTGTATTATTTTTGCATTTGGAAATGTGCACATACTCAGGGAACCAATTTTTCTTAGTAAACATTCCAAGTAAAAATATTGGTCATCTCAGAAAAAGTATTTTCTTATCATTTGTATGTTATTATTTGTATATGCATGAATTTTGCTTTTAACTTAGTAATGTGCTCCACCATATTCCCAATTTATAAAGAGTAGTTCATTAAAGAGAAAAGATAATGATGAAAACAGGTATGTGAATAAATGAAATAACTCCTAATAATACTATAAATGCCAGAAGCAAAAATGAATTTGTAGGTGAGGTAGCTACACATAGAGAAGGCTGAAGAAATCTGCAGAAAGATTCGCTCAAATCCTAAATTGAGTACTGATCTGCATATGCATAAAAGAAAACTTTTAAAGCCCATGTAAAGAACAACAACAACAACAAAAGACTAGCAGGCTGAATAACTCTTGGGTTCTCACACAGGGCTGGGAACAGTTGTGTTAGCAGACAGAAGAAAGACCTCATACAACAGGAGGCCTTAGGTAGAGTACAAAAAGGGCTGTAATACTGGAATAAGTTAGTCGTAAACTCAAAGTTGCTCTGGGTCCTAACAAACCTCAGAAGCAATCCCCCAAAATGCCTATACTATCCCAGATAACTGCATGTGAGTACAAAATCCAACATTCTTTCAAGCCACAACAAAATCCAGCAGCCAACGTGATAAAAATATACCATGTTTGGAATACATTTTAAAATTAACAAGCATACAGGGCAAAGAAAATATGACCCACAACGAGAAGGAAAATCAGTCAATAGAAGGTGACCCAGAAATAGCACAGAAGATAAAATCAGCAGAAACGAATGTTTTAAAAGCCGTTGTAAATACATTCAAATATGTTCAGTAATGTTACAGAAAACATGAACATGGTAAGAAAGAAATGGTAGATAAAAAAAGACTCAAAAAGAACTCCTGAAAATGGAAAAGATAATATCTGAATGAAAAATACACTGAGTAGAATTAACACAAGATTTGACGCTTTAGAAGAAAAGAACAGTGAACTTAAGATACAGAAACAAGAGCTATCCAAAATGAAACAACATGAACAAACAAAACATCCTAAAAAACAATGAACGGACTATCAGGGACCTTCTGAAAATATTAAAGAAGTCTAATCTAAGTGCAATAAGAGTTCCAGAAACGTGGTAGGTGGTGGGTGGACAGAAATAAAATTTAAATAAGTAATTTCTCAAATTCAGTTAAATCCATAAATCCACAAAACCAAGAACATTAATGAAATACAAACAGAAAGAAAGAAAGAAAGAAAGAAAAAAAGAAACCTACACCAAGGACTGGCATGAAGTAATATAGATGAACAAGCTAAACAACAAAAATAAGAATTACAACTGACCTCTTATCAGAAAGAATGTTAAGTCAGAAGACAATCAAACTGCAGATTTTTAAACTAAGAAGGAAAAATAAGACTGTCAATCTAGAATTCTCTACCAAAACCAAAAATAACTATCAAAGTAGAATTCTCTACCCAACAAAATATTTTCCAAAAATGAAACTGAAACAAAACTTTCTCAGACAAAAAAAAAAAAAAAAAAGCAGAAGTGTAACACCACAGACTTGCCCATGATATGACAAAGGAAGTTCTTTAAGCTGGATGACAATAACAGCTAATACCAGACAGAATCTGGATTTACATAGATGAACGTAGAGTGTAGGAAAGCTGGATATGTAGATAAATACAAGACATAATTTCTCATTTCTTGTCTCCCTAAAATGATAACTTACTTACAAAACAAAAAGCACAATTTACTATGCTGTTCATAATATATGAGATATAATATTAGCACAAAGGAAAAGAGGAGAAATGCAGGAAATCCTGAGGTTCTAACACTAAATACGAAATGGAAGAATATTAAAGGTAGAATCTGATAAGCTAAAGACATGTACTTAGACCAATCCCAACAAAAATAAAACAAAAAATGTACAGTTAACAAATTGATAGTCCTACAGATTCAAGAAGTTGAGCAAATCACAAACAAAATTGAAAGAAACCCACACCTAAACACATCACAATTAGGCTGCTGAAAACTGAAGATAAACAAAACACCTCAGAAGAGGTTAAAGAAAAACAAGTTCAAACAACTGTGATTTTTACCCTAAAAAATGACGGAGGCCAGAAAGAAGAGCCCAACACTTTCTAAAGTGCTGACAAATAACTGTAACTCAGAATTCTATGACAGGCAAAACTATCTTTCAGGGATGACTGTGAAATACAGAGATTCTCAGATATAGAAAAAACAGGATAATCCATATCCAGCAGGCCCGCTCTAAAAAAAAATGTTAAAAGAAGCTGTTAACAGAAGACAACTTGGAATGAAGGCAGATAATGTATTATAGGGATCTAAAAATTATAATTGTAAAAATTATGACCAATAACTAAACATTTAAATGTATGAAGCAAAAACTGATAGAACTAAAAAATTAAATAGTTAAATCCACAATCATAAATGGAGATTTCTACATTAGTCTTTCAGTAACTAAGGAAAATTACTAAGACTTGAACAACTCCACCCACCATCACAAAACTGGCATTTATAGAACACCCCGACCACTGCAGCAAAATACACACACATCCTTTTTAATTGACACTTGACATTCACCAAGACAGACCATATTCTCAGCCAGAAGATAAGACTCACAAAAATGTTAATAGCAAAACATACAGTCTCTGACAAGAACTATATTAAACAAAAAATAATGACAAGAAATATACCTGAAAAATCTTCATGTATTTGGATTAAACTAAATACTACTAATCAACCCAAAGAGAAGCCAAAGAAAAAAATCACACAAAAAAATCAGAAAGCACTTTGAATTAAGTGGAAACAAGAATACTTTTGAAAATATGCAGGATACTGCTTAAGCAGTCAGTCCTTCTCATGGGTGGTTCCTTGACAACAGCAAATGGAATTACCTAGAAACCTTTTAAAAAATGGAAGTTTGCTGGCACCAATCCTCACATAATGAATAAGAAAATCAGGGGTTAGGAGAGAGCAATCTATTGTAACAACCATCCAAGTGATTCTTACGTATATTAAAGTTTGAAACTATTGGATAAAAAAGAAATTTATAGCAATAAACACATATATTTAAAAGGAAGAAAAAAGGTCTTTATCAATTCAATGCTCTAATCTTCCACCTTAAAAAGGTAGTAAAACAGAAGGAATAAAACCCAAATAAGAAAAGAAATATAAAAATAAAGCACTAATCAATAAAAATAGAAAACAGGAAAGAAAAGCTACTTCTTTGAAAAGATCAATAAAGTTGTTTAACTTATTAATCTTTAGTCAACCTGACAAGAGAAGGCACAAATTATTCATATCAGATATAAGAAAGATATCACTACACAGTTTACAAATATTAAAAAGAATAATAAGAATATAAATTAATGGCTTTATGCAAACAAATTTACCATCTCAATGATATGGACAAACTTCCAAAATAAACTACCAAGGCTCGTTCACAAAAAAATGGGTAACTTGAGTATCTCTAACATTAAAGAAAATAAATGTTATAGTCAAAATCTTTTTGACAAAGAAGGCTCATGAGCCAGACAGTTTCACTGGTGAGTTCCATCAAACATTTGAGAAAGAAATAATACCAATTCTACACAAACTCTTATTATAGAAAATAGAATGGAATGAAACACTCCCCAAATCACTATCATTACCCAGACTGCAAAATCAGACAAAGACATTATAAAAACAGAAAACTAGTCCAATATCTCTGATGAGCATAAACATAAAAATCCTTAATATTTTTAGCAAATCAATTCTAGCAATATATGAAAAGGATAATATAGGGGCGCCTGGGTGGCGCAGTCGGTTAAGCGTCCGACTTCAGCCAGGTCACGATCTCGCGGTCCGTGAGTTCGAGCCCCGCGTCAGGCTCTGGGCTGATGGCTCGGAGCCTGGAGCCTGTTTCCGATTCTGTGTCTCCCTCTCTCTCTGCCCCTCCCCCGTTCATGCTCTGTCTCTCTCTGTCCCAAAAATAAATAAAAAAAAAAAAAACGTTGAAAAAAAAAAAAAAATTTAAAAAAAAAAAAAAAAAAAAGAAAAGGATAATATATTATGACCAATAGGGTTTGCCCACAAATGCAATAGTTGTTTAACATCTGAAAGTCAGTGTTATTCACTATATTAAGAAATAAAAAAATATATAATAAAAGGACAAATGATCTTCCCAACAGATGCAGAAAAATTATTTGACAAAATTTAACATCATCGATGAAATAGACTCGGCAAACTAGATTTCCTTGACCTGATAAGAAGCATCTAGAAAGCATACCACTAACATAATAATTAAAAGACTGGAACTTTCCCTCCTAAAATAGGAAAAAAGGCAGGATTATCTGCTTCCACTACTCCTACTCAGCACTGTACCAGAGGTACTGCCACTGAAAAAATACAAAGAAAATAAGTAAAAGGTATACAAGTTGAAAAGGAAGAATTTACTAGCATGATTTTAACACATGATTCTCTATGCAGATAATAAAAAAAGCTACCAGGATTAATAAATGTGTTAAGCAAAGTTGCAAAATACCAGTTCAATATGAAAAATCAATTGCTTTTCTATATACTAGCAATCAACAATTGTAAGTTGAAATTTTAAATGCCATTTACAGGCAAACATGATAATCACTACACTACACAAATACCTGCAAAATGCCATTTACAATAACATAAAAATATTAAATACTTACATATAAATTTAGCAAACTGTGTGCAACACACTGAAAATCATAATACATTGCTGAAAATGTTAAAGACCTAAATATTACTGAAATACACTGTGTCCACGACTTAGAAGAATCAATACTGTTAGACTCAATTTTCCCCTCTATATGTAACTCAACCTCAATTAAAATCCCTACAATCTTTTTTAAAAGAAATTGACAAGCCGATTCTAAATTTTATAATGGTAATGTAGAGTACACAGAATAGACCAAACTTTTTGAAAATAGAAAAAAGGACAGAGGACTTATACTGCCTGATTTATAAATCTACCATAATCAATAAAGTGTGTTTGTGGAGTAAATATAATGTACATCATTGGATCAAAAAAGAGTCCAAAATTAAAACATATATACAAATGACATTTACCAAGGTAATTCAATGGAGAAAGGAAAATCTTTTCAACAAATGTTATTGGAGAATTAGGATATTAAAAAAAAAACACTCAGTCCTTACTTCATATCATATATGAAAATTAATTCAAACAGATGAAAGATCTGAGGATAAGAGCCAAAACTATAAACAGCTAATAGAAAGTGCAAGAGAAAAACCTTTGTGACCTTGACAAAGATCTATTAGCTAGAACACAAAAACCACAAAGCATAAAAAATTGACAATTATATTTTATCCAAATTTAAAATCTCTGCTTTTTAAAAGACACTATAAAGAAGAAATGCATATATTTTTTAAAAAACAACTTTAAAAAAGGAAAACCTGAAAGACAATGAATTATACACATCAATATAAAGAAAGGGAAAAAGCTTAACAAATCAAAATATATTAAAAGGAAATCATAAAAAAAAATAAGAATTGAATGAATATGCAAAACAAATCATTAACCTCAAAAGCTGGTACTTTGAAAAGTATTAAGATTCATTATCCTCTGCGCAATCTGCTCAAGACAAAAAGAAAGAAGGCTGAAATAAGCCAATATTAGTAATTTAAAGGAGGCATAGCTATAAAATATTCTAAACTTCACTAACAGCATATTATGAAGAACTGTAGGTCAATACACTTGAAGATTTAGATAAAATAGACAAATTCTGAGACAATAATCGAATGCTAATTCTGACAAGAAGAGAGAAAAAAACCTGAGTAGATTTATAACTATTAGATTAATTGAATATCTTGTTTTAAAACCTTGCCACAAGGGAATTAAAAGCAAAAATGAACTACTGGGACCTTATGAAGATAAAAACTTCTGCACAGCAAAGGAAACAACCAACAAAACTAAAAGGCAACCAACGGAATGGGAAAAGATATTTGCAAATGATGTATCAGACAAAGGGGTAGTATCCAAAATCTATAAAGAGCTCACCAAACTCCACACCCGAAAAACAAATAACCCAGTGAAGAAATGGGCAGAAAACATGAATAGACACTTCTCTAAAGAAGACATCCAGATGGCCAACAGGCACATAAAAAGATGCTCAATGTCACTCCTCATCAGGGAAATACAAATCAAAACCACACTCAGATATCACCTCATGCCAGTCAGAGTGGCCAAGGAGTACTACATGGCAATGAGAAAGAATGAAATATGGCCCTTTGTAGCAACATGGATGGAACTGGAGAGTGTGATGCTAAGTGAAATAAGCCATACAGAGAAAGAGAGATACCATATGGTTTCACTCTTATGTGGATCCTGAGAAACTTAACAGAAACCCATGGGGGAGGGGAAGGAAAAAAAAAGTGGGGGAGGTTAGAGTGGAAGAGAGCCAAAGCATAAGAGACTCTTAAAAACTGAGAACAAACTAAGGATTGATGGGGGGTGGGAGGGAGGGGAGGGTGGGTGATGGGTATTGAGGAGGGCACCTTTTGGGATGAGCACTGGGTGTTGTATGGAAACCAATTTGACAATAAACTTCATATATTGAAAAGAAAAAAATAATAAAAATAAATAAATAAAACCTTGCCACAAAGAAAACTCCAGACCCAGATGACTTCACCAATTTCTACCAAACATTTTTGGGAAAAGTAGTAACAACTGAAAGTCTTCCAGATAATAGAAACAAAATTATACACCAGGCAGCAAATCCAGCAAAACAGAAACGGTTTCTCAAAAAGTTATCTGTAGAAGAGATTACATACAGCTTTACTCTAAAACCCTAGAGGTCTGCACTGCAATTCTCAAAAAAATAAAAACAAAACCAGATAATTAGTAATTATCTAACATGAGGAAGTTTCCAGTCAGTGTTCAAATTCCTACTTATTTTATAAGCTTTTTTTAAGTTTGTTTGGAAGCAGGATCCAAATGAGATCCACACACTTCAGTTGTCTGATATGTCTATTAAATCTCTTTTAATCTGCACAGTCTCCATCTTTTTTTTTAATTGCCAATGGTTTACTCTTCCACATTTTTTGTAAATTTCTAGGATGAAGGCAAAGAAGTTGTACTTTAATATTAAATGACCACTGACCCAATAAAAGGACAAGAGAAGTTAAGTCTTTAGATACCAGAATTATGAATCAATAGTAATGATGGGCTGAAACTCTTTTAATAATAAATGTCAGGCCCTTCACAGAGTTACCACCGTTAAATAAACAAGTATAGGATGGAGTATACCTCCCTTCACAGTAATTGTATACAAAACAAAAAAAAAAAAATAATGAACTAAGTAAAAGTTTTGTTTTCTTTAGGCTGTTAAGTCATCACAGTAATATCAGTATAAAATAAAATATATCTAGGGGAAGTAATAGTCTCACATTAGATAAGACACCATGCTCTGTAAGCTCTATTAACTCTGAATAGGTTATTACAAAGTGTAATTTGTCCAGAGAGAGTGCTAAAGATAACAAAAGGTCAACTAAGATACTGTGTATTTTATAATTCTATAATCCAATCTCCCCGTTTACTAGCTGGGTGTGCACTGGCCACTTGTGTGAGACATCTGTGCCTCAGTTCCCTTACTTATAGAACTTGAAAAGAATAGTTTATATTTACATGTTCACTTTGAGTTAACTTTGAGTTAACATGTGTTACCACCACCACCTAGCACAGAGTACAGCCTCAGAAAATGTTAGCCGCTATTCTCATTACTACAGAATAGTCTTTAAATCATTAATATCTGTGTTCATTTAAGGCATTAACAAAAGATATGAATGGAAACCCTGTTCACCTTCAGGGAAGACCGAAGGAAGTAGAGATGCTTGTCTGAAGAACAGAAGGTAAGTGGAAAGTAAGATATCTCAAAACATCTGCAGGGCCAATATATGGAAGCATGAGTAATTTGCACCTGTACAGTTCTATACAGTCATGAAAAATCAAGTACAAATTTATAAGATGTGCATATGTCTTCTAAATATAAATAGAATTTTTTAAAAATATACAATACAGTGGCTGCCTTGTAAGGGACCAAGATCTCCATCAGTGAAAGAACGTTAAACAGAAAAAGATCTGAATTTTCTGAGTCTTGAATACACATGTAGTGAAATTTTTTAATGTAACCAATGCATATTTTAAGATACAGAATATTCATACAGCGTTTAAACACTTTTAAAAACATATGATGTAATAATTTCACTTACCAATACTGAGTCTTTTTATTGTGATATATTCTGAAACATTTAGAAAACATGAAAATATATATATAATCTGAGCAGCAGCCTCTGTCATACAGACTAAGCAATTTATTAAAGCAGTATTTTACTTATTACATTGAAACTATTTCACTTTATCTAATTAGTCCTGAAAAGTTCTTCACAGATGAAATTCCGTATCAAATGCCAAACCTAATTTAAGACAGTAAAAGTACACATTTTATGATTCCTGTGATTGAATTACTTTTAAAGGAGAGATTTCCTCTATTAAAACTCCCTAATTTCCACCACCTGATACATCTGTTCTATAGATCTGTATTTTCAGACACTAGTGTGCTGAAAAGCAATATCCAATTTACACTACCAAATTTTGAAAAACACGTGATGTTAAGAGCTGAAGAGAAAGTAACATATCACTATCCTTACAGAGAAAAAAAACTAAAAATGTCGTATCTCTTGGTTTTTAAATCAAAAGGAAAAAAGTTAAGATAAAATGGCATTAATAATGGCTTCCCAACTACACCTTCCAAATTCCAAAAGCATGAAAAATACTAAAGCAAAACATTAATATTATACTAACCTTGAGATTCACATTGAGATTCTTAGAAAGTTTATGAGGTATTGCTAACCTAAAGTGAAATAAATTTCCCTCAGGACTAACCCAGAATAGCTTTATGGTCCAAGTTAGTAAAACCATCCACATAAGTCCCCTCTGAGATTTACAGATTCCCTAAAAGCCATAATTCTAAGCATAGCAGAAAGGACAAACTGACGTTTCCTTCACTGCCAGAGGAAGTTCAGAGGAACTCTTTGTAATCATCACTTCAAATACATACCCTATATAAACAAATATGAAAAAATACACATCCACTCCTTGTAGCCTATTTTTAGCATTTTATTTGGAAATAATTTCAAGGGTACAAACAAGTTCCAAGAGTAGTCGAAGATTTCCCATATACCCATTTCTCAGATTCATTAATTGTTAATGCTTTGTTCCATTTTATTATTCTCCTTCTCCCTCCCTCCCTACACACACACACACACACACACACACACACACACACACACACACACATGCATTCGGGCACACACAAGCACAATAACTGTATACATCATTCCTCTTACCCCTATATATTTTGGTGTATATTTTAATAACAAAGACTTTCTTTTTACATAACCATATTACAGCTATTAATATCAAGAAATTCAACATTTATAGAATGCTTTAATACACATAAATATTTCAGTTTGTAAACTGAGCCAATAATGCCCTTCATAGCATTTTTTCATCCGGCACAGATACAGTCAGAAGTCACCTACCATATTCAGTTGTCATGTTTCTGTTTTTTTGAGAGAGAGAGAGAGAGAGAGAGAGAGAGAGAGAGTGCATGTATGTGAGTGGCAGGAGAGAGGGGCAGAAGGAGAGAGAATCCAAAGCAGGCTTCACACCCAGCGTGGAGCCTGCTGCGGGATTTGATTCTGTGACCCTGGGATCATGACCTGAGCTGAAACCAGAGTTGAACACTCAACTGACTGAGACACCCAGGCACCCCAGTTGCCATGTTTCTTAAGCCTCCTTTACTCTGGAACAATTTTTCAGCCTTTGTCTCTCGTGACATCGACATTTTTGAAGAATAAAACTCTTCCCCTTTTTAAAGACAAAGTTCCTCATTTGAGGTTTGTATGATACTGCTTAATGATTAGACTCAGGTTTGCAGTCCTGTGACCCATAGACCAAATAATAGCTAGCGGCTCATATTTGTAAATAAATATTTTTGGTACACAGGCATATTTATTCATTTACATATTATCTATGGCTTGCTTTCAAATTCCACTGGCAGAACTGAGTGGATGAAACAGAGACTGTATAATCTACAAAGCCCAAAATATTTACTGTCTGAACCTGCACAGATGAAGTTTGCCAAGCCTTACTGTAAGTGATGTTGCTCTCGGCAGCTATCATATCCAGAGGGACACAATGTGTGATTTCCCATGGTTTGTGATGTGAATTTTGATCATTCAGACAAAGAACTATTCTTTCCTGTAACCTATAAACAATCTGTGGGAAAGACATTTTAATATCATGCATATCTCATCAAAAATCTGTCCCTACCCCCACAGACTTAACATCTATTGAGGATTCTTTCCCAAACCAATTTTTACTACAGTTACGCAAAATGATGATTTTTCAATTCCAGCAATGCCAGTCAGCATTCTGTGTAAGAAACAGGTTTCGCCCCCTCCTCTGTCCGTTGGTCTGTCCATTATCTGTATAAGTTCACAAATTCCTATTGTTTCAAGTTTATAATTTACTACTTTCCTAAATTATTTTGATGCTCAAAGTATCCCAGATTTTACCAAACCCCTTCAAGCTGATTCCTATGTTCTTTTGACAGGACCTATCATTTTCGTGAGCACTTCCTTAATTTGATATAATAAGATATACCAAGTTCATCTTTTTTTTTCCTGCCACAACCCTAGAAAGAGCCATTTCTCCAAGGAGCCCTGCTTTCTCTTCTTGGTAATGTTATTAGAAACTGGATCTGAGAATATGGATGATCATTGTGCCCACTACCAAGGGGGTGTCTTGGCTTCGAGGCCCTTTCAGAAGAACCTACATCTGGAACTGTGAGCCTGCCTGCCCATTTGTCTGTCTACCTACCTAATCACAAACTCTCACTGATACCTCCAATTCCAATCCACCAGGCAGGATTATTCCTTGCCTTCTCCATTTCATATTTGTACCTCCTGCTTTCTACCTTGAGAACTTTAGCTCACATTTTCTCATTTTTTTTCAATCTGGCAATACACCAAAAATAATGTAGTACTGCTTCACCCAAACCTTCAAAGAACAAACCTAAAAAATCTGCTTGCACTTCTTCCCAAATAATGAGAACGTGTAACCAGATGCTGTGTTAAAAAGGCACGTGGATTAGTTCTGCTCTCCTGCTTTCAGTGTGATTGTGTTATTCATCTGAAACATGGTTGAGTTTTGTTTCAGTTTGCATTGTCCTGGAGTTTTCTTCCTTGTTGATTTTTTTAAGCAGATAATCAATATGCTTCTAAAAATCAAAACTACTGAGAAGGATACTTTCATTTCCTACCCTTCCCACACCACTCTCCCCCATCTTCTGTAGGTAACCAACATCACTGTGTTCTAGTTTATCCTTCCAGTGTTCATTTCTGCTCATATAGGCAGGCATAAAAATATTTTCTGGAGGCGCCTGCGTGGCTCAGTCGGTTAAGTGTCTGAATCTTGCTTTCAGTTCAGGTCATGATCTCACGGTTTCATGAGTTAGAGCCCCACATCTGGCTCTGGGCTGGCAGCACGGAGACTGCTTGGGATTCTCTCTCTCTCTCAAAATAAAGAGATAAAGGATATTTTCTGATTTCCCCTACATTTCTCCACAAAAAGTAGCATGTGATATACACTTTTTTGCACTTGGTCACTTAACATATCCTGTAAATAAATCACTCCATATGATTTCAAAGAGTTCTTCATTCTTTTCTGCAACTGCATAGTATACCACAAATGTGGATGCACCATGCTTTCTTTATACGCCACTCTGTTAAGTTTGCACTGAAGGAGTTTCCAAATAATGTCACAAGGAATAACTTTGTCCATACCAAATTTTTTTAAATGTATTTTTGCATTTCTGGAGATATAACTGAAGCATGAATTCCTTGAAATGGAATTGGTATGCATTTTTGTTAGATAAATAGGTGGGGGTTTGTTCCTACATTAGTGACTTTCAAGAATGGTTTATAGTTTTCTCTAAAGAAAGTTGAACATTTCTTGTCAAAAAAAATATACACCTAAGTGATTTAGCTTCGTTTTAGCTATTCCAAATGTATTTTCTCTTCCGTAGGTCTTCTAATTGCCTATTGTGTATAGCATACATGAAGGATATTGATTTTTGCATATTAATTTTATAACCTGTTACCTTGCTGAATTCTTTCATTGTTTTATTATTTCAGTTAGTCCTATTACTGTGTAAGGTTTTTCAGGAATTCTATTATCACCTGCAAATAGTTTAAGTTCTCCTTATCGAATTCCTATTCCTCTAATTGTTTCCTCTACTACCTCCAGAAAAATGTTCAATAGTTATGAAGATTTTGTGCACCCTTGTTTTGGTCTGGACCTTAACACAAATGCCTTTTTCTCCATATAAGATGCTGGCTTTGGGATTGAAATAGATAACATTTATTGTGTTCAAACATCCACTTCAATTTGTCATGGGTTTTAATTAGGAATTAATTAGGGATTGTTTAGCATGGTCACTAGACCTACATTGTGAATTTTATTAATGCATTTCTCGAAAGTGAATCATCCTTGGAATCCTAATTATATATTCCACTTGATTATGGTGTATTATTTTCTTGGTGTGCAATGAAGTTCACTCATTTTAAGATTTTTTGTAGTGATACCTAAGAGAAAGCATTTTAATTCATTCTGAGTCATATAGGTCTATAATCTTCTATTTCTAAGATAACTGTATCAGGTTAAGTGGCGATGTTAAATTTCCTTTCTACAACAAATTTGTAAGTTTTCCTTCCTTTTCTAGTGCCTAAAACAATTTATGAGCACTGCTAAACTTAACCTATAACATCATCTAGGCCTGTTGATTTCTCTATTTTTTTTCCTATGGAAATTCATCTATATAAACTTTCTATCTCTACTGGGTTCAATTTTAGAAAACTGTTATTTTCTAAGAAATTATCCATTTCTTCTAAATTTTCAAATTTATTTGCATAGATGTAAAAAGTAGTCCTCTTTTTTTTTTTAATTTCCTCTTGGGGCACTAAGGTGGCTCAGAGGTCCGTTAAGTACCCAACTCTTGATTTGGGCTCAGGTCATTATCTTGCAGTTCCTGAGCTCCAGCCCTGTGTCAGGCTCTGTGTTGACAGTGCGGACCCAGCTTGGAATCCACTCTCTGTCTGCCCCCTCCCTGCTCTCTCTCTCAAAATAAATAAATAAACTTAAAAAAAAATCTTTACCAATATTATTTTCCCCTTGTCATTTCTTATTTTGTATATTTGCAGTTTCTCCCTAGTGGTTTATTTAATTATTTTTAAAAATAGAATTATAATCTATTAAATTGATTTATTGTCTTTCTGTTCTTACATCAATAATTTCTGATTTTTATTATTTGCTTTCTTGTACGTGTGTGTGTGTGTGTGTGTGTGTGTGTGTGTGTGTGTGTAGTTTGTTCTATTTTCTGCTTTTTGAGTTGGGACTGTGGTTCCCCTATTTTCATTCATATTAATAGAGTTGTTTAATGCTATAAATATTCCTCTGATAACTGTATAAATTTATCTCATAGACTCCTCTATGTGTTGATCTTACTGCCATTATTTTTCAGCAATTTTGTAACTAAAGCTTATATCTCCCCTTTCAACTATTAGAAAGGTTTTATTTAATATTCCCACTTTTGGGAATCTACTCATTTTCTTTTCATCCTAATATATGATCAACTCATTTTTTGTGAGTTTTCCAAAAGCACTTGAGAAGATAACATCGTCCATAATCAGGCTGTGTTTTTTGACATATAATCTTAACACCGCTTTATTGATTACGTTGTTTAGATTTTTTTTTTTTTTTTACCTTGTCTTACTTTCTGTCTTGTCGTAAAAAGTAATGTTTGAACTGTTTTGTAAAGACATTGGTGCTATCTACTTCTCTTTGCATTGCCTGTAGTTTCTGCTTTAAATAGCTGGCTGCTGGGCTATTGGGTACATAGATATTCTTCTATTACATATTATATCTTCATGTTGAATTGTGGTTTTTAATATAATAAGGTATTCTTGACTCATATAATATTTTGATGGCCTGAATTCTACTTCCTCTGACATTAGGATCACAACCCTGCTATCTCATTGAATCCAATTATTGTGTTCAATAAAAGCTAAGAGCAGGCTCCAATGATGGTGCCTCCAGTTTTCTTTTATGCCTTCTTTATATGCAATAAAACACTCTGGGCACTGCAATAAGAAAGCTGAAAGTGACCATACATTTCATCCTAGCATCTCCCTTCCAAGCAACTTGTTTTCTTATTAGTTTTTTTTAGCATGGTTGGTAATAACTGATGAGCAATTAATTAATTTCTAGGATGATGAAACAGCAAAGTGTTTCAAAACGTAATAAAAATAAACACTAAGATCCTATAGTATATCTTAGATTTGTAAAAGCATCCAATAGATCCATCTGGTAATTGCACACAGAATATTTTATTCTATATTTTTTAAGTAAGTAAATGTTCTCTTTGTTCTCCCGAAGACTTCTAAAAAAGAATGGCATTTACGAAATAACAGTCTTCACAGAATGTTGGGTCTGCCCAAAAAAACAAAATTGGGACCAATCAACCTAAATGCAGACCAAGTTAAACAGCATCCTTTGACTCTTATAGGAGTCTAGGTTCTTTCTCTGCTTTCCCTTTTGCCTCACCCTCCTCCCATTTTTAGTTGCATTCTTTCTCGTTGGAAGGAAGACATAATATCTGCATATTAGTTGTCGCCTGACACCCCTACTGGTGTTTCAGTGTTAGCTCTAAAATTAAATACATGAAACTTTCTCCACCAGTCTTTTACCTGAAGTGTTCCCATTCATCTCTTTGTTAGATGAAGCTTATTCTCTAGGAGAGGGGTTGACAAATTACAGTCCACAGGCTAAATCCAGCCCAACAACTGTTTCTGTAAATCAAGTTTTATTGGAATACAGCCACACTGATTCATTTATGTATGTTACACCACTGCATGCGTACAGCTTCAATAGCAGAATGGAGTAGCAACAACAGAGATTGTGTGGCATACAAAGCCTAAATTGTTTACAATCTATATACCTTTACAAAAAAGTCTGCACATTTCTACTCTACTACATTTCTCAGGTAAGGGCACAAATACACAGAATCACCTGAGTTTTTCCATGTTCAAACAGTTTTTTCTATAACCTTCACACTTGAAGGACAGTTTGGCAAGATATAAAACCCTTAACCTACACTTATTTCCTTGACTTTCTTGAAAAATTTGCTCCTTGGTTGCCTTGATTTGTATGTTGCGTTTGAAAAATCTAATACTAAGCTAATCTCTTACCCTTATAAGATATTTTATCTTTCTGCCTGAAAATCCTGAGGATTTATCTTTTAAAATATGGTATTTTTATCAAGGTGTCTCAAAATTGTTGCTGTGGATGAATTTAACCAGATACCCAACCCAAAAGCTCATAAACAGGAGAATGGATAAAGGAATGATGATAGAGTCATATAATGAAACACAGTAATGCAAAGGCATTAAGTACAGTAATACGCAAAAACATAGATGAATCTTGGTAATACAGTGGTGAATGAAATAGAAGAAAGCCTCAGAAAACTGTATAAATATTATTTCCTTTTTTTTTAAAGAAATAAGGACTCTCCTTTTTTCATTTTTTTTTTTTTTAATGTTTATTTATTTACTTTTGAGAGGCAGAGACAGAGCACAAGCTGGGGAGGGACAGAGAGAGAGGGAGACACAGAATCCTCAGCAGGCTCCAAGCTCCAGCACAGAGCCGGACGCGGGGCTCAAACCCACAGATCGTGAGATCATGACCCGAGCCGAGGTCGGACGCCCAACCGACTGAGCCACCCAGGCACCCCAAAATATTATTTCCTTTTTATAAAACTCTAAACCAAGGAAGCAAAACAATATGCAATATAAGTATACATGTATAAAAAGCTATTTTTAAGAAAAAATCCATAAAAAGAAATTCTAGATTTTGGAATAGTGGAGAAGCAGAAAACTTTTTAAAAATTCAGTAATTTTTTAAGGAATATGATCATAATGTGAAAACTTGAAGGACTATAAGAAATGGTTATGTTTTTTAATAAATATCCTCTTATTGGGGCACCTGGGTGGCTCAGTTGGCTAAGCGTCCGACTTCAGCTCAGGTCACGATCTCACAGTTCGTGAGTTCGAGCCCCATGTTGGGCTCTGTGCTGCTACCTGAAACCCTGGAGCCTCCTTCGGATTCTGTGTCTCCCTCTCTCTCTGCCCCTCCCCTGCTCATGCTCTGTCTCTCTGTGTCTCAAAAATAAATAAAAACATTAAAAAAATTTTTTTTAAGCTTGGCTAATAGACTTTAAATAACAGTAAGGAAATACATAGATACAACTTTTAAAGAATATGTGTTCAAAACCCTATTCATTCATCCAAATACTTACCAAGCACTTAATACCTGGCACTTTACTGGAAAGCACACATAAAGAGAGGCGTACGGCAGGATTCCTGCTCTAAAATTAACTTCTCAGAAGCATGTAAGTACAAATATAAAGCAGTATATATGTCACATTCATTTATAAACAAAGAGAGGAATTTAGAGGAAAATTAAACCACTTCCAAAAAATGAAAAATGCAGTGAATATAGCTGTGGAATAAGAGTCTCTTCACCATTATACATATATAAAGGCCACCTTCACATTGTTACTTAAAAGTCTAGGGAGCATTTACTGCAAGCCAATCTCTTCATTACGCATGTTCCTGACTTTTCCAATAATTCTGTGCATAAAGCTTGCTGGTTACTGTCACTGTCACTCCTGACAGCTCAACATCACTTTTAGAAGCTGTGCTCCAGGGCGTCCTCATGGAAAATTTTCTGCCAGATCTACTTGTGTGTGGCCCACATAAGCTATTTTCTCAAGTATTCTATTGTTATACATCTATGCACAATTTTCATATAAAAGACACCACCCTGAGTGAAACGTATCTTCAGCTAAAGGGTGGATTGTTTTTGGAGACACAAACCACAGGACTCATCAACTAACAAGAAGTTTAAAAGTTAAAGAAGGAAATTTCAAAGATGAAGTGTTAATTTGAAAACTCCATCACTCCTGTGGTTTTTGGCTTTACTAGTGGACACTTTCATGGACACCTTCTCATGCTGGCATTACTTCTCAACTCCTCGAACAGTGTTACTTGCGTTTTCCCAAATAAAACTCTTTCACCTGAATCCTTGTTTAACAGTCTGCTTCCAGGAAAACCTAAGTTTAAAAAGATCCTGTATTTCCTGCCTTCCTGCTAACTTCTTTGCTCCCCTTTACAAGTAAATTTCCTTGAAAGAGTTGACTTCGCCTATTGTTTCCAGTTCCACTCTCCCTCCCTCCTAAATCCAATCCAGTCAGGCTTTTACTACCCTCCCCTCACTGCATAAAAAGTGTTCTTGGCAAAATCACCTATCACCTGCACAGTACTAAAGTTAATGGCCAATCCTTAGAAATCATTTTCCTTGAGCCATCAGCAGAGTAACATTTGGCAAGGTTGATTACTTTTCTGTAATAATCTTTTTGGCTTCTAGTTCACAACACCATTTTTCCTCGCTCATTTTCTTCTCCTTCTTATGGAACACCATAGGGCCCAATCCTTTTCTTCTTTCTATCTATACCCATTTTCTTAGTGATCTGATCCAGTCTCGTGCCTTTAAATACCATCTACATTCCCAACTTTACATCTCCAGCCCAGATCTCTCTGTAGTCTACTTTAATGTCTAATGGATATCTCACTTATATATAACATATCCAAACTAAACTCCTGACCTTCAAACCACCTTCACCTCAAACCTGCTTCACAATCTTCTACATTCATTACGGCATTCATCTTTCCAGCTGCTCAGACCAAAGACATTGGAATCATCCTTGTCTCTTTCCTCTCTTTGATCTCAAGACTTTACATCCAAACCCTCAGCAAATACTATTATTTCTACTTTTAAAACATATAGATCAAATTGACTAATTCTCATCATCTCCAATACTACCACCCTGATCTAAGCCACCTCACTGCTCACATTACTGTAACAACTCCCTCACTGGCCTCCTTGCTTCTGTCTTTCCTCCCTAGAGTTTATTTTCAACACAGACAAAATGATGCAAGACAAAATGATGCATTTAAAAGTATGCCATTGCTCTGCTCAAAATCTTGCAATGTCTCTCCATTTAACTCAAGAAAAAAACAAAGGCAAGGCAAAAACCCAAAGATCTTGCTTCCTAATTACTTCTCTAACCTCCTCTGTTCATTT